>NC_064619.1:357980649-358297593 GCF_023898315.1 Schistocerca nitens | reverse complement strand
CTGTCTTGGCCACAATAATACGTTCACTATGCTGTTTGTCGTTGCTTACCCGCACTCCTATTTTTTTATTCATCATTAAAGCGACTCCTGCATTACCCCTATTTGATTTTGTATTTATAACCCTGTATTCAGCTGACCAAAAGTCTTGTTCCTCCTGCCACCGAACTTCACTAATTCCCACTATATCTAACTTTAACCTATCCATTTCCTTTTTTAAATTTTCTAACCTACCTGCCCGATTAAGGGATCTGACATTCCACGCTCCGACCTGTAGAACGCCAGTTTTCTTATTCCCGATAACGACATCCTCTTGAGTAGTCCCGGCCCGAAGATCCGAATGGGGGACTATTTTACCTCCGGAATATTTTACCCAAGAGGATGCCATAATCATTTAACCATACAGTAAAGCTGTATGCCCTCGGGAAAAATACGGCTGTAGTTTCCCCTTGCTTTCAGCCGTTCGCAGTACCAGCACAGGAAGGCCGTTTTGGTTAGTGTTACAAGGCCTTATCAATCATCCAGACTATTGCCCCTGCAACTGCTGAAAATTCTGCTGCCTCTCTTCAGGAACCACACGTTTGTCTGGCCTGTCAACAGATACCCCTCCGTTGTGGTTGCGCCTACGGTACAGCCACCTGTATCGCTCAGGCACGCAAGTCTCCCCACCAACGGTTAGGTCCATGGTTCAAATTACTTGATTTAAAATTGCTGTAAACATGGCAGTAAACCTTAAGTCGCAGCAATGTCATTCTTATTCGTATTCACATAGGTGTCATTTTTACCGCAATAAACTCTATGTAATTATAAGGTGTGATGTTAATGGATTCATTAAAATTATTATCCTGTGAAAAGCTTCGAGTTATGTCAATGTTTATTTCACCACTAAATTGATTTATTTAACAAAAGATTAATTGTACTTTATCAAAAATAAGTGTGTACCAGTAGTCTGAAATATGTTTACTATTGGTGTATATTTATACCGTGGCAGCTGTGCCGCAGGGAGCAGTGCAGTGCTGGCTAGTGAAAGTCGTGAGAGTGTGGTGTCTGTTGAAGCAAAGTCAAGCTCAGTCCTGTATATAGCTCTAAATAATTTTAAAAAAACATAAGAAAATATATTTCATTAAAAATTATTGTGTCGAGCCTGACTTCAAAAGTAGATAGAGGTCTTGTAGCAGCACTTCACTTGAGAAGTGTACTAGATATGTTGCAACACAAGATGTTGAACTTCATCCACAAGTCCTTCTTTATGTTGACATTTACTGATTGTGCAGGCGATGCATTTGTTGGTGACGTAGCTACAAATTAAGTGATGGGCTGGCACTCCCGTATTTTTATTTTGAAGTTTAATACATTTTATGTAAAATGCATTTATAGTCAAGTATATATTGATATGGAAATACACTTAAAATATACTTCCATTGTCTGCATTTACACTTAGCAGAATGTCTGACTCGGTGCGTCCCATGAAGGTATATACTAGTACATGAGTTGCCGAGTTACACCCACGCAAATACAAGACGATACCCAGTCACAAAGTTAATTCTCCTGTTTATGGTCGTGTTTTATACTCCACATGAGTACTAAAAAATCCATTACATTTCGATTACACGATAAAACGCATAGATTTAACTAAATACATAACTATTACAATATTACGAAGAATTTAAATTACAAGCATCATATAGTAAATGTGGTGAGGAAAGTGAACTACAACTGTGTTTTATTGACATAACAGATGAGAGTACCTACACTAGGCCTGTCTGTCTCCTGCTAGAGTATTGCTGCGCAGTATGGGATCCTTATCAGTTGGGACTGATCGGGAAGTTCGATAGAGTTCAAAGAAAGACAGCCCCTTTTGTATTATCGCAAAAGGAGGAGAGAGTGTCACGGATATGTTATGTGAGTAGGCTTGGCAGTCATTGAAACAAAGATAGTTTTCGTTTCGGAGAAATATTTTCACGAAAGGATGATCATCATCTTTATTCTATAAATACGACAATATTTTGTTAATCCCCACCTGCATAGGAAGAATCGACCAATGTAATAATATAAGAGAATCAGAACTAACACAGAAATATTCATTTGCTAGTTTCCCCATTTGCTGTTCGCAAGTGGAAAAGTCGAAAAATTGTCTAAAGACCGAACACTTGATTATGTATCGCAGAATAATGATGTTGATGTAGGTAAAAGTAGACATTCGGGCTGACTCATGGGCTCATCAACAGACTTTCTTCCCACGCACTATTCGCGACTGGAACAAAAAAACAAAGTGAGGAAGTGGCAGTGGTAAACAAATTACCCTTCACCACACATAGGGTGGCTTGTGTCGTATAGGTGCAAATTTCACTGTGAATAAGCGATTCATATAAATAGAAATTCAAACTGGTTCTGATACTTCCAAAAACCGAAAGATCATCATCCTGTGTTGTGTCTTAGCGATTATGAACATAAGCGAAACATGTATACAGAAATGCGATCTGTTTCTACACTCCCATAAGCCGAAGGATTATCACCCTGCATAATGTCTTAGCTATCATGAACGTCAAAAGACAACTTCGGAATTTGCTACACCGTCGCCATTTATATCACATTCAAATATCTATCCTAACCGAAAAATGATATGTCTCGAAGAAAATCCAAATAGCATCTTATTTCGGTGGGAGTTAGTGGAACTTATTAATAGTGTCTCTTCCTCGAAGCTAGTTGATTAAGTAATAAAACTTTGAAGACAAGAAAAGGGAATTAATGAGAATGAGTAGGAAATGACGTGCATATTCTGTGCTGTGGCGCTAGTCCAGGAAAGGCAGAGCTATAGACGTCGATTACGGCGCCGCCTCCAGCGGGCTGGCGGTGCGTCAGGGCGTGCGCCCACTGGCCTGGAAACGTCGCTTCTGCTCCGCTGCTGCAGACAAGGGGTCATCGCGCTGAGTGCGCCGAGGAACACGGGGGGGCGGCGCCACGCTCCCAGCCACCCGCAGGTACACCGTCTTCCAGCTACCCAAGCAGCAGGCTTGCGTCTATGGGTGTACTGATCTATTGGGATTCCCATATGATAAATTTTTGCGTGTACATTTTACCTGTAACCAGCCACAATCTTCCGAGGTATAATAAATCACGAATACTCCCGGGATCATTAACAACGTATTGTTTGAGAAAGGAATGAAATCCGTCGATGATGAAAATTAATCATCCGTAAACAAGTCCCTCACGAATGAACGTGTTTCACATGTTCTACAGATAGTACGCTACATGTCATCAAACATGAGAACACAGGACCGTGTGTGTATGGAAGACTTTTGACAATGAATTTTACCAAGGTCCACAACATTGTACATACTAAGAACTAAAGTCCTCCGCCGCAGTTTCCTGCCTGTACGTGAAAGATTTCTCTTTGCGAGGGTGTTTACTAATGGAGACACTAATTCAAGGGGAAGCATTGTGTACACAATTTATTAAAGCTACGCCAGACAAGTCGTCCGACCTTAGATACTTAGTGGCACCCCTGGCGAAGTCGGTGCGGGTCGCTCTTTTACAGCCAAGTCCAGTCCTGCAATCGTTTAGGGAGGCATCGTTCAACGCAATTTGCAACTTGAGATATGATGTGGCCACTGACTCAGGCCGGGCTAAACACTGTCCCATCATATTGCATACATGCTCAACGGGAAATAGATCTGTACGGCCCATGGAAGATGAGAAAGATGTATTCACGAACGGAACAGATCTGCCTGAATTCCTGGCAGTGGCAAAATGACGGGTTGAACTGTATCATAGATTTAGTCCGCATTGTTTACACTACCTCGGCGAAAGTCCAAACGTATCTACCTGTACATTACCTGTATGTCTTTATCTGATGCTCTCTAATACTCGTCGCTCTTGTACTCGACACAACAGTCGTAAACGACAATCTATTCACCTTTGCTTCTGTCACGAAACACAGCTTTGAGCAAATCATTCCTGCAGCAGCGACGTTGCTACGCCATCGAAGGCTATCTGCACTATGTGAATGGATACCTGACCAAACGGGATATTGGCACAGAGAGTGGATTACATAAAGTACTTCCTGGCTGTCCTATCTGGCATACTAGCCTAGAAGTTGACGCTGAAGTCCAGTGATCCACGTTCTGTCAGCAATTGCGTTTTCACTGAAGTGTCTGTCTTATTAGAAACCTTCACAGCTGTGCCGAGTGGAACCAATAGGAGCATGTATGTTTTACGTCTCTGCTACCAACAACTATATACAGCCGATACTTCAACTCCAACGTACTCCACAATTTTCCACAAGGAAGATCCAGAGGAGACACATTACAAGAAAATCGGTGTCATCGCACGGAGCAGAAGCGAGTAAAATAAACCTACAGTATTTTCCAAATTAAGTGTCTACATTCTTTACTTAGAAGTTAACAACTGAAAATCGGAACTGACACAAACTTAACAAAATTGAATGTAATAAACGTGCAGTCGTTATTTTTAACATATCTCCTACAAGCAAACAAAAATAAAAACTTCTTAATTAGTACGAAATATACAAAAACTGTATAAGTTTCTTACTGTTGCTCATTGGATGAGATCAAATTATCTGAACTAAATCAAGGGAGGCAGTGAAGTGAATGAAATCGGTGTGTGTTTGTATGTGTGTGTGTGTGTGTGTGTGTGTGTGTGTGTGTGTGTGTGTGTGTGTGTCCTAACGCTTTGGAAATAAATTCAGAAGTTCGTTTGAGTAAAACTCCGGATAAAGCTTAGTCCAAATCTTGTTTAATAACTAACTACTGACGGCCTTGGGAGAGACAGTCCTGACAAAACTCTACCATCTGGTGAGCAAGATGTATGAGACAGGTGAAATACCCTCAGACTTCAAGAAGAATATAATAATTCCAATCCCAAAGAAAGCAGGTGTTGACAGATGTGAAAATTACCGAACTATCAGTTTAATAAGTCACAGCTGCAAAATACTAACGCGAATTCTTTACAGACGAATGGAAAAACTGGTAGAACCCGACCTCGGGGAAGATCAGTTTGGATTCCGTAGAAATGTTGGAACACGTGAGGCAATACTAACCTTACGACTTATCTTAGAAGAAAGGTTAAGAAAAGGCAAACCTACGTTTCTAGCATTTGTAGACTTAGAGAAAGCTTTTGACAATGTTGACTGGAATACTCTCTTTCACATTCTGAAAGTGGCAGGGGTAAAATACAGGGAGCGAAAGGCTATTTACAATTTGTACAGAAACCAGATGGCAGTTATAAGAGTCGAGGGGCATGAAAGGGAAGCAGTGGTTGGGAAAGGAGTGAGACAGGGTTGTAGCCTCTCCCCGATGTTATTCAATCTGTATATTGAGCAAGCAGTAAAGGAAACAAAAGAAAAATTCGGAGTAGGTATTAAAATTCATGAAGAAGAAGTAAAAACTTCGAGGTTCGCCGATGACATTGTAATTCCGTCAGAGACAGAAAAGGACTTGGAAGAGCAGTTGAACGGAATGGACAGTGTCTTGACAGGAGGGTATAAGATGAACATCAACAAAAGCAAAACGAGGATAATGGAATGTAGTCATATTAAATCGGGTGATGCTGAGGGAATTAGATTAGGAAATGAGACACTTAAAGTAGTAAAGGAGTTTTGCTATTTAGGGAGTAAAATAACTGATGATGGTCGAAGTAGAGAGGATATAAAATGTAGATTGGCAATGGCAAGGAAATCGTTTCTGAAGAAGAGAAATTTGTTAACATCGAGTATAGATTTAAGTGTCAGGAAGTCGTTTCTGAAAGTATTCGTATGGAGTGTAGCCATGTATGGAAGTGAAACATGGATGATAACTGGTATGGACAAGAAGAGAATAGAAGCTTTCGAAATGTGCTGCTAGAGAAGAATGCTGAAGATAAGGTGGGTAGATCACGTATCTAATGAGGAGGTATTGAATAGGATTGGGGAGAAGAGAAGTTTATGGCACAACTTGACTAGAAGAAGGGATCGGTTGGTAGGACATGTTTTGAGGCATCAAGGGATCACAAATTTAGCATTGGAGGGCAGCGTGGAGGGTAAAAATCGTAGAGGGAGACCAAGAGATGAATACACTAAGCAGATTCAGAAGGATGTAGGTTGCAGTAGGTACTGGGAGATGAAGAAGCTTGCACATGATAGAGTAGCATGGACAGCTGCATCAATCCAGTCTCAGGACTGAAGACCACGACAACAACAACAATGTGCTAGTACGGTGTAAAGCAAATTTTTTTTGTTTGTTTATTTGTTATTTCCGTTTAGTCTGTTTTCTAGCTACAACAACACGTCAAATGCTGTACACGAATTGGCACGAATGAAACATATAATATTTTAACACAATTTCGAATGTTTCAGTAAACTAAGAACACTGCCTTGAATAAAAGCCTATAGAGAAATGAGCGAATTAAATCAGCTGCAGTATCATAAATGTTTGTGAAGAAGACAGAGTTTTACGCTATGACACGCAGCCAAGGGCACGTACCGTAGTCACGAGAACAGGCACCGCATCAATAGTTTTGTAGTGTGCCAGATAGTCGGGTTCTGTGCACCACGTATGACAAAAATCGGTTAGACCGGCCATTTAAACCCAACATTAATTCAAAGGAAGGGAATTATATGAGGTTACACGCATCATTAAGTAACAGTAAAATGAAACAGTCTTACGAAAGCATTTGGTTCGATCACACGCGACATGTTGCGCTAAAAAGCGGGAAATGAAGGACTCGTGAGATCGGAGGGTTCGATACAAATTTCCCTCTTATATTAGACTAATATCAATCTTCTTCCAAGTAGAGGCTTGACACACACAAACTGATTGATTCCAATGTTGTGTTTCCAACAAGATTGACATTCAAATGGCTCTGAGCACTATGGGACTTAACATCTGAGGTCATCAGTCCCCTAGAACTTAGAACTACCATAACGTAACTAACCTAAGGACATCACACAAATCCATTCCCCAAGATTGATATTGCCAGTAATTAAGAGATAATTGCGGTAACTATAACAAAGACTCCGTCTATTAACTAGAAATTATCTGCATCAGTTCAAGACGTTTTTCACTAAGTTGCAAAAAGATGATGAGGTAAATGAATAGGTAGCTAGTCAGGGAAGAATAGTCTATAAACTCCTACTTGAAAAGATACATCATAGATTGCGTCTCTAGTATCTAGATTCCTATAGAAACGTACCTATCGTTTACGATTGCCGACAGTAGTAGAAGAAGGTCACTGCCAACTCAGGAATTTATCGAAAACAGGCTCTGAGTCACCATTCCAGAAGACAGGCTCGCTTAGTACTGAAGGTGACATTTTAAGACAACAAAATTGTGAAGTTATTATATGTAGCTTCATTAGCATTAAATGTAAGAGCAAACCGATTAAGCCCTATGATTAAACTAAAACTAAACTCCGTCCGAACAGGCCTTGGAAGGCCCAACGGTACAGACTGGCTGCCGTGTCATCCTCAGCCCAAAGGCGTCTCTGGATGCGGATATGGTGGGACACGCTGTCGGCACACCGCTCTCCCGGTCGTAGGTCAGTTTACGAGACCAAGGAAACTTTAATATCAAGGGTATTATTACGGAAAGTATCGTAAATGCAAGTAAAATTTGCTTGGATGTTAAATCCCTTTTGCTATCTTCCATTTGCTTAATAAACATGTTTGCTTTATACAGCTACACGTTATTCATAAAACTGAAAAATTGATTTTAACAAGAAAGTGAATCTCAACTTTTGTTGTATTTGGTTAAAAAATACTTTTTCACAACGATGTTAAAAAAGTGTGTTGAATACCTAGATGACTACAGTTCTTTTCATTTCTCTAATCTCGGCAATTCATTAAAATATAAAGACTGTGGTAAAAATTTATACAGTCTCTGGTCGTATGAGTAGGGCCTCCGGTCAGGTAGACCGTTCGCCGTGTGCAAGTCTTTCGATCGGACGCCACTTCGGCGACTTGTGCGTCGATGGGGATGAAATTATGATTAGTATAAGTGAAGATGGTATATGTTTCTTCGGACATGTCTGAAAGAACAGATACCGTCTTTGTATATATATAGGCTCACTGGCCATTTCACCATCTTCTTCTTCAGTGCGGATGCACAAACAGTGCCCGAACTTTCACGGGAATCGGCAACAAGCCGCGAGTAATGAGTATAATGGGCAGGGGCACTATGAATATAGTGCGCGACAGTATTTTGCGAATGTGAGTCTCACAGGAGGCGTGCCAGAGTTAAGTCCCTGCAGTCGCACCATGTGATCTCGGTGACTCGGATGGATAGAGCGTCTGCCATGTAAGCAGGAGATCCCGCGTTCGAGTCCCGGTCGGGGCACAGATTTTCAACTGTCCCCGTCAACGCCTGTAAGCAGCTAGGGGTATTCATTTCAATGATG
Organism: Schistocerca nitens; assembly: GCF_023898315.1. Lineage (NCBI taxonomy): Eukaryota > Metazoa > Arthropoda > Insecta > Orthoptera > Acrididae > Schistocerca > Schistocerca nitens. Next base: position 358,289,205 of record NC_064619.1, on the reverse strand, counting down.
ATGATTAGGACAACACAACAGCCAATCCGTGAGCGGAGATAATCTCCGACCCAACCTAGAATCGAACCCGAGCCTTTAGGATTGACATTCTGTCACGCTGACCACTTTTTTATATTACCAGACTGACTTGATATTTTCATGAAAATCAGGCAACCATAGTCAAATCATCATTTAATATCAGCTGCAAAAAGAAAATCAAAAAATTTGTTGAAGCACAAACAATTATTAAATTCTGGAAGGGAAGACTAACCCATTATGCCACCCTTCTTCTCTTTTTTTTTATACACATGTGGAAGAGAAAAAGTGACAGAACAAAGTTGCAAGGGAGGGAACTCAAGCTCAGGGAGAAACAGGGATCACAGGGGAACTTAACCAACACCCTGAAGGTTAAACAAAAGAAAAAGTATATCAGAAAAAAGCCTTCGGTATCGTGGCAACCGCTGCCATTTTCAATGCGCAGTTGTCAGATAATGGTGAAAGACGTGGGGATCTGGGTTATTCCCGCCTTCAACGACATAGTGAACATAGTAACCCAAGAGCCAGACAATCGTGTTCGTTTTCGTCTGAGGAAAAAAGGATGTGTCCGGTTGTAGGAAAATGTCGTCTGGGAAAGCGGTTTCAGGCCCTCGAGTAAGGAAGGTAATTGATCCCTTCCTCAAGCAACAAGATTGCGAAGTAAGGTGTCAGTTTTATGACATTCCTCACACTGATCAGTCGGACGAAGGCCAATACGAAAAAGACGATCACCAGTAGGTATCAAACGGTGAATGATCTTATACCACGTTGAAACAACCTCTATCGGCAATATAGGAAGGCTAAGATGAGACCAGACCGTTTCGCAAGACGTTGACGGGGAAGCAAGTTCAAAAGGAGAAAGGAGACATGGTGCACCCCAACGGGGTGATAGTATGTTGGTAGTAATATGCGTCACAGAAAGTATATCAGCACCTAGAATACCGGAAACTAGAAAATATTCACTAATGTGCCGCAATTTAGGATTAATCCGTCCATCATCAACAGGAGGTATCAGACAGACCGGCCGGAGGCGGGAAAGTAAACGAGACGTAACTGAAAGCGGGGCCCACGCACAAGTTAAAACTTTGCTGAGGGTAAATAAGATGGATGTCGTCACTTTGATATCGGAAAGACTCAATCCTCCAAGCTTTAGAGGACTGGCCACAACTTCATACCTGACACGAAAGATATGGCGGCGCCACAGGAATCGACCAGACAGCTGTTTCAGTCTGCGGGCCATCATCGCGGGAAGCGGGAAGACATGCGCAACGTAATATACTTTACTGAAGACGTAGGTCCTAAAACCCACACCTTGTGAAGGAGGCTAAGGGAACGGCGTTCATGTTCAAGGATCGCCCCGTGAAGACGACTCGTAACCTCACGCCAAGTTAGTGTCGCCATTTTGATCGGACTGCGATCCACCAAGATCCCTAAGGTGTTATGGCGATTGACAACCGTCGCCCAATGAATGACGACATGACCGAAGCCTCTCAACGGTAGGAACACGCATTTACGATCATTAATGCGAGCACCTGCAAGACCACAAAATGAATCCATGGTATCCTTAAGCCTCAGTATGTCCTCGACATGTCATAGTAAAACCATGATATCATCGGAGTATGCACGGACCAAAAAAAGTTCCCCCAATATAGTCCAGCAACATAATTGCATGGCGAGGCGGCGAAGTAAGGACTCTAGGAACATGACAAAAAGTTACAAGGATAAGGGGCTTCCCTGGGGTAAACCCCGTCTGATCGATATCCGGGGGAAGGGGGGGGGGGGAGTGTACGGTGACCGTTCACGATCACCGAGACGTTGATACCAGTAAAAAGGCGAGTTAAGACCTGTCCAGCATCATTATTAAAGCCGACAGCGGTGAGCACTCTCGTTAAGAAATCATGGCAGACGCAATGAAACGCTTTTTGGAAATCAAGAAAAAACACAGCCCCTGGGGTATTAGCAGCAGCAGCCACCGAAATTACATCGCGACATTCGAGAACATAAGTCAGTATCGTGCATCCAGGCACACAGCTTTGCTGGGGAGGGGAGAGGGGGGGATAATGGTATCGAGCAGCTTAGAGAGACGGATATTAATTGCTCGAGCGACAGTTTTATAGTCGAAGTTAAGGAGAGTAACAGGACGAAGGGAATCAATCGCAGGGTGACCTGTGGATTTCGGAAGAAGGACCAGATTACCTTCCTGAAAAGGAGCAGGAAGTGAGACCCAGCCTCACTTCATTTACCATTGATGTTAAGGTGTCACCAACGGGTGGCCAAAATTGAACATAAAACTCCTTAGGAACACCGTCTGATCCAGGCGACTTGCGGGATGCGATCCTGTAACAATATCATATATATCATCGTTGTGAAAGGGACGCAGAAAGGTGTCATTTAATTGAAGAGTGACGACTCGATGCAGCAAGGATGTAAATTCCTCGAGAGACTTTTCATCCGGGACATAGGTATCGTACAGATCAGTAAAATAGGTGTAAATAAAGTCGGAAACGTCACGGTGAGAGGTGAACATGCGGCCTTCAGCGGTTGTGCGGGAGGCAAGACACACACGTTTCCCGCGCGCCCGTAAACGAACTAGATGATACAGTGACGTCGTCTTGTAAAAGGGAACGAGGTTGAGACCTCGTCCGCAGTCCCTCCACTTGAATGCGTTTGAGCTGCAGCAATTTGGCTTTGATGCGTTGTGTATCAGTAACCCGTAGGGGAGCAAGCGTAACACTATCGTACGGTTGACGTATCACTGAGTAGTAAAATTCTTGCGTTCGTCGATCGTCTGCCACCTTCGCAGCTCCAAAACGCATGAGAGCCCTACGGATTTGTGTTTTAACATGCAGTGTCCACCATGCCACAACAGACTAGTACCGGTCCATAGTACGAGAACAACGACCCATATGTCCTCCAGGACGACACCAAGAGAGGTTCAAATGGTTCAAATGGCTCTGAGCACTATGGGACTCAACTGCTGTGGTCATCAGTCCCCTAGAACTTAGAACTACTTAAACCTAACTAACCTAAGGACATCACACACATCCATGCCCGAGGCAGGATTCGAACCTGCGACCGTAGCAGTCGCACGGTTCCGGACTGCGCCCCTAGAACCGCGAGACCACCGCGGCCGGCCACACCAAGAGAGGTATCTTGCAAATAGGCTATATTGAGCATCCAGGGAGGACGAAAGAATTTTACCTGTTGGTGCCCGTAATTAAACGTGACGGTTACGGCACAATGATCACTAAAACCAACTGGTATCACATTAGCATCCAGAAGTTGGCCACACAAGGAATCGGAAAGGTAAAAGCGATCGAGGCGACTGCTAGACGTGGAAGTAAAGTATGTGTGTCGCACAAGTGTAGAACAGCGCGAAACTCACACGTCACGCAGGCGCAAGGAGCGCACCAGGTCGTCGAGCTCTTTACTGAAATTAAAATTAGGAGACTTATCCACCGGCCATAGAACACAATTCAAGTCCCTACCTGAGATAATCTTTGATTAGAAAATTGCAGCGAAATGCAGGAAGATCTGGAGCGGATATGCACTTGGTGCAGGGAGTGGTAACTGACCCTTAACATAGACAAATGTAATGTATTGCGAATACATAGAAAGAAGGATCCTTTATTGTATGATTATATGATAGCGGAAGAAACACTGGCAGCAGTTACTTCTGTAAAATGTCTGGGAGTATGCGTGCGGAACGATTTGGAATTATCATATCAAATTAATTGTGGGTAAGGCGGGTGCCAGGTTGAGATTCATTGGGAAAGTCCTTAGAAAAAGTAGTCCATCAACAAAGGAGGTGGCTTACAAAATACTCGGGTTGACGAGATAGAGAAGATACAAAGAAGAGCAGCGCGTTTCGTCACAGGGTTATTTGGTAACCGTGATAGCGTTACGGAGATGTTTAGCAAACTCAAGTGGCAGACTCTGCAAGAGAGGCGCTCTGCATCGCGGTGTAGCTTGCTTGCCAGGTTTCGAGAGGGTGCGTTTCTGGATGAGGTATCGAATATATTGCTACCCCCTACTTATACCTCCCGAGGAGAACACGAATGTAAGATTAGACAGATTCGAGCGTGCACGGAGGCTTTCCGGCAGTCGTTCTTCCCGCGAACCATACGCGACTGGAACAGGAAAGGGATGTAATCACAGTGGCACGTAAAGTGCCCCCCGGCACACACCGTTGGGTGGCTTACGGAGTATAAATGTAGATGTAGATGTAGAAATGATTTCTTCTTTATAGAAACACGAACGTGTGGTAGTCCGACCTGTGCCAGAAGGGGCATAAAGAAGGAGTAAACGGAGATCACAAAACGTGCACCCGATCGCCGTTCCACTGTCGAGTACTTCGAAATCCATCAACGGAATGCCTTCCCTATAAAACAAGGCAATCCCCGTAGAAAGTTCGGGAGCTACATTAAAAAAGGTTGAGAACCCAGGAATGGAAAACTTGTCGAATAAGACTTCCTGTAAAAAAAAAAAAAAAAAAAAAAAAAAAAAAGAGCAAAATCTGCCCCAGATTGATGTATAAACTGTCGCAAAGCGGCGAGCCGAAGCTTAGAACATATTCTGTTAATATTCAGAGTAAGAAATGTGTATGCTTGCATGGAACTTCAAGCCAGAAAGAACAAAGAACGCTAGAGATCCGTCAGTTGACGGCGTAACATACAAGTAATCATACCAGAACCAGTCGCTGAACCAGAGAGCGAAGAACTACGAACAGAACGCTCATCTTCCCACTGCTTTCTCTTCGGCCGTGACGCGGCTCTCTGTGGCTGTTTGCGGATTCTACTGCGGCTCCGCGGCGCCGACGCTGCCGCGTTCGGTGGCGTGGGAGCAACTTGTAGGTATTCCGTTTGAGATTGCGAGGGAGAGGTCTCTGTATCCACTCGTCCGCAGACATGGCTTCACGGAGGAACGGTTGATGAATAACAACGGGATCCACTGGCTCTTGAGAATCAATCAGTTGTTGCATGGGAAAAGGCTCTGAGGGGGCGACAGAAGTCGTAGAAGGGGGATGGGAAACCGAGTCTACTGGAGAAGTGTCCGAGAGAACCGGAGAAGACACGTGGGAATCGGAAGGATGTTCCTTCACGGGCGTCTGCGACGGGGCGGCCGCGACTACAGGAACAACGCCAGATAAGGTGTCAGGGATCTCCTCCACAGCCGTGAAAGCACCTGTGGCGTCCTCACCCACGATTTCAGACTGATAAAGAGGGTCCTTTATTGGGGGCCCATTGGAAGGGTGAGCCAACAGGGTTGAAATGGTTCTGAGTACTATGGAGTTAACATCTCAGGTCACCAGTCCCCCTAGATCTTAGAACTACTTAAACCTAACTGACCTAAGGACAGCACACACATCCATGCCCGAGGCAGGATTTGCACCTGCGACCAAAGCGGCCGAGCTGTTCCAGACTGAAGCGCCTAGAACCGCTCGACCACAGCAGCGGGCAGCCAATAGGGTAGGCGACGCTTGTTGTGAGGAATCATGGCGGGCACATCGGAACTAACGGCATCAACATCCCGACGCAAGGACAGCGGGGGAAAATCACGGGTGTTGTCGGTCAACGGATCAATGCATCCCTCAGTAACAGCGAGCGTTTCAGTTTGAGATCCCTGCGGAAGATCAGCTAAAGTCAATTTTTCACGCTGTTCGTATGTATGTTTTAATATCACCACACGTCCGGAACAGTGAGAACGAAAATGGCCGGTTTGACGACAATTATCTACATCTACATCTACATCTACATTTATACTCCGCAAGCCACCCAACGATGTGTGGCGGAGGGCACTTTACGTGCCACTGTCATTACCTCCATTTTCTGTTCCAGTCGCGTATGGTTCGCGGGAAGAACGACTGCCGGAAAGCCCCCGTGCGCGCTCGAATCTCTCTAATTTTACATTCGTGATCTCCTCGGGAGGTATAAGTAGGGGGAAGCAATATATTCGATACCTCATCCAGAAACGCACCCTCTCGAAACCTGGCAAGCAAGCTACACCGCGATGCAGAGCGCCTCTCTTGCAGAGTCTGCCACTTGAGTTTGCTAAACATCTCCGTAACGCTATCACGGTTACCAAATAACCCTGTGACGAAACGCGCCGCTCTTCTTTGGATCTTCTCTATCTCCTCCGTAAACCCGATCTGGTACGGATCCCACACTGATGAGCAATACTCAAGTATAGGTCGAACGAGTGTTTTGTAAGCCACCTCCTTTGTTGAAGGACTCTCCCAATGAATCTCAACCTGGTACCCGCCTTACCAACAATTAATTTTATATGATCATTCCACTTCAAACCGTTCCGCACGCATACTCCCAGATATTTTACAGAAGTAACTGCTACCAGTGGTTGTTCCGCTATCATATAATCATACAATAAAGGATCCTTCTTTCTATGTATTCGCGATACATTACATTTGTCTATGCTAAGGGTCATTTGCCACTCCCTGCACCAAGTGCCTATCCGCTGCAGATCTTCCTGCATTTCGCTACAATTTTCTAATGCTGCAACTTCTCTGTATACTACAGCATCATCCGCGAAAAGCCGCATGGAACTTCCGACACTATCTACTAGGTCATTTATATATATTGTGAAAAGCAATGGTCCCATAACACTCCCTTGTGGCACGCCAGAGGTTACTTTAACGTCAGTAGACGTCTCTCCATTGATAACAACATGCTGTGTTCTGTTTGCTAAAAACTCTTCAATCCAGCCACACAGCTGGTCTGATATTCCATAGGCTCTTACTTTGTTTACCAGGCGACAGTGCGGAACTGTAGCGAACGCCTTCCGGAAGTCAAGGGAAACAGCATCTACCTGGGAGCCTGTATCTAATATTTTCTGGGTCTCATGAACAAATAAAGCGAGTTGGGTCTCACACGATCGCTGTTTCAGGAATCCATGTTGATTCCTACGGAGTAGATCCTGGGTTTCCAAAAACGACATGATACGTGAGCAGAAAGTATGTTCTAAAATTCTACAACAGATCGACGTCAGAGATATATAGTTTTGCGCATCTGCTCGACGACCCTTCTTGAAGACTGGGACTACCTGTGCTCTTTTCCAATCATTTGGAACCTTCCGTTCCTCTAGAGACTTGCGGTACACGGCTGTTAGAAGGGGGGGGGGGGGGGGGGCAAGTTCTTTCGCGTACTCTGTGTGGAATCGAATTGGTATGCCGTCAGGTCCAGTGGAATTTCCTCTGTTGAGTGATTCCAGTTGTTTTTCTATTCCTTGGACACTTATTTCGATGTCAGCCATTGTGTCATCCTCTGTTTCAATGCCATCATCATCCCGTAGTGTCTGGATATGCTGTTTCAAGCCACTTACTGATTTAACGTAAAACCAGAACTTCCTAGGATTTTCTGTCAAGTCGGTACATAGAATTTTACTTTCGAGTTCACTGAACGCTTCACGCATAGCCCTCCTTACGCTAACTTTGACATCGTTTAGCTTCTGTTTGTCTGAGAGGTTTTGGCTGCGTTTACACTTGGAGTGAAGCTCTCTTTGGTTTCGCACTAGTTTCCAAACTTTGTTGTTGAACCACGGTCGGTTTTTCCCGTCCCTCACAGTTTTACTCGGCTCGTACCTGTCTAAAACGCATTTTACGATTGCCTTGAACTTTTTCCATAAACACTCAACATTGTCAGTGTCGGAACAGAAATTTTCGTTTTGATCTGTTTGGTAGTCTGAAATCTGCCTTCTATTACTCTTGCTAAACAGATAAACATTCCTCCCTTTTTTTATATTCCTATTAACTTCCATATTCAGGGATGCTGCAACGGCCTTATGATCACTGATTCCCTGTTCTGCATTTACAGAGTCGAAAAGTTCGGGTCTGTTTGTTATCAGTAGGTCCAAGATGTTATCTCCACGAGTCGGTTCTCTGTATAATTGCTCGAGGTAATTTTAGGATAGTGCACTCAGTATAATGTCACTCGATGCTCTGTCCCTACCACCCGTCCTAAACATCTGAGTGTCCCAGTCTATATCTGGTAAATTGAAATCTTCACCTAAGACTATAACATTCTGAGAAAATTTATGTGAAATGTATTCCAAATTTTTCTCTCAGTTGTTCTGCCACTAATGCTGCTGAGTCGGGAGGTCGGTAAAAGGAGCCAACTATTAACCTAGCTCGGTTGTTGAGTGTAACCTCCACCCATAATAATTCATAGGAACTATCCACTTCTACTTCACTACAGGATAAACTACTACTAACAGCGACAAACACGCCACCACCGGTTGCATGCAATCTATCCTTTCTAAACACCGTCTGTGCCTTTGTAAAAATTTCGGCAGAATTTATCTCTGGCTTCAGCCAGCTTTCTGTACCTATAACGATTTCAGCTTCGGTGCTTTCTATCAGCGCTTGAAGTTCCGGTACTTCACCAGTGCAGAAATTATACGTTCCTTCTTGGCCACTGTACTTAATATGTACCCTATAACAACATACCTGTAGATGAAAAGGAATATAACTTTTGACCATCATATCCACCGACCGAATACCACTACAGACCTATAAGCGGTGCTGAGCAGACCAGTGTTCCTTTCGAATATGACGCATTTCCTCATAAGGAAGCAAAACGGGCCTCAGAAACAGTCGTCTACCTCGGGCGGAAGGTTAAACACCCAGACATTCGTATTTACCACTTCCGCATTTGCCAAGAGAACCATACTAGTGGAACCATAACTGTGTGTAAAGAGTACCTGAGAACCGGCGCCGGCCGAAGTGGCCGCGCGGTTCTGGCGCTGCAGTCTGGAACCGCGAGACCGCTACGGTCGCAGGTTCGAATCCTGCCTCGGGCATGGATGTGTGTGAGTCCTTAGGTTAGTTAGGTTTAACTAGTTCTAAGTTCTAGGGGACTAATGACCTCAGCAGTTGAGTCCCATAGTGCTCAGAGCCATTTTTGAGAACCGGCGAGAAAGTATCCTATCAACCTGGAGCGGGTCAAGACACTTAACAAAAAACACGTATAATTCGCTGTCAAAATATGCAGTATGCACCTGATCAGTAGTGACTTTAATTGTATCGACTAACTAGTCATGTATCTCCAAAGAACCGGGCTAGACGTGACGCGTAGATTTGTCGAAGGTGAAGCTGACGGTACCTGTACACGGACTTTTCGTGGGGGCCATGGTGGACATCACGGTGCGAAACGACGTCGCGACAGGAAGGGCCGCACGAACACGCGCACGGAGACCAACACGACACTAAACGGGTACGAGGAAAAGGCGCAGCGCTACGGTAGAGGCGGAACTAATAGCACAACCTAGTAGCCCCACGTGCGAAGCGGGAATGACCACACAGCTACCGGGGGCAGACATTTATACAGTTAAGTAACAAGCTTCAAAAGTTGTTTACATGCATTTAATTCGAAAATCGTTCAAAAATTCTCGTTTGGTAAGTTGTAAGGAGCGATCAGAAAATTTCCGTTCGACAGCCGTTGAGTTCAGAATCGGTATGCCTATCAGGCAAATTATAAGTGAAAATTGAGGTATTTATCCCACCGACGCACCAATATGAAAATAACCGTTTGGTAAAGAAGTGTCTCCTGCTGTATGACGAATTCGGTAACTGCCTGCTGCACCCACTCATCAGACAGTAACCGCCGACCGTTCAAAGCCTTCTTTAAGGGACTCCCTTGGGAAGAGATCAGGACTATTGGGCGGATACTCGAGTGTCTCCCACTTGGATTGGCACGATTTCTACGCTACAATATTTTCGGTATGATGAAGTGCGTTATCATGGAGCAGCAGCACGGAAATAGGCCCACCATTCCACAGTGGTGGTTCAAATGGCTCTGAACACTATGGGACTTAACTTCTAAGGTCATCAGTCCCCTAGAACTTAGAACTACTTAAACCTAACTAACCTAAGGACATCACACACCCATGCCCGAGGCAGGATTCGAACCTGCGACCGTAGCGGTCACGCGGTTCCTGACTGTAGCGCCTTTAACCGCTTGGCCACACCGGCCGGCCACAGTGGTGGTTTTCGCATTATTCATTCTCTGATGGATGCCTACCGGTGTTTGTCCTTGGACAGCGTAGATGTATTTGGAAATAGTGTCACCATAGATCATGTTTCTGCATTTATTGCACCCAAGTTGGGAAGACACGAATGCCACATTAATCCCTTGGCTACATGTCGGTGCTCATATACCCGCATCGATATCGCTCTACGTTGCACATACCCTGCAGCAACGCCTCCAACGGCAACCTTCTAGTTGCCTATCATTAAAACACAATTCCTCCTGATAGGCCGGCCACGGTGGTCTAGCGGTTCTAGGCGCTCAGTCCGGAATCGCGCGACTGCTACGGTCGCAGGTTCGAATCCTGCCTCGGGCATGGATGTGTGTGATGCCCTTAGGTTGGTTAGGTTTAGGTAGTTCTAAGTTCTAGGGGACTGATGACCACAGATGTTAAGTCCCATAGTGCTCCGAGCTATTGGAACCTCCTGATAGGTTTCCCACCATAGGCACAGCTTGGGGCTCTATAGATCATTAATATGCCCGTGGTTGTGCAGGTGATGGAATATCGTCTACGGAACTTCCGGATTCACGCTTTAAAGAAGGCTAGCCCGAACTCGCCTCTTGGGAGCTGAACATGTGACCATATCCAGCATTAAAGACTTGACAAAAGGCACATTCCCCTGTGAGCATAGGAAACTGCACCATCCAGTACTACATGCCTACCATGATTTATACGACGGAAACACATTCTTCTGACAGTAGTTGAGACAGTCTAGCAGCCGCTACACGCATGTGCCTCTCGATATGAGATGCAGAAAGCCACACAAGACGTCAAATTACAGGCTATTAGGTTCTATAAATAACTTAGTACTAATTTCCGTAAAAGCATGTACATGATTGTCGTAACTACTAGAAAACAACAACGACGTCACTGAATACGTAAGGAATGTTATTATAATTGGCAAATATCAGAAACCACAGGCGGTACATATTCCAAATTTGCTTCAAATCATCAAACACCCACATGAAGGTGCTGGTAACGCTGCTGTAGATACCAGTCGTGTTGATGTTGTGAGTAGAACATTAACTCAATCTGTTGCCTCCTAATACATTGTTCTTCCGATGTTGCTGCAACTTCTGCTGATGCACAATCAGCTGCTGCTACTGCAATTATTAAACCTGCACACATTTTCACTAATAATACGCAATGGTTTGCATTCCATCTATCCATATATGTGTTATAATCTAGCACAGATTACGTTGGCAAACTATCTAGCTTGCGGAACCCGTGATCGACGCCAAGTCGAGATGGCTGAGAACACGGTGAAACGGAATAGTTGGCAGACCTGCATTATGAGTGCCTCTTGGTCTAGAACAACATGTCGGAGTAGTTAGAGAGAACATATCGTTAACCTGTGACGCATATGCTCAGATGTAACGACTGCTTGTAACCTGACGATGAGGAGGACGACTGATGACTGGAACGAAGTATTCACACCAATAGCTAGTCCTCCTTTAGCTTTCTTTCCACTAAGTTCATTTGTGTGGAGGACGAAATCACGTAACACGAGATCGTCAGAAGCTTTCATTATGTCTGTTGAAGACACTATGCACATTGGAATTCCCTACGTCACCTGTTGTGTCGATTCCCTAAGGTCTCGACACAATGAGTGGCTAGGTGCACGCGAAACTAACGCAGACGGGCGTAAATTCTGAAACAGGAGACTGGATGAAAAACTATAAAGAAAAGAAGAGAGATTTTAATATACTTAACTTTAATGTAGTCTTGTTCTTGTTGAAATACATCTCTTGCATAGTAGTAAGCAATTAGCAATGATACACATGGCGCCTTGCTAGGTAGTAGCGATGGACTAGCTGAAGGCTATTTAATCTGTCTCTCGGCAAATGAGAGGAATACTTGGTAGGTCTAGTCGCAAGCTATGTCGTCCGTACAACTGGGGCGAGGTCATGTCCGTGTCTTGTGACCTGCCCTGTGGTGGCGCTACGTTTGCGAATACACAGTGGCGACACGCGGGTCCGACATGTACTACAGGACCGCGGCCGATTTAAGTTACCACCTAGCAAGGGTGGTGTCTAGCGGTGACACCACATCACCACTTATGGTTCTGTCACATGTGTCCCGAACTCACTGACGTTCTGCTACAGGACTGAATCTGTTTTATCGGTAGGTCTTTTTATTTTTCTTTCCGTCTGTAGCTCTTCCAATTTAAGGAGTTATCAGCAGAATATGGGTTGCCTAAGGCACTTGCTGGTTTCGTCAGGCAGACGTCGACGTTTATAATACCGTATGGATCGTCCCCATCACAGGAACGTCAGAAAGGACCGAAGTCACATAGTCTTCCGATTTTGTACGGGATGTCTTAGACCTGAGTATTTTGGTCCTCTATTTCGATTTTAGATACGTTATTAAGATTGATTTACCAGAACCATTCATTGTCTGGTATTTCTTTGCCTGCTTTGGTCTTTTCGACGATGTATTTTAATGCCTTTATTGTTTCCATAGTATACTTAACGAAATTTTTCTGTGGTTCACTTTTGCTTTACATTTACTTGCGCAGGTTGTTGAAACCATTCATTAGTATGTTTTTATTTGCCTTCTTTGAGAGTGAATTATTCTTTTCAATGAAGTGTTCTAATGACCTTATTGTTTCTGTAGTATACTTACTGAAGTTTTTCTGTGGTGCGCGTCTGCGATACATTTACTGGCGTAAGTTGTTGTGCTTGCATAACTTGGTAAGAGTTTAAACACTTCAGTACAGGATGCTCCATCGCTGAGACGAATGATTATACGAAAATAGGCGGTTGGACGGCTTAAAATGCCGTTTTTCGTCTCAGATATTGAATGCGTTGGGTTACCTTGATTTTCTGTGGCTGCTATCCTCTGTGAAGCATTCAATACTTTATAGAGGATCTTGTTGGGAGTAATTCACACACATGAGAGAAGCTGTACAGTGACTGCTTTCTTCATGGAAAGACAGCCGTACCTCGCCTGTCCTTTGCGTTCTATGCTGGTGTTCCCTAAATTACAGTATTTAAAGCTTCACCTTCCTGCAGGCGGATGAAACTAGTTTTAACGGCACATTAAATGTAAGAATAAAGGCTCTAATCTTCAGTTCCCCATTGACTCTTTTCATAACATTTCTTACTTCAGTGACACCTTCGCCTGTCCATCTGCTGTAGTCACTTGATATCTAGTTATATTATGTCTGTTCAGGTGACTAAAATTGTACTGTTACATAGAATGCCATGTATTTCTTTGTTATGTAATATTCTCCTAGCGTCATGGCATTTAGTAGATACTTTTGTTGGGCTCCTGTTTCTGTCTCCAAACCAGACCACAATTTCGCTGTTTCTTAGTTGCTTTGCGACTCTTCACGTACGTAGAAAACTCTCTAGACTACCGTTGCATATGACAGTTTATAGGGAAATTTTACTAGTGATATCTGTTGAACAAATTTATCTGTTGAACAAATTTACAGTGGGAACTTCTCAGTTTATCAGCACGCCTTCGAACAGTGACTAATTACGAGGACCTAGCGCCATTATTAAGTTTTTTTATCAGTGTGCACTGCCTTTTAGCACCAGTCGCCGCACAGATAAGCCGCTGCGCAGCACAGCTAATGAGAAGTCCAGCGTGCGCATTCTTATGCGGCCGGTGGAACAATGGCTGGTCATTTGGCAGCCTGCGCGCCGCCTGGTGTCGGTGACGGGAGTTAGTTCGGGCGCGGTATGGCGGAGTTGGCGGTCGGAGTGGGGGTTGGGGAGTGGGAAGGGTGGCTGAGGGCTGAGTGACCGCTGCGCGGACCTCCCTCGCGTAATCACGAGCGCGGCACACAAAAGCGACAGCCAAGGCGAGGACAAAAAGCCGCACCAAAGTTTTTCGCAGCCTGTACCAGACGCTCTCGTATTTCACTGCTCTTTTCGGGAGGCGACTTGGTTTCTCGATTCTGTGGTCTGGTTAATTATGTCTCATTTTGTCCTCTCTTCTCGGTTGAGCTGTCTTATGCAAGCGACAGAAAACAAAAACAAAGTAACAAAACTAGTTCAACAAAGAATAAATCGAAATAGTATTTTTCCGAGGTGAGCCATCTGTTTCAATGGAAACAAAAGATAAGCTTATGCTGTACTATCAAAAATATGAAGAAGGAACGACTATACAAATTTAACCTCCTTCTCTTACTTTAATGTTGGCTAAGAACCTGACAGACAAACTTCCTTTTTTAGTTATGAATGTTCCACAAATAGATTGGAAGCAAGAAATCAGAAGAAAAGCCTCTTCCGAAATGGATAAGCCACGTTAACTCTTAGTTGCTACGGTTGTTGACAGCAACACAGTTACTATGGAGAAGTCTCTCAGACCGCCTTTCTACTTTTTATGTATAAAACTACTGTTTTGTTGAAAATATATTTTCATTACTTCCTGTTGTTCGCTACACTTCTTTGAAACAGACTTTACGGAAATTTGCATTTTTTTAAACAATGCAGAATTTAAAACACTTCGAAAACTAAAACACAGCAAGATTTGCAGTTTATTTGTATTTTATGTGTTACTGAAATAACAGGACATAGTTACCGTCTACTCAGTCACAGATTGTTATCAGGGAGATAATATTGCAGAGTCGCGACAGAACTATATGGAATGGCACATTTCAGTAACGACAAACTGTACCTGGAATCAGCTTTGAGGCATTCTTGAATACCCACATCAGGCTCACGTAAAAAACGATGCATAGAAGTTCTACCATTCCTCACAAGGGAGAAACATGTTACGCAAACACTATGGTACCTCTGTGAGATTTCTCAAGGCCCAAAAATAAGAAAAAAACTTGCAACCAAAGTACCAGATATCTGGCACGTATAGCATTCCATCCGCTGGAAATAGAAATGCCGTGTGGCTAGGGCCTCCCGACGGGTAGACCGTTCGCCTGGTGCAAGTCTTTCGAGTTGACGCCACTTCGGCGACTTGCGTGTCGATGGGGATGAAATGTTGATGAAAGACACACAACACCCAGTCATCACGAGGCAGAGAAAATCCCTGGCCCCGCCGGGAATCGAACCCGGGACCCCGTGCGCGGGAAGCGAGAACGCTACCGCAAGACCACGAGCTGCGGACATTCCATCCAATAGGAAGATACGCAGCAGAGTCTACTTCACGTTCCAGGGGTGTGTGAAATACCATAAAACAAAAAACTTCAGCGTTCTGAGAGACCATCCATAGTAGTCTGCCAAGGATCTACTCCAATTACCTTCCGAACTGGGCAAAAAACTTGACAGTGGCGCCCTCCACCCCCCTCCCTCTCGAGCGTTTGAGACAGGACGTCAAATTTTTTTTTAATCTATTTTTCAAATATGTATTACATTTTGTAGCGCACATCTTTCTGAAGAGTTTGATATACAAAACACATACATTCGAGGAAATGTAAGCCATGTTATTTGGTATTAGGCGTGCCAAAGAACAGTGCCATGTCTCTTCACATAACGTTCTTCTATCGCTTGTGCCTGTATTTCGCTCTGTGGCATTCAAACGTGTACATTTTGCAATGGAAGCCATCAAACCTATGTTCAGAACAGTCGAAATGGAAATGTCCTGTGGTGCCTCTCCTGCTTCCAGTCGGCCGCATTGACATCTTAACCCCCTTTAAAAAACTCACAATTAATACTGAATGGGATTATTTCTGGCAGGGAAAGAACTCTTCAGAAAATTTGCAATCTTTTGTGTAAAACATAAAACTAGTAAAGACAAGAGGTAAGCAAAACAGTACATATTTTTTCAGTCTTTAGGTCCCAGCATTTTTTTCTCTCTAATCTTGCTACTGCTTTCCATGCATGCTTTCCTTTCTGCGAAAGAATTAGTATCTCACCAAAGTCCGTCAAACGTTTTGCTACAAGAAAAATCAAAATGTCTGAGCTGTGCCCGGCTCGAGCTGATGCCAATTTTTCCTTTTGGCATTTTATCACCATCGAGTGGCGCCTTATTGCTCACTCAGTTATTACCTGAACGAGCTGATCACGTGCCTCTGTCAGAGGCAGCACCAGTGTTTATCGATACTAGTACTGCTGTACCATCTTTGATGTGACCACTATATTTTCCGTGTGGTGGTGTGTGTGAGTAGTCGGTCGGTTGCGACAGAGAAGCGAGGAAGTCTCCGCAGTGTGTTGTCAGGCCGGGGCTACTGGCGGCGTGCCCACATGGTCGGAGTTGTGATGCACTAGCTGCGAGAGCTGCAAAGCTCGACGCCCACCGAACCTGGGCACTGGAGTTGAGTAATCAGGTAACCGGTTACGAAACCTCAACGGCTGTGACATCTCTTTATTCATTGCCGGTTGTTGCTTCCTGGGCCGTTCCTGCAAGCAGCAACATATGGCGTGCTGGAGTCGGCAAATTTTGCAACCGTCTTCCTATATGGTGTTTAAATACGCGATTACGATCACCGTCAGTAGCACTTGGCTGTACACCATGGAGCGTTTTAACAGTGGTGAAACTGCAGTATACGATGCAATTGGAAGTTAAACAAGAGTGTTCCTGTACTACAAAATGCTAATTAAGTACTCCACAGCGCATAATTCGCTTATTTCCTGTTCTCTGAATTCTTTCGATTTCTACAACCTATCCCCATTTTATAACAATTTCCATCAACGATTTCCGTTTTATTAACAATCTACAGCAACAATTTCCGTTAATACTACCGTAAGTAGGCTGTTTAGGTTTTTTTATTGGTAACGCCACCTCTGTATGAAAATCACTGGCTGTGCTGTGTGCAGTCTGTGGCTGCTTTGCATTGTTGTAATACTCGCCATTGTAGTGTTAGGCAGCTGGCTGTGAACAGCGCGTAGCGTTGCGCAGTTGGAGGTGAGCCGCCAGCAGTGGTGGATGTGGAGAGTGAGATGGCGGAGTTTTGAAATTTGTCATGAACTGCTATATATATTATGACTTATGAGGTAAATACATTGGTTGTTCTCTATCAAAATCTTTCATTTGCTAACTATGCCTATCAGTAGTTAGTGCCTTCAGTACTTTGAATCTTTTATTTAGCTGGCAGTAGTGGCGCTCGCTGTATTGCAGTAGCTTGAGTAGCGAAGATTTTTGTGAGGTAAGTGATTTGTGAAAGGTATAGTTTAATGTTAGTCAGGGCCATTCTTTGTAGGGATTTTTTGAAAGTCAGATTGCGTTGCGCTAAAAATACTGTGTGTCATGTTTAAGCACAGTCCTGTATAATTTATCAAAAGGGGACGTTTCATATGTCGACCCTTAGCCTAGGATACCTCACTGGAATCTTCTGATTTTTTTCTTGTAGTTTGTGTAATTAGTGTAGCTTTTGTTTATTGCTAGCGTGTAATTGTAGAGAAAATCTCCTTTGTAGTTGCAGTCTTTCATTGTTGTACAGTAAAACAGTTGTGGCATGCATGTAGATTTGCACCAAGTATTTCGCAGCTGCGCTTGCAATTAAGTAGACATTATTTCCATTGCTATGTTATTTTATTTTGCTCTTCAAATTGTGTTTTTCTGTGTTATCGTGTGAAATATTGTGACAATTATGGCGTGTGAAAAACGTAACACTAGGCTCCAAAGTAAACTGAGAAATAATAGTGACGACGAGCGTAGCTTGCCAGCACCACTGTGTAATGAATTAACAGACGTTCAAAGTAGTAATTTGGTAACTGTGCATAGGGAAATGGAGCGGGCTGCAAACAATGGCGTGGACAGTGAAACAATTAGTGAAGAGGGAAGCATTATCGATCGATCGGTCGGCAACAGCTCGCCTCAGGAATCGGGAATGACAGGACACAATTTTGCAAATATTGTAGCCTCAGGTTTTGGGTTCTCACCGTTTTCTCAAATGAGTCAAGACACATTTTCCGCTTGTCAAAATGTGAATGTTGCCAGTGCAAATTCACTGCCGAAAAGCACTGAGGAACATGTTCCAGACACCAGTGCATTGTTATTACAATTAATGCAACAAATGGAACAAAATCAGAGACAAACACAGCAAAAGCTTCAAAAGTTAGACACAGTGGAACAAAATCTTAAAAAGTTAGACACAATGGATCAACACCAGAGACAAACACAGCAACAATTAGACGCAATGGAACAAAAGCTTCAAAAGTTAGACTCAGTGGAACATAAGCTTGAACAAACAAGTGAAGATTTAACTACTGAGTTACATAACATCGAATCGAAATGTCAAAAAGTCTGTAATGACGTAAAAACACAAATTTGTGAGCATTTTCAACCTATTTTTTCGCAGCATGAAAATGCATTACAGAATCACGAAGCAGCCATAAAAGAACTGCAAACCATTGTTCATGAAAATCACGACACCTTGCAAGCTAAAATTGACTCAGTTGCATCTACCAATTCGGTTACGCAACTTGCAAAAACTCAGGAAAATTTAAAGGACACAGTAAATACTCTGAAACTTGGTTCAGAAAAACACACTGAAGAAATAAGTACACTATTGGAGAAAGTAGGCGAACTTTCGGATCAGTTCACTAACTTATCTACAAAGGTAGATGATGATCTCAATGACACAAGACCGGTAGTCGTTAATGACACAGAAGTGTGCGAACAAATTAGGAAATTCAAACAAAATCAGAATCAAATAAATACGCAACACCAAAAAGAAATCCGGGAAGTACAAGATCAGCTGACACAGGTAATACAAGAGTTACGTATTTCAGAGGACACTCGCGCCCCAATACGGGAAGAGGGACATAGAAATACGGAAAAGCCACAAAATAATAACACAGGGCATTTCGGAAACTATGAAAGAAATTGGCAAGGTGCACCGAATTTTGAAATGGAACCGCCGAAACGACGTAACAATGACCGATATGCTATTGGCCGACACGATGATTTTGACTATAAGCTGTTCATCACTACACGTAAATTCAAAACGTTTAAGAATTCTGCCAACGACATTCATCCACAAGCGTGGCTCCATCAATTCTCTCATTGTTTTCCTCCCAACTGGTCATTGGAGCACAGGTTAGAATTTATGTGTGGCTACTTGGAGAATGAACCAGCTGTAAGAATGCGATCGGTCATTCACGATTGTCACAGTGAAGGAGATTTTTATCATGCCTTCCTCTCAGCATATTGTTCTCAAGCTACACAAGACCGAGTAAAACATAGCATCATAATGATGAAACATTTCGAAGAATCTGAATTTTCCAGTCTCGTCAAATATTTTGAAGACATGTTGCATAAGAATCAATATATTTCAAACCCATACAGCCCTTCAGAACTCATCCGCATTTGCTTAATGAAATTGCCTGAACATTTAAGAAATATTATTTTGGCAGGACGTTGCAAAGACGACATTGAATCTTTTCAGGGACTCCTACAAGAATTAGAAATTGACACAGACAGTCGCCGGATGCGAAAACAGGAATACAACAATTACAGGTCACATCCGTCGCAATTCCGCGATGAAAGAAATAATAACTGGACGCGACAAGGCTATTCTCACAACACAAATCGTGACCAAAACAGACACCACCCTTATGACAACCGCTGGCAGAATAATAGTTACAGAGAAAGATTGCATTTCCGTAGTAATGAATATGACAGAGATAACCATAGAAACAGACAATATGGTAACCAGAACTATTATTATCAAGGGAGACAGAATAATTTCAGACGCAACAGTTCAGCGCGCAGTTACGATTCAGGGAGAAATTCTCCACCACATGACCGACAATCAAGAAACTATGTAAACTACCGACATGACGACATGATATATTCGTAACGACAGACCTGAATTGCATCAGAACTGGCGGGATTCAAACAGAGCTGGGCCCTCTCGGCAAGGCGAATTTGTAGAAGTTAGGTCTCCTGATCGCAGTAACGACGTGCGCCAACAAAGAGACAGACAATGACTCGCACAAGCAGGCAGCCGCGTGCGCCCGCTGGCTCCGAGAAAAATAACATAGACGCTAACCTTGAGAAAAATTCCAGTATTCTTTACCGACGTGTACCACTTGACAATTGCGTTAAAGTTGAAACTCTGCGTACTAGGAAGAGCAAAGGTTTACACCACATTTCACACATAAAACCGTTTATTGAGAGATAATGTGCTTTTTTAACTTGAGATTTTAATGCAACATTTTGGTTTACTTGAAAATACATTCTGGAGTTTATGTGACAACTACACGGTTTTATCACGACGCTACTAATGAGTGACAATTTAAAATGTTGCTTTTGCGGTGTATCTGTTTTATATCTGCACAGTTTTCTGAATTCTTCTGGAAAGAAAAACATGTTTTAGTAGTAACTTTTGTGGTATAGCTACAATGAGACAGCCCTTTCAGTAGCACAACAATACATTACAGCACAGTACTTTCTTCATCACGACAATAAGCGTAATAACTAAGATATCTATTCGCAAAGCATTTCATTTTTGTGTATCGTGAGGTAAGTACATTGACTTCTGCAGAACTTAGCTTTCGGAGAACGGTAACTACGACACTTCCACAGAGATTCTGTTGCAACAAGACGCACATTTAGCGCTACAGGACACGTATTTGAGTGATTAATTTTGTACTTAAAACATTTATTTTTAAAGATTTTTGAATAACAAAGAAAGTTTTATTTCATTCCATTGCTGTAATTTGTAACACCTGAGGGTATAATTACATTAATCCTCAGGGGGGTACATGCCTACTTTGTGTACCATGTGTTTGGCAAGCACAAGGAGCCCTAGCTAATATGGTATTTGCTTATACAACTTTACACATCGTACCATATTTCTCTAACACACAAATAACACAGCTAATTGATCATTTAACTGAGAGAGACAAACGTTTTTACTACATCAGTGAGAGATGTTTACGTAATTACACAGTTGGATAATTTCACACTTACGAAATTGTATGTTGTTTGTACTTTGTGAGCTGTTCATATTTTTTCGGAACCATTGTGATGCTATGAGAGCTTTGAATGATGTATTTGGTGTGGGATCATGATTTTTAAAGTACGTTTGAGGTAGATGACACTATTGAAATGAGCAGAGAATTTTTTTTAGGTATTGACATTATTGCAGAAAGCTACGACGTTTTTGAGATTTGACTGAGGTGTTATGATGTTATTTTTACGACGACGATGTGTATTATGCTGCTGAGGTATGTTTATGATCAATAAGCTGATGCTATATGAGTTATTTGATTATGCTACGTCTCTTATGATGAAATATTGAAGAAGTGTCGACAAATAAGGTAACGAATAATGAGTAGTGGTTAAGGGACTCTGGTTTGTGAAAAAGGTTGTTGGAAACCAAGAATCGTACTTTAAGAGTTATGAAATGTGTGTATATGCGTGAATGTATCACAATGCTGGCGAAAATTTTTTGGATGCTGTTATATTTACAGGATTTTGTTTCTACACATTTGCAACGCAAATTCTTGACCTGTGAAATTTTTTATATGAGACTGTCACTGTAGCGGAAACTGGTGTCGTAAATATTTCGGTAAGAAAGTTAAGTGACCACCTGCACGTAATGCGTCGTGGGCACCCAGCTGGGCGACAGCCGCCCGGAGAAAAAGCCATTAGGTGGAGAAAAAAAGAGGCCATTAACCTCGCTTCTGACATTCCTTTGTAGAAAGCATCGCAAAAACGACACGGTCGAACTTGAAAACATATGATTACACTGTGGAGCTCTTAATTTATGATATTTACTGAAATGCCTAATGAAATGACGAGAAATATTTTTACTTCTGCACACCTGATTATGACAAGCGTCTTTCTACGAGAGTTGAGAGAATTTCTACTAACTTATGAAATGTCACATGACTGTTGAATGATATTTTTATGCTTTGCTTTTTATAGTTGCTTATTTCATTTGATATCTAGTTTCCAGCTGTGTTGCAGCATTGCTTTTATAAAATAAAATGCATTTGCTAATGTGAACACTTTCTGTCAACGGATCTATTAAATAATAATTTTGTAATCCACATTCTTAAAAAAAAGGAGCACTTGGAAAGGAAAGAACAATAAGAAGGGACTAGTAACAGTAACTAATTACATAGACATTACATGGAGTGAATAGACATTTACCTTGTCTGCATTGTTGTTTTTAGTGTAATATTTTTTCTGCTTGATCTTTGCCATGCTTAGGTATTAATTATAGCATTTGCTGCTGCTGTTTGCCATGCATAGTGCTACTAAATTTCACTTTGTATTATTCTTTTAAGCCAGTTTTACTACTGATTTATTTTTCTTGTTTGCTGCTCATTGCCTTATATTAGTTGTAATTTATGCTGCTTGCTTTGCCTTTTGTATTTTTTATCATTGCTGTTTGTGTTAATTGTTTTGTGCTGCTGCATTGCCTCGTTCCTTAGTTTAGCATCTGAGCTCAGTAGATTTAAGTTAGCTTAAGAGGGGGTAGACTATATAAGAGACTGCATTGCGATGAATTGGAAGAAATGCATTGAGAAGTTATACAAAAAAAGTACAGAAAGCAGGTATAGATAGGACTTTTTGGAAATAATGAAGAATGAAGGGAGATCTCCGAGAAGTAAAGAAAGTTTGGTTTGCAAAATACTGCAGAAAAACAAACCCTGTCCTTTCCTTGTGTTATCCCACTATGTGTTTGTGTACCCTTGGGTAGTTGTGTTTTTCCTGTCTTAATGTGTTAAGCTAATAGGAGCTATGTTGTAGAATTTTTCTGATAATGTGTTATTTTCTTTGTAAAGATGTTTAGACATTATTTATTCTGTTCTGTTTTAATGCTTAGGTGTGAAGTCGATGTTTCAAAAGTTATTCTGATCTTTTATGTATGAACTTATGTCATAATTCCTGTAACACTGATGTATAGGTATATTTTATTCTTCTGTAAAGCCTTTATTACTACAAATGTTATCTGTATTGCTATGTTTTTAATGATGTTTTCTGTATCTTTGTAATTGTATTCTCATGTTATAAAATTGTAATTGACACCAGTTCATCATATTATTAACTTGTAAGTTACATTTCACTGCACACGTTTCTGTTGGTCATAGTATATGGACAATATGTGAGAAGTAGGGACTGTTAGTGTTTGCACGTGTGTTAATAATTCAGCAAGGGACTGGATAACAGCATTGCTGGTTCTAAGGACAATTAAAAAAAACTTAGTGAGTGCACAAGTGGTGGTTTATGGACTTGCTATATTCTCCGCAAGAATCTTCGATGGTGATTGTGCACCTGCACAGTCGCAATGGATGGCTGCTAGCCATCTCTACAAGGACTACAGTGGGTCTGCGTCTTTGCTGACTCACCATTACCATTATTTCTGCAAGGACTGCAGTGGGTCTGCGCCTCTGGTGGCCCACCAATACCGTAATCTCTACCAGGACTGCAGTGGGTCTACTCTGTGATGACCTACCAAACGATATTCTTCAAAACTTCGATTGACTCCGCTGTGAGTTTGCTGTGTTGTGGCCCATTACCTGTCAGCATGTCAAGAGTCAGCACTGTCTTTCCGTTGGAAGGACAACACTACTTCTTCAAGACTGCATGGAAATCCACTACTTCTGTGTGCAATTTCTTTTACTAATGAGACTTTGTGAAAAAAAACTGTAATTACTATTATGATGAACGATCAGGACTATCTTTATGGACTGTGAGAAAATTTTAGCTTTTGACCAACATTGTATCAATAAGTGTGTGCATTTGGTTTCTTTGTTATTGTAATTACGATTATGAAAAATTTTAACAAATATGTATTGCCCAGTGCCCAAAACAATTTGTAAAATTTTTTGTGGGGAGCATGGGGGCTATGTAAGTAGGCTGTTTAGGTTTTTTATTGGTAACGCCACCTCTGTATGAAAATCACTGGCTGTGCTGTGTGCTGTCTGTGGCTGCTTTGCATTGTTGTAATACTCGCCATTGTAGTGTTAGGCAGCTGGCTGTGAACAGCGCGTAGCGTTGCGCAGTTGGAGGTGAGCCGCCAGCAGTGGTGGATGTGAAGAGTGAGATGGCAGAGTTTTGAAATTTGTCATGAACTGCTATATATATTTTGACTATTGAGGTAAATACATTGGTTGTTCTCTATCAAAATCTTTCATTTGCTAACTATGCCTATCAGTAGTTAGTAACTTCAGTACTTTGAATCTTTTATTTAGCTGGCAGTATTGGCGCTCGCTGTATTGCAGTAGCTTGAGTAGCGAAGATTTTTGTGAGGTAAGTGATTTGTGAAAGGTATAGTTTAATGTTAGTCAGGGCCATTCTTTTGTAGGGATGTTTTGAAAGTCAGATTGCGTTGCGCTAAAAATACTGTGTGTCATGTTTAAGCACAGTCCTGTATAATTTGAAGCACAATTGAGTTTTACCAAGAAAACTCGATTTTATCGCTAAAATTCAAAATTCACACCAAAATTCAAAATTCATGCCACCAGGATAGGTGGGGGAGGGAGAGGGAAGGGATGGTTAGGGGGAGGGGCTAGGACCTACGAGCCAGCTGGGCAAAACCCATGACGCTCTCTAGGGCGGGATGGGGTAAATTAATTGATCACGTTAGTTAATTTGCATATCAGTTTGATCCCCTATTGAACCATGGACCTTGGCGTTAGTTGGGACGCTCGTGTGTCTCAGCAATACAGACAGCCGTGCCGTAGGTGCAACCACAATGAAGGTGTGTCTGCTGAGAGGCCAGACAAACGTGTGGTTCCTGAAGAAAGGACAGCCTTTTCAATAGCTGAGGGACAACGGTCTGGATGGCTGACTGATCTGGCCTTGGAACATCAACCAAAATGTCCTTCCTGGGCTTTACTGCATACTGCTGAAAGCAGGGGAAACTGTAGTCGTAATTTTTTTCTGGGGGGCCTGTAGCTCCACTGTATCGTTAAATGATGATGGCGTCCTCTTGGGTAAAATATTCCAGAGGTAAAATAGTCCTCCATTTGGATCTCGGGTGGGAACTACTCAGAAGGATGTTACCAGGAGAAACAAAACTGCCATTTTATAGATCGGAGTGTGGAATGTCAGATCTCTTAACCAAGCAAGTAGTGTGGCGTTCGCTGGGTTATTCAGTGGTTTGGTATTTAACTAATTTGTAAATGGAAATGATAATCTTATTTTATTACATTGAGTAATTACTAAATAATTTTTCTCCCGGCTAAAGATTTGATCAAGTTGCTAAAGAACTCCAAGTTAACGTCGTGTTAAAATGTTGTCTGTAAGTTGTGTAAGTGTCACTAAATCAAAGTTCATACAACGGATTCTATACAACTATGGATTATGATGGAAGCAGTTATCTTCAGCAAAATGATCATTAAAACAACCGAATATCAGCCGCGCACAACACTGACGTATGTTACCTGAAACAATATTCTTCACAACTCATGCGTAATTAATTTCGGCTCCATACATCAGCTAGAAAAGTTTGTTATAAGGATCGTGCTATGAGCACTGTTTTTAAAGAACCAATCTGATTCGAATCGTTTTCATTAAAATGAGTTCAGGACCACCGGTGCACATTTATTTTTACACATTTGTATTACGTTCGGCATTTATGTCTGCAGAGTTGCGTAATTGTTAGAGCAAATAAGTATTTTAAATGATTATTAAACTTTACAGAAACTCTACTTTCGTATTGTGCACTATTTAGACTTCATCAAGCAAACATTTGATTTGTTTCTAAGGAAAACACAGACAAAAACGCGATACAAATCGCTATCATCAATGGCTGCGCTCCTTGCAGCGGAAAGAAATAATTAACACAGATAATGCTTACTGAGAGAGGACTTAAAGTTACAAATAATTATTCACTCATATTAATAATAATAATAACGAACTCTATTTTCAAATAATAATTAACAAATAATTACAATTTCTTAACAGACCTCAGTTTGATATGCGTCCACAATCTACAAAAGCCAACCAACGAAAGGAAAAAAAAAAGGAAGACAATCGCTGATCATAAAAGCAATTTACAATTATCACTGTCTTTGTATGATACACATCGATATGTCCAATTACATCATAGAATATTATATAAGTAATTAATATTTTACATTGTTTTCATTCGTTTTCACTGTTTTTTCAAACGTCGAATAGATCATGTTTATAACTGTTAGAGGCATAAATTTCCTCTCGTCGCACTGTAGCCAAAAATTTATCACGTGGATGTTACAGTAGGTTAGAAAATTTAGAACCGGAAATGAATAGTTTAAACAACAAAAAATCCTGTTTGACGAACATCCTCAACTGAACATTACACTAGAGGTTGAAAATACCGCTCCAGTTGTAAATTTCTTTTATCACGACCGGTTTCGGGCTCCCAGAAGCCCATCCTCAGGTGTGGCAACAGTGCTGTGGCACCCGAGCGCCACGGTAGACGTGTACTAGGCGCAGTTTGCTGCCGCATAGAAGATACATCAGTTAACACCGAGTACAGATTTAAGTGCCAGAAAAGGCTTTCTGAAAGTATTTGCCACTCGCGGTGGCCGAGCGATTCTAGGCGCTTCAGTCCGGAACCACGCTGCAGATACGGTCGCAGGTTCGAATCCTTCCTCGGGCATGGATGTTTGTGATATCCTTAGGTTACTTAGGTTTACTTAGTTCTAAGTCTAGGTGACTGATGACCTCAGATGTTAGGTCCCATAGTGCTTAGAGCCATTTGAACCATTTGAAAGTATTTGTGTTGAGTGCAGCCATGTATGGAAGTGAGACGTGGACGATAAACAGTTTACACAAGAAGAGAATAGAAGCTCTTGAAATGTGGTGTTACAGAAGAATGCTGAGGTTAGATGGGTAGTTCACATAACTAATGAGCAGGTGCTGAGTAGAACTGGACAGATGAGAAATTTGTAACAAAACCTGACTAGAAGGAGGGTTCGGTTAGTAGGATACATTCTGAGGCATCAACGGATCACCAATTTATTACTGTAGGCAAGTGTTGGGGCTAACAACCTTAGATCGAGACCAAGAGATGAAAACATTAAGTAGATTCAGAAGGATGTAGGTTGCAGGTGTTACTTGGGAGCGATGAGGCTTACACAGGATACAGTTGCATGAAGAGATGCATTAAACCAATCTTTGGGCTGAAGACCACAGTAACAAGAACATCATTTGATATAAAAAGTATACCAGGAACTGCATCATTCCATTACTTATATCATGTGTGTGGGCTGTGTAGTGATTCTCACACTCCTGCAGGTTAACAACGACAAGAACCAGCTGCTCAAGGGCTCTTTCAAGGTGCAGTCCCCTTTCCAGGTATTCCAGGAACTGCACTGGATAACACGATGGGTGCCATCAGCCAGTTGTTAGGGGTCATTCGGGGAGAATCTGGAATATTCTGTGAAGGGTAGAGAATGGTGTTGTCAGAACAGGATAGCGCCAGATTCCCCATTGTTAGAAATAGGCGGCTGAGTTATATTAGTTTGGATTGAAGGAATTCAGAAACCTTCATTACCGAAAATAACCAAGTTAAATCTTGTAAACGAAAAGCAAGCTTATTCGTTAGCTGCTATGTTTTTCCGTATTGATGCCATGGTGAAGTTGTAATATATACTTTTATTACATGAGTCTTCAATATTTTCACATTTTCGCTGAAGATTGTCATTCAGTCACTGAAATCGATTGCTGTAGTAAATGAATTAAAGCCTCTTACGACCGATGCTGCTAATTTTCTTCTTTACAATATAAATATAGCTGTCGTTGAGCACCTGGTTTCCAATGGAGTCCAACTTCAAGTCAGATCTGCTAATAATGTTTCAAATGTAGCTGATTCTCCTTAACACTAGCTTTTGGTTCAGTTCCAAATAAACAAAACGTTCTCAACACTCCTCCCGTTGAAGGGATATAGTGGGCTATGTTGTTTATATGGAAGGTTTGGATGAAAACAGATCGTCTCCACCTTATGTTCTGGGGAAGCTCTTGCTTCTTTCCATACCATAAATTAATCTGTTCTGAAGGAGAAACGGAAGTGGAGATCGATTAGAAAACTCCAAGCTAATTTCTTAGCAAAATTTTGAAATTTAAAAATATAATAGGTTACATTTTCTTATTTCGTTGTCCAAAAACTGGCACTAATAAGAAAAGTTTGTATAGAAGTTGAAGAAACGGAGGTTTAGGAGATAGTGCAATCTTTCTTCCCCGTTGTGTTACGTTTGCGAAGCGGTATGTACAGGATGGTAAAGAACTAATTGCCTAACTGCACATCTGCTTCTTAATATTCGACTCTCGTGCTTTACCTGAAGCTGTGTCTACCCATGCAGCTAGCTGCCTTATACTACCTTATGTGCCTACTCTCAAGCGGTACTTTAACTACCCTCTTTTCAGGCACATCAGCCAACAGTATTGATCCCACACGATATCTTAACTTTGTGGGGATCATTCTGTTGAATCAGATACCTCTGATAGTCCTAAATGTGATCGATGTGGGGCAAAGGCTCATCCACAGATTGCTCCTGCAACTAATATATACACGCAGGCTAGTTCTGTAACTAACTACTCTCAGAAACACTGACTTTAGGAATGCGCTGAACACTGCTGTCATGCCAATCTACGCGTTCGCCATTGAGGAACAACATTACTTGCCTGCCCCGATCATTGCACTCTAACGAACTTCAGCGCTCCAAATTTCCAAAAGTTCTTCGGAAACAGCACAGTCTTGAAATATGAAAATGTGCAAGGCTACATTCCTCGTTACTCACACTCGTCAACTTTTCCATCCTTTAACCTGTTGAGTAACTATCCCACCATTTCGTAAACTTGAGGTCTTTCTCAACTAACCGGAATTCCGAAACGAATCGTAGGCTTCCTGATACTGTCAGCCACTAATACGAGTAACAGTTACTTACAACATATTCAAAGCACTTCGAGTCCCATCTGCCGTGGCACAACAAGGGCGCTGTTTCTGCAAGCCCGTCTCCTTGTGGTGCTACGACGAGACTATAGTAACAGGGCAACACAGACATACAGTGGTGAAACGAGACATCTGTCGTGCCTGTGGTTGCTGTGTTGTAAAACTGCCTTTCTTTCACGTCAGTTATCTGCCGAACATACAACGCTACGAAATTTTGTTGGAGATATTATCATACTGTTAGTATGCTAGGAATCACGCTGTGGCGTTTCAGTACATGAATTTGGTACACCCCGTATATCAGTGGTGTTTCTGGGCCAACGAGAGAAAGTTGAAGCAGACTATCTTCTCTATCATGAATGAAAAAATCTTGTAGCACGTTACAGTAGGCTAGAATTAGACCTTACACACAATTAAATCAAGTCACTATATCTCGGAGCCAGAAATTCTGCCTTCACCACATGAAAAAATAGGTTTCAGGAAAATTACTGTTTACCTGTTTTAAATATACATGTTGTAACATGATGAACAACAAAACAGCTCTGTAAAAGAGAAAGATAAAATGGACAATGAATAAAACTCACTGTTTCATTGAAGGGTCTGTTTAAACTGTCGACTGCCACGTCGAGCCGAACTGTAAAATTATATTTGACTTTTTCTTACACTTTAATGTAACATATCAAATGTATATGCACTTACTTACGGATGAAGACAAACTTGTTGATTGGAGCTTTATAAACTGATATCCACTCACGAACACCCAGGTGAAAGTGATCCCCCCTGCGGGTTCGGGGGTTAGAATAGGCCCGCGGTATTCCTGCCTGTCGTAAGAGGCGACTAAAAGGAGTCTCAAATGTTTCGGCCTTATGTGATGGTCCCCTCTCGGGTTTGACCTCCATCTTCCTAAATTATTCCGAAGAGCGAGCCAATTGGGGAAGGGCGCCTTACATGGTGCACTGTATCCGTCGTGCAATGAGACCTTTAGCCGGCTTTTTCGTCGTTGCAATGGTGTCCCACTCGTTTTCCATCTCTTGGGCGAGGATACGTCCCTGGGTGCGATTACCACGCTGCACTCTGCAGTGTTGCTTTTAACTGCGACGACGACCTTGGACATTTTTGCACCTAAGATCCAGCACGGTAGCCAGTCCGTTGTGGTGGGGCCGCCATGTACCCTGTTGGTTGTAGCCCCCTGACAACACAGGGATCGCTCTACTGATGCCAGCGCCGTTAACTCCCCACGTATGCCAAGGAGTAGATGCCCATCTCCCTGGGGCATCAGGACTCCCGGTAATGGCCATCCTGCCAGGTGGCTATTGCAGCGGCTGGGTGGCGCCCGTGGGGAGGGCCCTTGGTCAGAGTAGGTTGGCATCAGGGCGGATGACCCGCAATGAAGCGTGGTACATCATCTCTCGCTGGCGGCCAGCCACCATCAGTCTCTAAGCGTTCGAAGGCTCATTTTAAAGCTGACGTTTATGACCCCAAATCGTTCCCATCCCTGGCCACACCATGGGAGGAACGAAAGGCAATGAATGACAGTGACTTGTATTCGCCCAGGTATCTCGTCTGTACCAGAGCTGATAGTGACTCGTTTCTATCTGTGAAGCCTCAGTTCTTTGTAGAGCATTTAGAGGACATGTTTGGGGAGGTGGAGGGCTTGTCCAAAATGCGCTCTGGGTCAGTTTTGATAAAAACGGCATCCTCTGCCCAGTCACGCAGGTTACTTGCTTGTGAAAAGTTGGGGGATGTTAACGTTACCATCACCCCACATAAGAGTTTAAATATGGTCCAGGGTATTATTTTCCATCGGGACCTACTTTTGCAGTGTGATGACGAGCTGCGCGCCAATTTAGAGCGCCGAGGTGTACATTTCGTCCGGCGCGTTCATCGGGGTCCGAGGGACAATCAGGTTGCTACTGGTGCCTTCATCTTGGCCTTCGAAGGTGATACATTACCAGAGAAGGTCAAGGTGATGGTCTACCGATGTGACGTCAAACCCTATATCCCTCCCCCGATGAGGTGCTTTAAGTGCTGGAAGTTCAGTCACATGTCCTCTCGCTGTACTTCTAGCCTCACATGTCGAGATTGTGGACGCCCATCTCATCCTGATACTCCATGTGCTCCGCCTCCCGTCTGTGTCAACTGTGGAGAGCCTCATTCCCCTTGCTCGCCTGGCTGCAGTATCTTACAGAAAGAACGCAAAATCATGGAATATAAGACCCTGGACCGACTGACCTACACTGAGGCTAAGCGGAAATTTGAACGGCTACATCCCGTGCGCATGATGTCATCTTATGCCTCCACTGTCACTCCTGCTCCAGCTCCTTCAGCTGCAAGACATACAGTCAGCTCTCAGAGTCAGAGGACCTCACCTGCCCCCTTGACGATGGGGGCCCCTTCTCTCGCTGTTGCTCCCACACCATCTACCTTGAGAGCAGCACCCACTAAACCACTGGGGACACCAGTCCCCACTTCTAAGCCGGAGAAGCGTAAGTCTTCTTCGGCTTCTCTCGCTCGGAAGGGATCCCTTGGGTCTCTCCCTTCCCAGGTTCCAACAGCGGCACAGCAGACACCAACCAGTGGCTGAAGAAGCCACAGGTCGCTGGTCGACGGGCTTCGCGATCCTCTTCGGTCCCGGAGACTGACTCCAATAAGCCCTCTCAACAACGGCAACCAAAGGAACAGCGAGAGAAAACGACTTTGAAGACCCGTAAGACAAAGACACCTGCGATGGCACCTACTCCACCGCTCCCTAAAAGCTCTGCGTCTGAGGTTGAGGTGGAGATCCTTGCGTCCGCTGAGGACCTCGATCTCGCCGGTCCCTCAGACGCAATGGATAGCACTTGCACAGGTGACCTAGCGGCGTAATCTGCCTTCCCAGTCCCATCACGCCTTTCTACGCCATGGACAATACCATCCTCCAGTGGAACTGCAGCGGTTTCTTCCACCATCTAGCTGAGCTCCGACAACTTATCAGCCTTCACCCTTTCTTCTGCATTGCTCTTCAGGAAACTTGGTTTCCAGCAATGCGAACCCCCGCCCTCCGTGGCTATCGGGGTTATTATAAGAACCGAGCAGCTTATGAAAGGGTGTCTGGTGGCGTCTGCCTCTATGTCCTTCACACTCTGCACAGCGAGTCTGTCCCTCTCAAAACACCTTTGTCGCTGTTCGGGTGTGGACGCCACAGGCTGTTACTGTCTGCAGTCTTTACCTTCCACCGGATGGTGCTTTGGCGCAGCATGTCCTGGCTGCTCTGATAGCCCAATTGCCGCCACCTTTCTTGCTACTGGCCGACTTCAACGCCCATAACCCTCTGTGGGGTGGGTCAGTGGCGACAGGTCGAGGTGCCACCATTGAGCATTTATTAGCACAGCTCGATCTTTCGCTTTTAAATGTCGGTTCCTCCACACACTTTAGCATGGCGCATGGCACGTACTCCGCCATTGACCTTTCCATCTGCAGCCCTAGCCTCTTACCGTCTGTCCAATGGCGAGTGCATGACGACCTGTGTGGTAGTGACCACTTTCCGATCTTTCTGTCACTGCCACAGCGTCAGTCTTCTCTGCGCCCTTGCAGGTGGGCTATGAATAAGGCTGACTGGGACTTGTTTTCCTCCACTGCCGCTATCGAGCTTCTCTCTAGTGATGACATTCATGCGGTGGTTCAATCGGTCACCACGGGCATCGTTATTGCCGCCGACTCTGCCATTCCTCGTTCTTCTGGGTCCCCTCGGCGGCGTACTGTGCCTTGGTGGTCGCCTGAGATCGCTGCAGCGATTAAAGATCGCCGGCGGGCGCTCCAGCGTCACAAGCGACATCCCTGCGTTGAACACCTCATCACCTTCAAACGGCTGCGTGCGCGGGCTCGCCGCCTTATCCGCCAAAGCAAGCAGGAGTGCTGGGAGCGGTATGTGTCCACCATTGGCCTCCATGTCACTCCATCGCAGGTCTGGGCCAAGATTCGTCGCGTCTACGGCTATCGGACCCCTGTCAGCGTCCCTGCGCTCTCACTGAATGCAGCAGTTTGTACTGACTCCGGCGTAATTGCAAATTGCTTGGCAGAGCATTTTGCTATGAGTTCCGCTTCTGCGAATTACCCCCTGGCCTTCCGCTCCATTAAAGAGCGAATGGAACGTCGGAGCCTTTCGTTTCGCACCCACCATCCAGAATCTTACAATGTTCCATTCAGTGAGTGGGAATTTCGCAGTGCCCTAGCCGCTTGCCCTGATACCGCTCCTGGGCCAGATGGCATCCACTGTCAGCTGCTGAAACACCTTTCAGTGGACTGCCAGCGACGGCTCCTCGACCTTTACAACCGCATTTGGGTCGAGGGTGAGTTTCCGTCGCAATGGCGGGAAAGTATTGTTATCCCCATTCTGAAACCTGGGGAGAACCCTTTGGAGGTGGACAGCTACCGTCCCATTAGCCACACCAACGTTCTTTGCAAGTTGCTTGAACGGATGGTGAGCCGGCGGTTGACCTGGGTACTGGAGTCACAGGGCCTTCTGGCTCCATCTCAGGGTGGGTTCCGTAAAGGCCGCTCCGCCGCCGACAATCTGGTGAGCCTGGAGTCGGCCATCCGTACTGCCTTTGCCCGCCGTCAGCACCTGGTCGCTGTCTTTCTCGACATGCAGAAGGCGTACGATACGACATGGCGCCATCACATCCTTTCTACGCTTCATGGATGGGGTCTTCGGGGCCCTCTGCCGATCTTTATCCGCAATTTTCTGTCGTATCGTACCTTCCGCGTGCAAGTCGCGTCCTCCCATAGTTCCTCCCGAGTCCAGGAGAGCGGTGTGCCCCAGGGATCTGTTTTAAGTGTCTGCCTGTTTTTAATAGCCATTAACGGGCTCGCTGCGGCCGTGGGAAATTCTGTCTCCGCTTCCCTGTATGCTGACGACTTCTGCCTTTACTACAGTTCTACTGGCGTTGCAGCTGCAAAACGTCAGCTACAGGGCGCTATCCGCAAAGCGCAGTCTTGGGCTGTAGCGCATGGCTTTCAGTTTTCGGCTGCCAAGACCCGTGTTATGCATTTCTGCCGGCGCCAAACAGTCCATCCTGAGCCGCAGCTTTATCTTGCCGACGAACTCCTTGCTGTGGTGGAGACCCACAGGTTTTTGGGGGTCGTTTTTGATGCTCGGTTGACTTGGCTGCCTCATATTCGGCAGCTTAAACAGGCGTGTTGGAGGCATCTAAATGCTCTGAGATGCTTGAGCCACACCAGCTGGGGCCCCGACCGATCTACCCTGTTACGGCTCTACCAGGCGTTAATCCAGTCCCGTCTGGATTATGGGAGCCTGGCTTATGGCTCAGCATCCCCATCTGCGTTGCGGGAGTTGGACCCAATCCTCAACAGCGGGATACGCCTTGCGACTGGTGCCTTCCGTACCAGCCCTGTGGACAGCATCCTAGTGGAGGCGGGTGTCCCTCCATTGCGGTTCCGACGCCAACAATTACTGGCTGCTTATGCTGCCCATGTTTTTAGCTCGCCCGGGCATCCAAATTACCGTGTCCTGTTCCCGCAGTCAGTCGTCCATCTGACAGAACGTCGGCCCCGGTCGGGTTGGCCGATCGCCGTACGCATCAAGGAGCTTCTCTCCAGGCTTGGGTTTTTCCCTATTCCACCTCCTTTCCAGGCACCTCTGCGTACACCCCCGTGGTGTGTTCCTCGCC
Organism: Schistocerca nitens; assembly: GCF_023898315.1. Taxonomy (NCBI): domain Eukaryota; kingdom Metazoa; phylum Arthropoda; class Insecta; order Orthoptera; family Acrididae; genus Schistocerca; species Schistocerca nitens. Next base: position 358,254,738 of record NC_064619.1, on the reverse strand, counting down.
CTTGCCTTCGGCTCGACTTGGCACAGGGCTCGAAGGACTCAGTCCCTCCAGAGGCCTTCCGCCGCCGCTTTTATTCCATCCTGGCCACGTATCAGGGCTCTGGCATTGTTTACACTGACGGCTCGATGGTTGCTGGTCGAGTCGGTTATGCGCTCACTCTAGGGGACCATTCCAAACAACGTTCCTTGCCGGCTGGCTGCAGCGTTTACACTGCTGAGCTGGTTGCCATCTTCCGAGCCCTAGAGTATATCTGCTCCTGCTCAGGTGAGTCCTTCGTTATCTGTAGCGATTCCCTGAGCAGTTTACGAGCTCTCGACCAGTGTTTTCCTCGTTCCCGTCTGGTGGTGGCTATCCATGAGTCCCTGCATACTCTTGCGCATTGCGGCCACTCTGCGGTCTTCGCGTGGACCCCAGGCCATGTTGGGATCCCCGGCAATGAGAATGTTGACCGGCTGGCGAAAGAGGCGACTAGTACACCATCTCTGGACATTGGCCTCCCGGAGACAGATTTGCGAGCATTCCTATGCCGCAAAATTCTGGACCTTTGGGACACTGAATGCCGCGCCCTGCCTTCACGCAACAAACTTCGGGCCATCAAGGGGGCTACCGGTGTGTGGTGCTCCTCCTTGCGGGTCTCTCGCAAGGAGTCTGTTGTCCTCTGCCGGCTGCACATTGGGCACACATGGATGACGCACGGCCACCTATTGCGACGTGAGGACCCACTTTTGTGTCACTGCGGCTCCGTTTTGACAGCGGTCCACATTTTATTGGACTGTCCACGTTTAGCTGTGCTCAGGCAGTCGTTCGCACTGCCTGACACGCTCCCTGCCCTTTTAACAGATGACTCGGCTATGGCTGACTTAGTTTTACGTTTTATTCAGGCAGGGTTTCTTTATCATTTAATATGAGTGTTTGTTTTATTTTATTGTTTTGTGTTGATTCTGGCCTTCGCCTACGATTTTCAACTGCGTTTTTAATGTGTTCTCGATGGTTGGCTTTTCCTTTTTTTGCTCCTGTGGTCGGCCTACCACCGTCACACTCTGTGTGATTTTATTTCGTTTTGTCTGATCTCTGTCGGAGTGTTTCTTGTCCCGTGTCGTCTGACGTCTTCCCTGTTGTTCGTTTTTATTCTCTTTGGGCAGTTTTAATTTTTTTTTTTTTTGGAAAAGGGACCGATGACCGTCGCAGTCTGGTCCCTTTAATCCCCCAAACCAACCAACCAACCGTAAAAGTGATATCGTGAGCTGGTGCCAATTTTTCTCAATCAATGCATGTATCCCTTCGAGCCGGATCGGGATCACGTTATAAACAAGGCACGGTTCCCCACTGTTATCCAGTCTTCCATCTCAGTTTACTTCGATGTCTGTTGTGATTAGAATAGTCGAAGCTGCGTTCCAGTTTTCACTACCTCATAAATGGTCAAGGACGGGGTAGGAAATAGGGAAAACGCCTGTGTTCCATGACTCATCTGCATTTGTTTGTGCGCTGAGTCTGTGAAAGGCATCAAGTTTATGATATGTAAGAGGAATATACGTAAAAAAGAACAAATTTTGTGTAGTAGTACAAATGGATAACTGACTAAAAGAAGGGAAGAGACAAATAACAGTCATCAGTTATTGATACCAGCTCAACTGTCTCTGAAACACAGAGTCGAATCGCCTCGATTAATCGGTAAGTTGATGCAATAAATGAGATACATATGAGGCAACTGACATTTCCACGTAAATGAGTGCACGCATGTACGTAATAAATGAGGTCTCAACTTACTGTTTTTCGATGAACGCGTAGCAGCGTTTTTAAAGAGGAGGAAAAAGAGAGAAGTCCACGTTTTTATCAAAGGCAGCTTATGCTGAATTCCTTTAACTTCGTACGTAACAGTACAATGCCTTAGGCAAAAAGCGGTTAGTCATCGAAAAGTTGATCACTTTAAAAAAGGTACGATGGAGGTACGTCTATCACCTACTGGTGGTAAATGTCACACTGCATCATCCTAGCAGTGTGGATGGTCTTTTTTTTTAGTTGGCCAGCCTGCGTTTAGTTAGATAGCTGCTTTATTTTCTACTTCGGCCTTAATCTTAAACCATACGCACAGGTGAATTTATTTTTTTTAGTTCATTGTTTTTAGTGAGTCTTGGTGACCAGTGTAGATTTTCCTTTAATTTCTGCTAGATACAGGAGGAAGACAAGTCATTTACGATAGACGAAAATGTTGAGATACTGACGTCTACAAATCGTATTAAGTTATATGGAAAATCAAAACACGCGAGAAACAGATTTAGAGCACAGTCACAAGGGAAAGATGAGACTTGCATTGGCAAATTGATGCTCGTAGACTATATTCAGGCACCACAAAGATCAAAGACAAAAGTTTTAATACTTTTTATCCCTTCGAAGCTCAGAGCTACTACTATTCACTACCATCTTAGTGATGTATTACGACTTCCAAAAGTAAATAATGTTCAGTATTTTACATTAAGCAAGATAATTTATTTTTTCATCTTTTTGTAGATATTTTACTTCTTTTACCCTTGAGGAGATTCATGACACATTAGTTTCCACTGTCTGTTTACTTATTACAGAAAAGATTACATAATTAAAATATGCAACTACTCACTAATATAAATAAAGCAAGGTTTCAGGAATAGGATAATAGTGTCTCAATCATTGTGTTTCACTTTTACAAACTACCTTACTTTAGAATTGACTCACATTCACTTACCTTATTTTTCCTCCATGGTCTTTATTTGTATACCGTACTTCCCTACTTGCTGAAGGAAAGCACGCCTGCTGCTAGAAAAACTTTTCGCAGGAGTGACACAATCTGACTGCCATCTAGGTGAATGTAGTCAGCGATCATATCTGGGGCCAAGGCAACTTGATGCGTTTTGCGAATAACAAGAAAGTGATCAGACAAAATTGTAATCCATACCGTACGAGCATAGGGCGTTTGTTTTGTCTGGATGTAAATCTGTTCTAGAGGCTTTTTGTGGATTGAAGAAGGAAACAATGACACCTGGTAGAAAGTGACCCATTGGAGCTTGTTTAAAAACGTCAGTTTGCAGCCCAAGAGCTACTTGCATGTCTTGAACTCCAGATGCGACAGCCCGGAGTGGTACCAGATGAGTCTGATGAACCTAATTGACGACGTGCTCCACACATTCCAAAGGAGTCAATTATAATGTAGCATATACACTGCACTTTCCTGTTATTATCATTTGCTAGTAACTGTCACTGTGCTTGTTTTTCTTTAAGATAAAACGTCGATTATTGTTCGATAGAATTGTGCCGATAGTGGGACACGAAATCTATATAAATAAAAATCAGCTGCTGCATATATGAAAGATCCTGAGTTGAGAACGGCTCGGCTGTCATTCTTTTCCTTTTTTTGTGTGACAATTTGACAATTCTGCTGTCATATGTTATCATAACGAAATAAATTGCGACGTTCAGTCTGTCACATATTTCCATAACAGCAATAAATTCTACAATGGATACTGATATTATGCGAAAAAGAGCGCCGTTGAAAGTGATATTACAGTGTGTTATCTGAGGCGATCATAACTTTGGTGTGCTGCTTTGATGTCAGTTCGTGGTTGTTTCATGTGCAAGGTAGTATTTTGAAGTGTTGCAGATATTTAACTGATTTCAGTTCGTGGTTTACTTCTTTGGAAAAAATAGCACCACTGGAGAAAGTGCCAGCAGTGGGGCGTCGGAGTGTCTGTCGGCGCACGACCAGAGCAAACGAGCTATACGAGCGGCTAGTCAGTGAGACTGATGAAGTGCATAGACAACGTTCCTAGGCAAATCGAATGAGAATTTGTCATGCGTGATCAATCAATCCGACCGTCTGCGAGAAACATAAGCTGTGCTGTGAATAAGGTTGGTTTTGTTTGCGTTTTCGCAGTTAAATTTAACAGAAAACAAGAAAGTGGTGTTTATGGCTAACTTTATGATCCTAGCTGTTCGTACATTCAAACCATGAGGAATACTTTCATTAAAGCTACTATCTTCGCAGATCCTGCAGCTGGGAATATCTCTCTCGTACCTTGTGTAGTAACGATTCTAGCTGATTTATCCATTCATTTTGACTTCTATTCCCAATCAAGGTTCTATCACAATAACAATAAATAAGCTCAGAGAGAGAGGGGAGAGAAGGTGATGGACAGAGAAGGGAAGAGAAAAAGTATATGTAGACGGGAAGGAGGATGTGTACATAGAGATGAGAGAAAGGAATGCATAGAGAGTGTGGGATAAGATATTTACAGAGGGTAGAGAAGGGGGAGAAGGAGGAGATGGACAAAGGGAGACACATGGTAGAAAGGGATAGGCAGAACGGGAGAAGGAGATTACGACGTATATCCAATTCCCACACACATTTAGAAATTACAATGAATCGCCAGGTTGGATTGTTGGTGTACAATAATAAATCGTGGTCAATCAGTAACTTCCAAAGAATCCTTGCAAATTCTGATACAAAGTCTGCAATGTGGAGTATTCTCTTGACAGCAGTTGTCACCATTTATTCGAGAAATGTATCTACCGACGAAACAGACTCTAAGTTATTGTTGAAATACTTGACAACACGGAAGCGCTGTGGTGAAATATGCAGCGAGGAAAATAACTGGCCCTTGTTTATTATAACAGAGCTCTGACTGCCTGCGCTGCCCCCAGGGTGGATGCTCCACGCTGACAAGCGGCAAAGCATGATGCCTCCCGCTACTCTGGGATCGATAAGCACGCAACAAAATAAAAAAATAATAAAAAAAACCATCGTGGTATCGAGATCATACAGATCCCATTGTGGTCGATCTCGGAAAGAAGCGATCTGTATGAAATATTTGCCTTTGCGCAAAATAAAATAATAGTAATTTTTCCAGCATGTGGATTAGCTGCTCTTGCAATGGTCGTGTTTGCCGATAAAATTATTTTGTGTAAGGTCCGCCTGTTATGCAAAACACTTTCTCCATAAAGATCAATGCAGGTTTCAACTCCTTTGTACCTTTGTCACTGGATTTTCTTTATTCATATCTGTGAAATGTCATGCTTTTAGTAAGAACTAATTTACAAAAACTGAGCCCAAGAATACTTTTGCTTATTGCAGTCGTTATTGTTAATTTTAGATTATATTGTTGTGCAGAACCCTTCATACAGTATAGGTACTGACAGCTTGTCATCTGCAACTAAATTACGTTAACACGAATTTGGTATGCTAGTTAGCACATCACTTTGTATCTAAAATTAATTTTGTTGTTTGAAGATATTTCGGGTCTATATTTGCGATTGTTTACGTTTACCTCTGGAAAATCCTTTCCATATCCTTTCCAGTGAGTTACTAAGAATCGCACGTGAACACTACACAGTTTGCAGAAATCCGTTCCTAAATAACCCTTTTAATTTTCCCTAAACACACTGTATGTTTTTATTGTGCATACACACCCTAGCTGCAGTTCACTTGTTCTCAAGGAAGATTGGTGCCAAATTCGAATTTTGTTTGCTCTTTCTGTCTCCCTCCCCCCCCTCTCTCTCTGTCTGTCTGTCTGTCTGTCTGTCTGTGTGTGTGTGTGTGTGTGTGTGTGTGTGTGTGTGTGTGTGTGTCATCTTTTCAGTGAATTCCCTTTCATTTCTTAAATAGCTGGCCTTTGTGTAGTGTAGGTAGTCGTTTACTTTTTTTTCCAGGTAGTGCTTACTGTATGTGGAAGTAATTTTCTATTGTAAGATGGTGTCACTGCCTGTGATTGTACTTTGTATTTTTAAATCTGTTTTTATTTTACACTGAAGAGCCAAAGAAAATGGTACACCTATCTAACATCGTGCAGGGTCCCCGCGAGAACGCAGAAATGCCGCAAGACGACGTGGCATAGCCTCGACTAAAGATTGAAGTAATGCTGGAGGGAATTGACGCCATGAATCCGGCAGAGCTGTCCATAAATCCGTGGAGATCTTTTCTGAACAGCGCGTTGCAAGGCATCCCAGATATGCTCAATGTTCATTTCTGGGGTGTTTGGTGGCCAGAGGAAGTGCATAAAGTCAGAAGAGTGTTCCTGGAGCCACTCGTAGCAATTCTGGACATGTGTGGTGTCCCATTGTCCTGCTGGAGTTACCCAAGTAAGTCCAAATGCACAATGGTCATGGATGGATGAAGGTGATCAGATAGTATGCATACGTTCGTGTCACCTGTCTGAGTCGTATCTAGACATATCAGGGATCCCATATTCATCCAATAGCACACGCCCCACACCATTACAGAGCCTCCACCAGCTTGAACGGTCCCCTGTCGACAGGCAGGGGCCATGGATTCAGGAGGGTGTCTCCATACTTATACACGTCCATCCACTCGATACAATTTGAAACCAGACTCGTTCAACGAGGAAACGTGTTTCCTGGCATCAACAGTCCAATGTCGGTGTTGATGGGCCCAGGCGAGGTGTAAAGCTTTTTGTTGGGCAGTTATCAAGGATACAAGGGTGGGCTTTCGGCTCCGAAGCCCTTATCGATTATGTTTCGTTGAATGGTTCGCACGCTGACTCTGGTGTAATGATTCAGCATTGAAATCTGCAGCAATTTTCGGAACGGTTGCCCTTCTGCCACGTTGAATGATTCTCTTCACTCATCGTTAGTCGCACTCTTGCAGGAGCTTTTACCAGCCGTAGCGATGTCTGAGATTTGATGTGACACCGGATTCCTGATATTCACAGTACACTCGTGAAATTGTCGTAGAGGAAAATCCCCACTTCATCGTCACCTCGGAGATGCTATGTCCCATTGCTCGTGTGCCGACTAGAACATCAGTCACACTCACTTGGACCTTGATAACCTGCCATTGTAGCAGCAGTAACAGACCTAACGACTGCGCACGACACTTGTCTTATACAAGGGTTACTGACCGCAGTGCCGTATTCTGGCTGTTTACATTTCTCTGCATTTGAATAAGCACGCTTACACTAGATTTTCTGGCGCTTCAGTGTTTGTGGGTGATAGTTGTGGGTTATTAGGTGGTCAACAAAAGTACTGGGGAGCTGTTACTTTTTAGACATGTTATTTATTTCGAATATCTTATTTTAACGTTCCTGCAACTTTGTGCCATGTATACTGACTGTCAAATGTAACATGTAACTTCAAATATGTTTGATGTATTTAGTTCATATAAGGGAGTTTCCTACTTCGTATGTCCTGTACACTATTTGAGATCCTTGTTTCCTGAAGACATTGACTTCCCCATGAACTATGTTATTATTGTAGTTGAGTAAATGTTTTATCTATGGGTTGTTGCTCTATTGTGTCTTGAATATGGTCATTGTATGTTCTCTCCTTCTGTGTTGTCGAAGGTCTTGTTTATTTGTGACCTGTCCATTCCATTTCATTTTACATATTTGTTGGTTTACTTTTTCTGTCATCACCTCATTATTACCACCATCCTCTACCTTTGACCTGTTCTGGCCTCGATCAATCTTTGCGTCGATTTTCCTGTATCTTTTCGGCCAATAGCACTGTAATAATGCCATTTTCAGAATTCTTATACTATTTACTTTTTCTAAATGCTGCTCCCAAATCTATACTTGTCCATTTTATGGAGGCATACAGACAGTCGTTGTTTCCTCACCCTATCTGTGAGTGGCAAAGGAAAGAATGTATGTAGATGTAGAAACGTTTTTATATTTCCAGACGACATATAAAGAGCAGACATGTCACCAGGTGACATATTGATATTAATCCGGTGATCACAACTCTAAGGGCAACAGCTTCTTGTAGTCAGCGCCTGGGGCCTTCCAACAGTGGTGGACAAGTCGTCAGTTTGGCGACAGGGATTTGAGTAACATGCCTTCCAAGCTTGTTCTTGTAACGGTGTGGTTGGCCCAGGGTGTTACGAGTAACAGAATTGTTCTATGTACATAGAGACAGGTAACTACATTGGATTGGAGGAGCTGGAATTCATTAGCGCATATGGACTTACTAATAAATTAGAGAGCAGGTGCAGCCTCCTGGAAACAGAGTAGGAGACGAAGAAGGGAACGTAGCAGAGCAGCAAGACAGCTGGATGGATTGAAGTCCGAGACTGAATGTAGCTTGCTGTAAACACATGGCACCATTCCGACTGGAGAAGTGGACGATGACTGGCTTCTGGTGCCCAGGGGTGATGGTGCAAGGTGTTCTTGCTACAATAGAAATGAGTGTGTTTGATCATGGTGACTTGTACTATATTGTCATGCACATGGTTGCGTCAGTGCATGTCTACTTAGGTCACCAGGCCGTTACGTTTGTGAAACAATGAGGCAGCTCTTGGGCCAGAACATACCTGTACTTGATTGAATTCTCGTTTGGACGCATTTTCGTTGTTTTGCTTTTGCTTTTCCTGGACTTACTTGAATGAGATGTGTAGGACGTGGTTAACGTCCTACTGTTTGACTGTGTCTCTCTTTTTGTGTAATATGTAGTACGGTAGGTTAAGAGTAGAGGTAAAATGGAGCCACCAGCACACTTCATGTGTCTGGGACATATTTTACCATTACAGTACCACTGTTACTTGATAAAACGTTTTAAAATATAGCTGTGCAAATATCAGTTTAATTTGCTCATTTAATTTAACCAAATAACATCAATTAATGTATCAGTTATAGTTATTATTTTTAACCAAATGTAACAACATTAAAAACAGCACTTGAACATTGTTAAATTTTTTAATTCTTTCATTTTGTAGTTTTTGGATATTTTTAACATTTTTAACTTTTACTTTCTTGATTACATTTCTTTTGTTTCTTAACACCTAAAAATAATTTCATTATAAACAATAAAGATCTTATAAATTGGCCTTCAACTAGTTTTTTAAAATTAAAAATTTTAAAAATTATAACAAATTGAAACATCACTAATACATAGGACGAATTTAAATTTGATGCAAATGTATTTAATAGACAGAGAGAGAGAGAGAGAGAGAGAGAGAGAGACAGAAAGATAAATTTAATATCTGCTAAAATTATTTTAAACGACCTTTAATTACAAAACATTTGAGAAGTAAGAAATATAAGGACTGCATTGATTATATGAAAGTAAAAGTATATAATATTTATGATAGCGAATTTATTATTAGTTATTAACAAAATATTACAGGTATTTGGAAAGAAATAGAGAAGTCAAATGCTCTCACTGTTATTAATATAAGAAATTGTGAATTATCATAAAAATCATGACAGTTTATTAGCACATATTCACTGTGACATCTATAATTTACTGAATTTTGCGAATACTGTAATTTGCTAACTACAATAAAGAATTATATAAAGCTTAATATGTCATTTTTAGAAGTATCTTGCTCAGTAACAAAAAATTAACATGTAAAATAAAATTATATTTTTCTTTAATTGTCAATCAATATGCTGTGTTGAGCATGATAAATGAATTCATTTTCCATAAGAAATTGCCAAAGCTGAAGTTTTGATAGGAGTTTTGTCATTAAAGTAGCATACAAATTCATAGCTGTTTTTTGACATGATCTAATATTTTGTCTTCCAATATTGATAACATAAATGCAATAATTTTTAATTTATGATATGACGACTAACATTAGTATCTGCTTTTGATAGTGTTACTCATTTAATATCACAAATGAGACATTCTTTTAAAAATTTGACATTTCGAAAGTTGACATTTCTTCACGAACAATTCCATTTCCTCCATTTTTAAATAAATATTTGGCAATTTAGCTTTATCTAGTAATGACAAATGAAGTCTCCCACTATTTTCTGTTTTTGTTTGAAAAACAACAAATATGAAATAAAGTATATCAAATTTTCTTTAACTATAATGATTTGTTATATCCTCCTGAAAATTATTTTTACTACTCAGATAGATGTTTTGTATGATTTCCTTATGATAATTGAAAACTAGAAAACTTTACTAATTGATAAAGTAAACAATTTTCTATACTTACAATTGTGCCATTAACAAACATACGTCTTCCCCCATACATTTTGTCAGAAAGATACAAAGTAAAATGTCAAAGAAATAAAAGAATTTTCTATATAGGGTAGGGAATTATTTCATTTTTACAGTTACAAAATCATACTTATGCAACATAATTATTAACTTTTTATAGATCTTTCATAATATGTAGGGTAATTAGATGCATTAATTTGAACACTTTTAAATTTCATATGTAATTGTATGTTATTTAATGAACAGATGCATTAAATACTTATATTAATTTCTAAATTTCTATTACAAATATTTAAAATAGCCTTGTTTTTTTTTCAACGATGGGGAAAAACTTAAAATTTGGATCATTTATAAATATCCAATTTTATAAGTGATTGAAAACAAATGTTTTATTCAGTACAATTAAGACTTCATGTAACTGATTTATTCCTTTACCACCTCTAGCTATTCTTTCTCCTAATTTTGTTCCTAAAAAACAATAGTTTCAAATAGAAAAAAATTTAAAATAAGAATTCTTTGATTAAATTATTAACTAATCCTTTTACATACTTTCTCTGAATTTCTAAATGTATGAATCTTATGGATTATTAATTTTAAAAAATCGTTTAAGTTATTTCTTAACTGTTTCATTGTAATAAATTATATTTCCAGTTACTATTCTCCAGGAATTATAGCTGATCTACCAAGTCATTGATGAACATCATCCATCCAAATATATATGTTTGGTTTTTCTGTATACTTTTTAAATTAGCCTTCACCAATTTTTTTGTCTTCGCTTCACTTTAATCTAATGCTAATTTTTAGAAAAATAAACATACATTTAATTTTATCACATATGTATATTTGCCACCTCAACTTAGGCTATTTTCATTACATTTATTATCAGAATATAAGGCTCCTGAATAAAATAATAAATCCAAATAGTTTGATAAATTTGTGCATCAAATTTTTTGTCATCCTTGGGTATAACATTTTAGTTAACAATTCGATATTCCATCTGTTGATTTATGTGCTCTATCGCGAACTGTGAATTTATCATCAACAAACTTTATTGATAATTTACCAACAAATTAAATGTCCTGACAGGTCTTAATCGAAAAATTGTTTCTTCACCATTGTTTATATATTCAACCATTATTTCAGTAATTTTTTTTTTAAATATTTGATGCTTGTTCTTCACTTTTGAACTTTTTTCTTTAATTTCCTGTATCAATTTATCAATAAATCTTGTATTTCAGATTTGCTTAAAGTGTATTTTCTATCATATGCACAATTGTTTTTATATCATATTATTCTAATTAATGTTGTTTTTAGGGATGATAATAAGGTACAATTCCTTTCTACATTTCTTTATTTTCTTAAGTTCTTTTCAAAAAATTACCTTCGATTGTATCAATACCGGTCTGATCGTCCTTTCGTGATTTTAACACTTGTTGTAGGTTGTTTTTTTCTTTTTATATATTCTTTTCATTGTTCTTTTATTTTCCTGCTTTATTTAGCTTTTGTAACAACCTTTGGATCATACACTGAAAGTTTACTAATTTCTTTAAGACTATCACATTTTGGAAACATGTATTATGGATGCTAATGTGTTACATTCAGTGTTTATGTTGAACAATTATTCTTATGTTTTTAAATATCTTCAACCTGCGTTATCAAGTTATGGAAGATTCTGGGGAACTTGTAGACACAAAGATGTATGAATAATTTCAATGCAAATATTTTTATTTCGTTTTAAACTACCTGTCTGATTATGACGCCATCATCAGATAAGCTACTGCCAAACAGATAGTCAACACAACTTCAGTGAGTATTCATAGCTGTACAAATAATGTTGTACAAAGATGACATTTTATGACTATATTCCTACAGCCTAAGATGCTGAAAGCCAGTTCATAATGACTTAAGAAATACTATTCTGGAACATTAATACTTTATATTCAAATTATTAATGGTTTACTTATAGTATCTACTGTGATAAAACATATTTCATCATCATTCCAACACTTACTACGTATTTTATTAAATTCATCAAATTTTAAATCACCCCTAGCAAAGTCATAACATACATAGTTTACGTTTCTATCATATTCTCTAAAAACATCATAAAAATTAATATTACCTATTACTAATTCTTGAACTGTGAATATTTTTGAGCTAAGTGAAAACAATCTATTCCTTAGTCTTCCCTTAGTAAGTAATTATCACCATTATATCTTGATTTTAGAAAGTAAAATAATCAAATATTACAACTGAATCATCTCTACATTAATTTAATGGTACGATTTTATCGTTAATATCAATAAAAGTAGCAATATTTTCATTACTTCAGTATTCAGTGTTTAGCATCCTTTTAGAAATTGCACAAATTAAGTTTAATCTAAACTATTAAAATAAATACATAAATGATTGATTTGGTCTCAATTTAACCAACCTTGAGGTATAATATAAATGTATATCATTATGCTGTTTTCCACATGTGCTTTGTCCATTAAAACTCATCGAACAGAACGATGGAAGATTTTATCATATGTATTTTTTTCTCTCATAATTTCTTACTTTTGGTTTCCAAACTTTTTTGATTCATTTGCTTTAACAATAACTTTTGACTATTGAATGAGTCTTGTAATTCAGTAAAGTTATGATTCATCAATTATTGAAAAAATGTGTGTACTTAAAGAAAATAGTTATACAAAAGCGGCTTTAATTGGTTTTTATAAAACTCTTTAACTGAAACAACATCATCAAACAATAAAGTATTTTGTAATGGTAAAACTATAGAAATTCATGTTGGTCCACTTAGTTTAAGAAATTTAGAGAAATTTACTAATTGTAAAAGACCTAATATATATAATAACGAAAGTTAAATTTTTACTAAATTATTGTAGAAAGTGATATTAAATTATTTATGCATATGAAAGATCGTTTTTAGTACTTTTTGGCTGTAACGAAGTATTCTGGTTAAATAAAAAATTGTTATTAGTGTACCAACAACAACTGCTTTTGAATTAATTAATATTTGTTTGTCAAATGGAATGTTTGTAAAATGTAACCATTAACCCCATTGAGTACAGTTATACCGCTTCTTTTCAACCAGAACTCATAATCGGTGTTCCAGGAATTTATAAACCATCTTTTCTCTCAATTCTTGAGTTTCTCCCGGCGTATCTGATAGTCAAAATATCCACAGGTGTACTGCCAGTCTACAGTGTCAAACAGGCACAATATTTCGGCGATCATACATGTCGCCATCATCAGGTGAACTGATGGACTGAGCTCCTGTGAACGTACTGGTACAGAGATCCGTATGCTATGGCTACTCAGGGGGAACTGAGCAGCCATAGAGTACAGATCTCTGTACTGGCACGTTCACAGGAGCTCAGTCCGTCTGTTCACCTCATGATTGCGACATGTATGATCGCCAAAATATTGTGCTTGTTGGACACTGTAGACCGGCAGTTCACCTGTGGATATTTTGATTATCTTTCCTCTCATTTGTACCTATTAGTAACAAATATAAATATTTGGTAATAACTATAACTGATGGAAACAATAATTAGATTCCAGTGACACTACTGGAATAGTTACTTTAAAAGTAAAATTATATATTTTCATCACGAAATAATTATATACATTTTTCAATATGATAAACATATGCATTTTTAAAATAAAAGTTATATAAAATTTTTTAAAATATGAATTTTTTAAAATGTATATAAATTTTTATGGATATTAATACATTCATTCTTACGCATTCTTATGTTATATGCATTATGTAATAAACCAAAAAATGTGAAGCTGTTAAAGTTACTTTAGATATTTCTAATAATGTTCATACTCGCTCCAAGTGTGGTAATAAATCGAAAAATTTGGAATTTGTTTTAGAATCGTTTGGCAGCAATATAACATGAGAATTACCTAATTATTTGGGAAAAATGATTTACCTTAATATATTAAAATACAAAATTTTGATCAATTTATATATGGTAATTATGTTTGTCTTGTTGAAACTCTTACCAGATAATTATACTTTCAAGTAATTTGAAATACAATGCATTGGAATTTTTGGCAATAAAATAAAAATAAAGCTGAAGAATTCAAATCCAAAGTCGTTAAAACAGGTAGCAAGTATTCCTTCCTTAGAATCAAATTTTAATAAATAACTAGAACCAAAAAATAATTTAAAAATCAATAAAATCCTATTAGAAAAAATACTTTATGAGATAGAAATTTTCGCTCAAAATACTTTGGAACCAGATTCAAAACTTAATTAACATTCTAGAATGAAATTTTCACAGTACAGCATAGTGTACATTGATATGAAACTTCCTGGCAGACTAAAACTGTGTACCAGACCGAGAATCGAACTCAGGACCTTTGCCCTTCGTGGGCAAGTGCTCTGAAGTTGGTAGAGCACTTGTTTGTAAGAGGAAAAGGTCACGAGTTCGAGTCTCAGTCCAGCACACAGTTTTAATCTGCCAGGAGGCATTAATTAACATCAATTAGAAAGCAAAAAATTGAGGTAGAATATTTAATCAAAAATGAATCAGAAATTGAAACAAAAATTAATACAAAAATTGATAAAAATGAACTAGAAAAAGTAAAGTTCGGAAGAGAAAATATAGTTATCGATTTCAAAATGAATTGAGTAGTTTTCCATTATTCTAAGGCATAAGTTACTTTTAAAAGATTAAGATGAGTGGGCCTGTCACTAGCTATGAACTTGATACAAAATAATATTTGTGTAACAAGTAAAAGATCCTTCCACAAAAGGTAACTATGCAAGTATTTTAACAATATTAATTATTACATTATTATGCAGGAATTAGTTTCAGCTGAAGCAGACTTTGCGTCAGTTATCGCTGACTCTAGTCAGCTACTTGGTCTGCAACTAACTAAATGCTATAAAAAGGAGAAAGAGAAGAAGTGTTATGAGATTATTTTTAACCCTTTCTGGCCCAGTGGTTTCAATCTGAACACATATTTTTACTTTGCTTGTGTAGTGATGCAAGTGGTACCAAATTTCTTATAAAACTCAGTAAATTGCTCAACTGACAATATTTGTACTAGAGGTATTTCTTTCATTCCAAGCAAGTATCGATTCAGGGCATCATCTAGACACAAGTTGACTATAATCTGAATCCATTTAAGCAAACTAATAATTTGTTTTGGGAGATAACATTTCATTTATTATAAAATAAAAGTTCTTGAAGGTTATTCAGAATGTGGAAGGTTAATCAGTAAGTGCAGGTCATAATTTATGTATTTAATATAAAGATGCTTCGAATTTTGTGTGAATGAAAAAGTGTGAGTTTATGTGCGGCTTTTATTATGAGACGAGTTATCACTTAGAGTGCAAAAAGTGTGGGTGTACAGTTTGCTGACCTGCACAGTGAATTTTACGTTTTGTGATTTTGACCTGAATGGAGACAAATCCTGTTTCATTTAGAGTTTACATGGGATAGACACATCATGTTGTTACAAAAGAGACATTTAACCCATTAGGGAAAACTGAAACCTGTGCACTAGATGTAATATGTTACACGCTAGTGTATGATTGAACTGTCCAGTGAATCACATACAATAGTTGCAAACGCTCTTGGTCTTAATGCATGAAGTCAGAAATTAATTTTGAGACAAGCGTAGATTTTGACAAAAATGAACCGAAAGTGAATTCAAAATATTGAAGTTCTGTTTTACTTGAGACAGAATCAGCTTGTTGATCGCATTGCTTAGCAACACTGTAATGCATATTAATCAATTCATAAGAATGATTTGCGACATAAGTCCCATTACACATATAAACTGTTACAAGAAATATTCTAACGGCATGAGTAGATGAGAGTGATTTTATTTCCAGAAGTGCCACTAAACCAGCGGTTTCAAAAGTTAAATTACTAATTGTTGTGTAACTTCATTGATTGTCCCGCGCCACTACTGAATGTGCTGTATCGTGTCTCTTTACAAGATATCTCAAGTAGCCAGGATAAAGAAGAAACAAAAAGAAGACTAAAGAAGAGGCATCCGTATACACTTGGGGGCCAACTTGGGGCCTGAAAAGGATAAACTAACAACTTCAGGCCCAAGGTACGAACGTCGACATGTTAGAAAGGATAGGTGCTCACAGCTAATGTGAGTTACTCACAGGTATGGGTATAATAGGCACTGTATAAAACAACAGTTCTACAGTTGGTGAAAGTATATTTTGATTTTGTGAGAAACAATCATATTTGAACAGAGTGCAGTTGTTCCTATGTGTTCTGAAGAAACAAATAATGTTGTGTTGATATTTTTGATGTTTAAGTATGTATAAAGGTATTAGGAAAAATGTATACCCAAACTAGGAGAGCATGAGATACTGCAACTTAAAGTTTGGAAGTGACAGGTGAGTGGAGTGACACTGGATATAATACTCATGAGGAGGTAACTAAGGAACCAATTATGGACAAGAAATCGCATAATTTGAGTGAGGAAATCTTTGTTGTAAGAGTTAAAAATGTAATAAATGTAGGACAGCAATCACATACTTTAATTGATAGTAATATCACGGATGTGGAGGTGACAATACAAGCAGACCTGAGGAGAAGTAGAAATAGTATTATACATGACTCTATAAATACCAAAGTTACACAGGAAGTGTGAATCTTACATCAAATGTTGCAGATCTTAAAGATATTATTATTAAATTCATGGGGAGTATGCAGTGTCAGTTAAGTGAGAATATGCGATGTTTAGATGAGAAGTTTGACACTAAATTTGATTACCAAACTGAAAAATTAAACTCTCAAATGAAAAATATGGGTTCACTAAATGAAAAATTTGACAACTTTGAGTCACTTGAAAATAAAATTGCATCACTTAAAGATGATAATAGACAATTAAATAAGAAATTCGATAACTTAAAAGTAGAGTGGGAAGAATGATTGAATACTAAATTTACTGAATTAAAAATAAAAGTTTCAATGAATATGACTTACTTAAACACCGAATTTATGGGTAAAATTAATGAGATGGAGAATAAATACAAATCTAATTCAAAGGGGCATAGTGATTTGTCAGATAAAATCTGCAACTGTGAAAGTAGTTACTTGAAGACTAATGTGCAAATTGATGATCTGTCTAAAAAGATGTCAGAATTCCAAATAGGCAGTTGCAAGCACATAGAAAAATATTTAAAGGATCAAACTAAAAAATTAGGTAATGCTCTTTCTGAGTGGATAGAAGTTAAAAATAATGAAATGGAAGAGAAAATCAATACCGGTCAGGAGTTGAAAGAACCTCAGGTAGTTAAGGAAAAAGAATTGGGAAATAATGAACTTACCAAGTTATTTAGTAGTGAGTTTCTGGCTATTAAATATACAGTAATAGGATTACCTAATTAGCAAAGTGAAACAAAATTGTCAGAACTGGAACAAAAATCTTCACGAAATGTATTGACTAAAAACAACTATGCCGAAGACAGGCTTAGGAACAATAAACCCCACAGTGAAGTAAATTGTAACTGTTGTGGGAATACTCCCAATAAATTGACTGTTGTGGAAATGAAAATGACACTTCTGTACCAAGAGGGTGCGTGTCATTTTAAAGCAAATTCAAACTCAGACAGTTTCCTACCTTTTCAACTGGTAAAGATAACACCCATCCAAAAATATTCATCAACAATTTTAAGCTTATTTTTCCTCGCAGTTGTTGAAAATGTGTGCCCCAACCGAGACTTGAACCCAGGATCTCCTGCTTACATGGCAGATGCTCTATCCATCTCAGCCACTGAGGGCACAGAGGACAATGCGCCTGCAGGGACTTACTTATCCCTCGCACGCTCCCCATGACACCCACATTTCCAACATGTCCTCACCACTACATTTGTAGTGCGCCTAATAGATGTTTGCCCATCATACTCATTACTCATGGCAGATTAATCTACAAAGTCTCGTACGAGTTTGGGCACAGCATGTGCATTTCCACAAGAACGTCAATGGCCGGGAAGCCATAGTTTTAACTACATATGACTGTAGGATCTGTTCCCGAAACTACAGTTACCGTTGATGGCCATGCAGCTTTGCTAGAAGTGAAATGATAATTAAATGGACACCATAGCTGTGCCCTCGGTGGCTCAGATGGATAGAGCATCTGCCATGTAAGCACGAGATTCCGGGATCGAGTCCCGGTAGAGGCACACATTTTCAACGTGTCCCTAATGAAGTATATCAAGGTCTGTTTGCAGCTAGGGTGTCCATTTAATTATCATTTCATGATTAGGTGAATCAGATTAGTACAGGAAATCCTTATAGTATACAACCTTGGAAAGACCCTTTGACACCTGAAGTTCAATGGGTAGATAGAAACGTAACTCAACAAGGACAACAACCATTAGGACCGATAACACTCGGTAATGGAGTAATGAAGTCGCAAAGAGAACAACTAACAAATTCCGACCATACTGTACATATTGCAGAAGTGAACGAACCACCGAATATGACATCTACTGAAGGATTAAACTATAACCGGTCACCAAAAGCCTTTCTAGGATGACAGGAGACGATAAGGAGGGCAGGCATCATTTTAAAGTGAATGTACTGAGGTATAACGATGATTTGGACTAAGGGAGGAACTGACTGAAGGAGGGCAGGCATCATTTTAAAGTGAATGTACTGAGGTATAACGATGATTTGGACTAAGGGAGGAACTGACTGAAGAAACACCTTACATTTCGAATAAGTGTGCACAAATTTAGCAGGCAGTAGTACAAGCAGTAATAAATGGTATTGATGTTGAAATTTTGATTGATACTGTAACAACCATTAGCGTAATGATGCAGGATTGCTTTAAACAAATCAGTCCAGGAGCGAAAGTGCTTACATTTCCTGTTACTGGATGTACTGTATCTGGAGCATTTAGTGCAAAAGTGCGATAGGTCTCAAAGCAGGCATGAGTCAACAATTGAAGTGGGGGGCTTCAATAGAAAGTACGTTCTTAATTTTTTCAAGAATGACTGTACCATGTGTTTGGGGTCTAGATGTTTTGTGTGATTCTGAAGCAGTCATCAATTTAAAAGAAGGAACATGTACCTTGAACTCCAAAGGCGATGTTTCGACAGTCTTTTTGATAAACGGCAAAATAGACATGGATCAGTATTGCATGAAGTTAATGGTTAGCTACATCAGTATTGACTGTAATTTAGTTGATGATATTTTCTATATTGAATATAGTCAAGTTAAACTTCAGGAGAAAATCTCCAATTCCGAATACCTATCTGCAAGTCAATGAGAAGATTTTTGTTGCTTGCTGAGTAATTATCTGCCCGTATTTAGGAAATGTCGTGGAATAATCAAAGGTTTTGAGTAAGACATTAAGACATATCCACACAAATCATTTTGTGGCACTTCCTACTCTGTTCCTTGATCAAAGAGAGAGGCAGTCAAGAAAGAAATTGACGAAATGTTAGAGTGGGGAATTATAGAGCCCTTTCATGCTAAATATTATAACCCTCTTTTGGTAGTATTCAAAGTGAATTGTGACATCAGATTAGTTCTAGGCGCCAGAGAGATAAACAAGATAATCATACCGGTACAGACAATACCTGAGAATTTGGATGAGTTGATTCAGAAATTCTGTGGTGGCCATTTTCTGACATCCCTTGATATGAGAAGTTCGAACTGGCAAACGAAACTCTCTATTGAATCTGGAAAGTATACTGCTTATATTTTTCTGAGCAGAAGTTACCAATTCACTGTTATGCCATTTGGACTAAATGTCAGTGAAGGTGCATTTATATCGGCGCTAGACACTGCACTTGGACGAGATTTACTCGATAGGGGTCTCCTTGTATGTGGACGACCTATTGATCACTACAAAAACATAGGAGGAGCATCTTGACCTGCTTGAAAAAGTATTTCCTAAATTCTTAGAGAATGTAGTAACTGTACATTTAATTAAGTCTGGATTCACCAGAAGTTAACTGAAGTTCCTTGGACACATAACTATGCCAGACTGTATTATGCAGAAACCTAAGAAAATGAGTGCTATCAAAATGTCCCTATCTTAAAAGTAAACAGGAATTAAAATCTTTCATGGGATTAGCCTCATTTTGCCGCCAACTTTTGCCTAGTCAATTAATCAGCCATGAATATTTATTACAGTTATTACGAAAGAACATCATGTGAAATGGACCCCTGAGTGTACTCAAGCGTTTGACAAAATCCGAGACGCTTTAGTTAACGCCCAGTTGTTACATCATTAGAAACTTGAACATGATTTTTACATTGCCACTGATGCCTTCGAAACAGGCCTAGGCTCTATGCTATTCCAAATGAATGATCCACAAGATATGAATACCATTAGTGTTATAGGATTTGCAAGCACAACACTTTCCAAATGTGAAAGGGCATACTGTACCACAGAGTTAGGGGTACTAGCTGTGGTATGGGCACTTAAAAAGTTTAGAAATTTTGTCTATGGGAAATTAATAACCGTATTTTGTGACCATAAAGCTTTGTCTTACATTTTAAGAGGAAGAATGTTTCACTCAAGGTTAACCACATACGCCTTGTTACTTCAAGAATATAGCATTTCAGTGCAATATATAAAAGGGATGATAACATTGTATCTGATGCTCTATGTCGTTTAGCTACAAGACAGGATAGTGAAGAATTTGAGGAACAGACTTTAGATTTCAATATAATGAATCTGTTTATTGCATTTTGTGAGAAACAAATTTCAAAGTTGTGTCACAATATGTCACAGTTGCCAGAACAAGATCCTTACTGGAAACCTATTCGAGATGTAATCAACCAAGGAGCTACGAATCATTTGGGTAGTCTATATACTTCACAAGCTGATACATGATTTCGAAGAAAAACTCATTCCAAACCATGGAAGGTATGGTTTCTAAATGATCTTCTGAAATCTTCGCTGTGGTATACACATTTGAAGTGGGGACACTTCGTATCTTTAAAATGCAAAGCCAAGTTAGCCCAATATTGCTACCATCCGAATTTAGAACTCTTGGGTAGTAATGTTCTAAAGAAATGGATGATTTGGCAGAAAACTAAATCTATTAACTATTGCTGAAAATAGAAATATGTCCAATCATACCACACCAACCTTTAACATTTATATCTTGTGTTGTGTGTGGATGATGTCATACTACTTGTGGAAGATTTAAGTATATTCTGGCATTCTACGATATTTTTTGGGAGTATGTGAAATTGTATCCTTTGAGGAATCTACATGTGCTTCCTATGTTAAAGAAATTTCTCAGTGATTTCATAACAAGAGTTTAGAAAACCATAGATGATATTGACAAACAATGCTGCCTATTACACAAGCAGAATCTGGAGAGAGAGAATGAAGGAATACAATATTAAACATTATATTTATATTCGTTTTTATCCCTGTGGGAATCCAATCATAAGATTGTTCTGTGAATTAAATCGATTCCTATATACATATACCACAAATCAACATTACAAATAGATCGAGCAGTTATTAGAATCTGAAGGATTTATAACGACTTGCTTCATATTTCCACAGGATATTCTTCTAACTAAGTGATGTATGGCAAGGATGATTCTCAAGACTGGCTAAAGCGTTGGCCATAAATTGAAGACAATCTCACTAAGGAGGACATCACGAAGAAAGTTTATTTAAATCTACAACATCAATCTCAATTACAAAAGGCAAAATTCGATAAAAATGTGAAGGAAAATGCTGTTGGAGATGAAATAATGTTAAGACATCATCCAAAGGCCTCGTTAAGGAAAAAGTTAAATACGAAATGGTAGTATTTACATACTCGACCATACAGAATAGTACAAATTCCCCATGAAGGACGTTATATACCTGCTGACTGTGTTTCTGATGTGATAAGAGGTTTAATCCACGAAACAGAGATAAAGAAATCTTATCAGTGACAAGATATGTACCATTTAAGAAGATAAAATTAAGGAAAAGAGAATGAGTAGAGTATTTACTAACAGGAAGCCAATATTAGACTTGAGCCACAGGATGAGCTACAAAATGTATTATTTTGTTCATTGTTTTCTATATAGTTAAGATTATTTTATTCAATTATTATTCAATATAATGTATGTCTTATGGCAAACACACCACGATAATATAATTTAAGAAGATTAAAATGAAAATTTTTACAGAAATAATCATTTCTGGAAAGAGAAAGAAGCAGTTAATAGTTTGAAGAACAAGAGAAAGATTAACTTACTTCAACTTGATTAGTTAAGTTTAAAAGAATGCTATGCTAAAGGCATAAGCATTATATGTATTAATGGTAGAATATATATTTCATGTGTGTGTAATGGGCACAATCAAATCTAAAGGAAATATGAGAAAGGAATTAAAGGGAAGCTCATGTAACTGTCTAGTCAGTGTTACAATCTGGAAAACATAATAAGAAGAAACCCATGTGTTGAAGACAATGAAAGGATGATAGAAAGCATATACAAAAATAATTATTTGAATTTCATGATAAACCGATATCCATTATGGTAAGGGAAATGAATATAAATCTCATGAACGTACGGTGGTAAGAAGATGGAAGGACTATTATCTAATATAAACTGAGGACAGTTATGTGATGGAACAATCTTAAATATTGAATGACGATGTACATGGCAGAAAAATATTCAACCAAAACAAGCACAGTATTTACAACGAAGACACAAATGTGCGCAATAAGGGAAAAATGCACAAGCAAATCCTTTTTATAACAATAAACCAGGACTTGACGGTTGACGAATGAAACCTTTTAAGCAGAGCAGTATATCATGATGCACACATCGATGAGGATATTGCCAACCTGTAGCAAGCAACTTCAGCTGTGAAACGTCGAACAGATGCTGCACTCAAAATTTCAAGGAAACAATCTTTATTATACATATTATGAAACACATTCGCTATGTTTTTCTGTTGACAAAACAATATCAGGTGAAGACACAGCACTTGCGCCAGAGAGAATCGCAAGACACATGGTGGAGAAGCAGAGATGATGTTTCCAGCTGATACGACATTCAATCTGACATTGTACGCGGCGCGTTTTAAGAGCAAAAAAGAAGAAGATGACGGAGTCAACTATAGCTGCATATGTGGCTCAGTGGAGATTGCAGCTCTATCCATTTTCTATCGGAACTGGCTGCAATCGCAGCTTTGCGCAGCCAGTTGAAAGGGTTTCTCACCGAATAGTGAAGTGTTGTGTAATGGGTGTGAAGTGCATCATGTCAAAAACTGAAATTCGAATAAATTCATTGACTTTTGGAGATTCATTTAAACGGGAAATTTCTGTTAGGCTCCCATTTACAGTTACTCATGTAAAATTTTATGTAATGTGTAAGTTACAAGTTGTGGTATCAATCTTGGGATGGCTGAACTAAGGTATAACAGCACAGTACACAACCGTAGCACACTCCAGTGAATCATGTAATGTCTTCAATCTTAGCGCAACATCACAGATTGGGGGACAGTGTATTGATGCAAGGGGTACCAAATTTCTTATAAAAGTCAGTAAATTACGCAACGGACAGTATTTTTCAGTAGAGGTATTTCGTTCATTCCAAGCAAGTATCGATTTGTGACATCATTGTCTAGGCACGAGTTGACTGTTATCTGAATCCGTTTTAACAAACTAATAGTTTCTTTCAGGCGAGAAAATTTTATTCATTATGAAATACAAGTTATTGAAGTTTACTCAGAATGGTGAATGTTAGTTAGTAATTGCAGGCAATAATTTATCTGTTCAATATAAAGTAATTTTGAATTTTGTGTGCATGAAAATGTGTGGATTTATGTGTGGTTTTTATTCTGATACGAGTTATCACACAGAGTGCAAAAAGACCACATGTACAGTTTCCTGACCTGCACGGTGAATTTTATTTTTTTGTGATTTTTTCCTGAATGGGAACAAATCCAGTTTCAGTTAGGCTTTACATGAGATAGACACGTCATGTTATTACAAAAGAGTTGTTTAGCTCATTAGAGAAAACTGGAGCTTGGGCGCTCGATTTGAAGTACGTTACCCGCTAATGCATGATCGAGCTCTCCAGTAAATCACATACAGTTGTTGCAAATGCCCTTGGATTTAATGCACGAAGCTGGAAATTAATTTTGAGAAAAGTGCTGATTTTGACAAAAATGAACCGGAAGTTTATTCAAAATATCAAAGTTCTGTTTTAATTGAGAAACATATCACCCTGATGATCGCATTGCTTAGCAACACTTTAATGCAGATTTATTAATTCATTTGAACGATTTGCGGCATAATAAGTCCCATTACATATATAAACTGTTACATTACATTTGTTGACTGCATGAGAGTGTGAGAGTAATTTTATTTCCAGAAATGCCAATAAACTGGCAATTTCAAAAATTAAATTACTGTTGTGTAACTTCATTGATGATCCCATGCCACTACTCAATGTGTTGTATCGCATCTCTTCACAAGAGAACACAAGAAGAAAGGATAAACAAGAAGACTAAAGAGAAGAGGCATCAGGATACTTGCTTATCTCGCCCACTGGTTTTTGCCTTGAAGCCAGCATTGTGCACAGACTGCTAGTTTCACCTAGTGTCTGCGCCAATAACTAGCTGCAGGAGCAATGAGATTGTTAGAGATTGACCACGTTTTCAGTGTAGAGTAGCGCTGACTACTGTGGCATGTAAATTAGACATTGTTATACACGTAATTTTTGATGTTTCTGCAACAGATTTTTGGGATATAAGATAATGAATTGTTCTTACACATCATTTACAGAATTTTCGAAGATGTTTTCATTAATAATTATAATAAGCAGTTTTGTTTCTACCAGAAAAACAGGTGGTTTTATTATGAAACCACAATGACACAACGACCTTCATAGGTAAATCTAAGGGCAGATTTTATATTATTTGTAGATCGTCAGTGTGGATAGTAGACCACTGGGAAATACCCAGTAATCCAGATTCAACTGCTTCAGACATTGAAAGTGAATGAGATGAAACTGATCAACAACCACGACTTACTGTACCTGATGAGAAAATAATGCAACGTGTGGGAAATGTGGGTAAAAGTGTTTCTGTTGAGAGTGTGTGACATCAACAATGACAGTGATGAGTCATAATAATGTAGAATTAATAGAGCACATAGAGTGGGTTCAAGATATACTTCAAAGGAAAGTATTGATTTTTTATGTAAAAAGGGTTCAAATGTTCTTTCAGCCAAAACAAGCCCCATTGAAATATTTGGCTGCTTATCTGGTGACGATTTACTAGAGCATCTTGTGTTTCTAACAAATTTATATGTGCATCAGAAAATTGGAGGTTCCACCAATTTCGAACCAACTGATACTGTAGAAATTAAGAGATTTATTGTTATCAGTTTCTTAATGGGGATCAAATAATGTTGCTACACCATATAAACGTGCATGATAATAATGAGCAGCCAAAAAGAGTGAAAAAGGTCATGATAAATTGTTCATGATAGGCCCACTGCTGTACTATCTAATCAAGACCTACTCTGAAAATTATTTGCTAACAGAATACCTTGCTGTGTATGAATATATCATTCAATTCAAAGTTAGGTCAACTCGAAAGGAGTATATGCCACATAAACCTACGAAACATGGACACAAAGTATTAGCAGATGAAACTGGCTACATTTCCAAATTTCGAATCTATACTGGGAAATTTGGGCAGGAGACAGAAAAGTGCTTAGGTTCCTGAGTTGTAAAACATCTTAGCTCAGAACTTGCAGGAAAATATCACAAAGTGTATTTTGATAGTTGCTCTGCTTTTGTACTGCTCATGCTTGATTTGAGGAAACAAGGAATATATGCAGGTGGAACAGTGAGAAAAGGAAGAGTTGGGTTCCCAAAGGACTGTGAAAATGAAAAGTACATGCCCTGGGGACAATGTCTGTTTTGATGCAGCAGTCAAGGCATCACAGCAATTGTGTGGAGAGATCGCAAACCCAGTCTCCTCTAAATTTCCACAAAGCTGAAAATGTAACCACAGCTTTTCCAAAATATGAAGTTAGCACCCATGTAGAAATTTCATGCCCAGATACTGTGAAGGATTACAATGCCTGTATCAGGCTTCTGGACAAATCTGAGATGTTAAAATCAGTCTATGATATTTATAGAAAGAGCAAACAGCGGTGGAACAGAATTTTGTGGCACTGTTGTAAATTCCTAGATCATTTATAACGAACATTATAATAACGAGCAAATATCCATAAAGCACTTCTGACTGTCTGTAATTGCCGGTTTAGATGGAGCATTTTCATGGTCTCCTAACTGCAATAGTTCCCAGATCAAGAGGAACGGATTCAAGCCATTCGTTGCACCAGAAAAGCGCTAAGACAATGCATCCCATATGTCAGAAAGAGGACAATCCTGACGATGTGCAACCTGTAGTACTGCCAAAGTGTCACATTTCACAAGGTCAATGTGTAAAACATGCAATGTTGGTTTGTGTATAATGAAAACAAAAAACTCTTTCATTGAATTTCAAAAAAAATGTAGCCATTAAAATAATCTGAATGTCCCAATGGTTTCTCTTTAAAACCACCGAAAATATTTTATTACATAATTCAAATGCAATTGTTTTTTTACCATATTATTGCTTTCTGTGACAATAGATTTTGACAGAAATTATATTATTTTTCTTCCTATGTGTATTCTTGAGCCACAAAGGGTTAAAACGGATTGAACTCCAGATGTACAACAATTATGTCATCTTAACAATAAAATATGTGATAAACAAATAATTTATGTTGCGTTCATGACAGGAAATGAACAAAAAATTCATAAGTTAGAGTATGCTACTATTCTTTAAAAAATTGTTTTCAGCGAAAATATAAATGTAGATTTCTCATTTAATGATTTCGATAGTTTGGTAAGTGTGTTTGATAATCTTTACAAAACAACTACTTCCATCAAGTCAATAAATATAGTTCATAAACCTAATTTCTATTTATAAGACTAAATGACAGAGTTAAAACAGTTCCAGTAGATGTGACAATAGTTTTATTTGGGAAGTGTTGTAAAATTCAAATCAAGACGATAGATTGGAGCATTAATTATTTAAGTTTTTTTCTAAATACATATATTTATTTCTTAAATCACTCAACAATGCTAACAATTTTAACTAGCTTAAAAATTTCTGAACTAGAATAAAGTTAAATAGGTTAAAGTTAGATATAGTGTGAATTAGAGAAGTTTGGTGACAGAAGGAACAGGACTTCTGTTCAGGCGAATAGAAGGTTAAAAATACAAAATCAAATAGGAGTCTTGCAGAAGTAGGTCTAATAATGAATAAGAGGAATATAGGTAAGCTACTACGAAAGGCATAATGAATGCATTATTGTAGCTGACACAAAACGAAGCCCACTCCCACCACAGTAGTACAATTTTATATCGCAATTAGAAATACAGCACTGGGGGAAAGGAAAGAAAGAGTTACAATTTGGTGTGGATCATAATTTAATCATCGCTAACACTTGGTTTAAGAATCGTGAAAGAAGGTTGTATACGTGGAAGAGACCTGGAGACAATGGAAGGTTTGAGACTGATTAAGTAGTTGCAAGACAGACATTTCAGACACAGATCCTTTTATTGTAAGATATTTCCAGGGGCAGAAATGGACCCTGACCACAATTTCTTGTTTATGAACAGTAGAATAAATCGGAAGAAATTGCCAGAAGGTAGAAATTTAAGGAAATGGGATCTGGATAAACTGAAAGAACCAGAGGACGTTGCGATTTAAAGAGGGACCATTAGGGAATAAAAGACAAGAATAGGAGAAAGGAAACCGTAGAAGAAGAATGGGTAGCTTTGAGATAGGTAATAGTGAAGGCAGCAGAGGATGAAGTATGTAAAGAGACGAGAGCAAGCGGAAATCCTTGGGTAACACAAAAGAAATTTAATTCAATTAATGAAAGGAGAGAATAAAAAATTGCAGTAAAAGAAGCAGGAGAAAGGGAATAAACATGTCTAAAAATGAGAATGTCAGGAATTACAAAATGGCTGAGCAGGAATGTCTATGTATGTATGTATAGATGGATGGATGGATATCGAAGCGTCTATCACTAGGGGACAGATAAATGCTGCCTACAGGAAAATCAATTAAGACATTTGGAGAAAAGAGAGCCACCTGCATGAACATCAAGAGCTCAGTTGATAAACCAGTCCTAAGCAAAGAAGGGAAAGCTGAAAGGTGGAATCAATATATAGGAGGGACTGTACAAGGAAGAGCAGTGTTACAGAAGTGAAACAGGACATAGATGAAGATGAGGTAAGATATCAAATATTGCATGAACAATTTAACGGAGCACTGAAAGATATGTGCCAATTAGGCCCCAGGAGTAGACAACATTCTGCTAGAAGTACCAACAGCTTTATCAGACCCAGCCATGACAAAACTCTTCCATCTGGTGAGCAAGATGCATGAGACATGCGAAATGCCCTCAGGCTTCAAGAATAATGTAATAATTCCAATTCCAGAGAAAGCAGGTGCTAAGTGAGAGACTTAGTGAAGTGTCAGTTTAATAAGCCATGGTTCCAACTTACTAACACAAATGCTTCACTGAAGAACAGAGAAACTGGTACAAGCCGACGTCAGGGAAGGTCACTTTGCGTTCCAGAGAACTGTAGGAACGTGCAAGGCATACTGATTCTATGACTTCTCTTAGAGGATAGGCTATGGAAACGCAAACCTACAGTTATAGCATTTGTATACATAGAGAAAGCTTTTGACAACGTTGACTGGAATACTATCTTTGAAAGTATGAGGGTAGCAGGAGTAAAATACAGGGAGCAAAAGGCTATTTACAACTTTTACAGAAACCAGATGGCAATAATAAGAAATGAGGGGCATGGAAGAGAAGGGGTGGTTGAGAATGGAGTGAGAGAGGTTTGAAGCCTAACCCTGATGTTATTCAACTTGTATGTGGAGCAAGCAGTAAAGGGAAAGAAAGAAAAATTTGGAGTAGGTATTAAAGTCCATGGAGAAGACAAAAAATTACAGGTTTGCTGATAATATTGTAATTCTCTCAGAGACAGCAAATGACTTGGAAAAACAGCTGAATGGTATGGATACTGTCTTGAAAGTCAACAAAAGCAAAACGGGTATAATGTAATGTAGTGTAATTGTAGATGGTGATCCTTAGTGAAAGCATTAGGAAATGAGACACTGAAAATAGTAGATGAGTTTTGGTATTTGGGCAGCTAAATAACTGATGATGACTGAGTTAGAGAGGATATAAAATGTATACTGGTAATGGCAAGAAAAGCTTTTGTGAAGAAAAGAAATTTGATAACATCACATATCGATTTAAGTGTCAGGAAGTCTTTTCTGAAAGTATTTATATCAAGCGTAGCCATGTATGGAAGTGAAAGCCTCAAACAGTTTTACCTCAATATGTTTCATAGTCTTCCGAACATATAGTAATTTTCTTCTGTACTGAATTAGAGCTGAAAATTGAAGCAAACTGTTGTCATGATTCAACACCTGAAAGATCTCACATACACAAAACACCTCATGCCACAGAATACATTTCAAGTGACAAACTTAACTTATTGTACCAACAGCAATCAAAATCTTATCCAGCTGAGCTGCAATTACAGCATCAATCCAAGCACTTCAATGGGTATCAGATGTGGAGTATAAAGAGTTTCCATCGCATTGTTTTAGAGTTTCCCATCGTGGACTGCAACTGAGCAGGTCATATGAAATCAAATCACTCCAAAGAATAGGATGTATTTAATGACAGCTCTCAGTTGCATGTACTCCACATAAGATTATAATAAGCACACAGAGAAACTTTTACAGGAGGATTTCACTAACGAAAACGTGCCTGCGCTCCTTCTTAAGATGGTTTCTTATTACTTCCCTTATCATAAGATTGTCTGCAGCATTTACCGATAGGAATTCAACGTTTCACAGGCGCTGATAGAATGTGTTTTTTTTTACATCTACATCTACATACTACTGCGCAATCCACCATACGGTGCGTGGCGGAGGATACCTCGTACCACAACTAGCATCTTCTCTCCCTGTTCCACTCCCAAACAGAACGAGGGAAAAATGACTGCCCATATGCCTCTGTACGAGCCCTAATCTCTCTTATCTTCGCGGTCTTTCCGCGAAATATAGGTTGGCAGCACTAAAATTGTACTGCAGTCAGCCTCAAATGCTGCTTCTCTAATTTCCTCAGTAGCGATTCACGGAAAGAACGCATCCTTTTCTCCAGAGACTTCCACCCGAGTTCCTGAAGCATTTCCGTAACACTCGCGTGATGATAAAACCTACCAGTAACAAATCTAGCAGCCCACCTCTGAATTGCTTCGATATCCTCCCTCAATCCGACCTGATAGGGATCCCAAACGCTCGAGCAGTATTCAAGAATAGGTCATATTAGTGTTTTATAAGCGGTCTCCTTTACAGATGAACCACATCTTCCCAAAATTCTTCCCAAGAACTGCCATTACATGCTTGTCCCACTTCATATCGCTCTCCAATGTTATGCCCAAATATTTAATCGACGTGACTGTGTCAAGCACTACACTACTAATGGAGTATTCAAACATTACGGGATTCTTTTTCGTATTCATCTGCATTGATTTACATGTATCTATATTTAGTGTTACCTGCCATTCTTTACACCAATCACAAATCCTGTCCAAGTCATCTTGTATCCTACTACAGTCACTCAACGACGATACCTTCCCGTACACCACAGCATCATCAGCAAACAGCCGCACATTGCTATCCACCCTGTGCAAAAGATCATTTATATAGATAGAAAACAACAGCGGACCTACCACACTTCCCTGTGGAACTCCAGATGATACCCTCACCTCCGATGAACACTCACCATCGAGGACAACGTACTTGGTTCTATTACTTGAGAAGTCTTCGAGCCACTCTCATACTTGGGAACCAATCCGATATGCTCGTACCTCAGTTACGAGTCTGCAGTGGGGCACCGAGTCAAACGCTTTCCGGAAGTCAAGGAATATGGCATCCGTCTGATACCCTTCATCCATGGTTCGCAAGATATCATGTGTAAAAAGGGCGAGTTGCGTTTCGCAGGAGCGATGCTTTCTAAAGACGTGCTGGTGCATGAACAGCAACTTCTCTGTCTCAAGGAAATTCATTATATTCGAACTGAGAATATGTTCGAGAATCCTGCAACAAACCGATGTTAAGGATATTGGTCTGTAATTTTGAGGATCCGTCATTCTACCTGAAACTTCCCCTTAGAAAAATTATACAAAACTGTGCTTAAACTGACACACAATATTTTTAGCGCAACGCAATCTGACTTTCAAAATTCCCTACAAAAGAATGGCCCTGATTAACATTAAACTATACCTTTCACAAATCACTTACCTCACAAAAATCTTGGTTACTCGAACTACTGCAATACAGTAAGCGCCACTACTGGCAGCTAAATAAAAGATTCAAACTACTGAAGGCACTAACTACTGATACGCAGACCCACTGCAGTCCTTGTAGAAATTATGGTATTGATGGATCATCAAAGGTGTAGACCCACTGTAGTCCTTGTAGAGATGGCCAGCAGCCATCTGCTGCGACTGTGCAGGTGCACAATCACCATCGAAGCGTCTTGCGGAGAATATAGCAAGTTCATAAACCACCACTTGTGCACTCACAAAGTTTTTGGAATTGTCCTTAGAACCAGTAATGCTGTTATCCAGTCCCTTGCTGAATTTTTAACACACGTGCAAACACTAACAGTCCCTACATCTCACATATTGTCCATATACTATGATCAACAGAAACGTGTGCAGTGAAATGGAACTTACAAGTTACTTAATTTGAGGAACTGGTGTGAATTACAATTTTATAACATAAGAATACATTTACAAATGTGCGAAATACATCATTAAAGAACATAACAATACAGATAACATTTGTAGTAATACAGGCTTTACAAAAGAATAGAAATAGACATATACAACAGTGTTACAGGAATTATGACATAAGTAAATAAATAAAATAATGATAATAGTTATTGAAACATTAATTTCACATATGAGCATTGAAACAAAACAGAATTAATAATGTCTATAAACATCTTTACGAAGAAAATAACATAGTATTTGAAAAATTCTACAACATAAATCTTATTAGCTAAACACATAAAGACAGGAAAAAGATAAATACACAAGGGTACATAAACACATAGCGGAATAATACAAAAGGAAAAGGACAGGATTCGTTTTCAGTGTGACATTTGGTACTGCAGTCCAACCCAAAACTTCATTCCATAGATCGTTCGCCTTATTTCAACATTCGTTTCCACCAAAAAAATCTTATCCAAGCATGCTTTCTGTATTTATATGTTCACATATTTCTTACCTCATTATTTATTTTCCATTATCTTAAATCATCGTTTATTTCCAAGAAAATCTTACCTAAACCTGTTGTCCCTAGACCCTACTTTTTTGGTTCACATCCTCTTTCAAAATACTTTTTTGGCCAAACCATTTTCTTATAACTTCTCAATGCATTTCTTCCAATTCATCACAACTCATTCTCTTATATAGTCTACCCCCTCTTAAGCTAACTTAAATCTACTGAGCTCAGATGCTAAACTAAGGGACGAGGCAATGCAGCAGCACAAAACCAATAACATAAACAGCAATGACAAAAAATGGACATTGGCAAATCAATTGCAATATTACGACTAATATAAGGCAATGAGCAGCAAACAAGAAAAATAAATCAGTAGTAAACTGGCTTAGCAGAGTAACACAAATTAAAATTCAGTAGCACTATGCCTGGCAAACAGCAGCAGAAAATGTAAAAACTTATATCTAAAAATGACATAGCTCAAGCAGAAAAATATTACAGTAAAGACAAAAATGCAGACAAGGGAAATGTATATTCACATCTTAATGTCTATGTAATTAAAGTGGTGCACCACAAAAACTAATTCTACAAAAAATTACCAAGTACTTGAAAAGAAAATTATATATGCAGTTACTGTTATTAGTCCCTTCTTATTGTTCTTTCCATTCCAAGAGCTCCTTTTTTCGAAGAATGAGGATCACAAAATAATTATTTAATAGATCTGTTGACAGAAAGTGTTCACATTAGCAATTGCATTTAATTTTATTTTATGAAACCAATGCTGCAAGACAGCTGGAAACCAGATATCAAATGAAATAAGCAACTATGTACAAAGTAAAGCATAAAATAATCATTCAGTAGTCATGAGGCATTTCATAAGTTAGTAGAAATTCTCTCAATTCTCGTAGATAGACACTTGTCCTAATCAGGTGTGCAGATGTAAGAATGTTTCCAAGTTTGAGCGTGTCGTATTTGCGATGCTTTCTACAAAGGCATGTCAATAGCGAGGTTAATGGCCTCCCTTTTTTTTTCTCCACCTGTACCTCTGAAAGGCACACGGTAATGGCTTTTTTTTTTTTCAGGCGACTGTCGCCCAGCTGGGTGCCCACGACGCATTACGTGCAGGTGGTCACTTAACTTTCTTACCGAAATATTTACGACACCAGTTTCCACTACAGTGACAGTCTCATACAAAAATATTTCACAGGTCAAGAATTTGGGTTACAAATCTGTAGAAACAAATTCCTATGAATATAACAGTGTTCAAAACGTTTTCATCGGCATTGTGATACATTCATGCATTTACACACATTTCATAACTCTTAAAGTACGATTCTTGGTTTCCAACAACCTTTTTCACAAATCAGCGGCCCTAACCACTACTCATTATTTCTTACCTTATTACACATATACGTATTCGTAGACATTCTTCAATATTTCATTATAATAAATACGTAGCATAATCAAATTCCTCATATAGCATCATCTCATTGATCATAAACATACCTCAACAGCATAATACACATCGTCGTCATAATAATAACATCATAACACCTCAGTCAAATCTCAAAAACGTCGTAGCTTTTTGCAATAATGTCAAAACCTAAAAAAAATTCTCTGCTGATTTCGAGAGTGTCATCTACCTCAAACGTACTTAAAAATCATGCTTCCTTACCAAATACATCATCAAAGCTCTTATAGTATCACAATGGTTCCGAAAAAATATGAACAGTTTACAGAGTACAGACAAAATACAATTTCATAAGTGTGAAGTTACCCAACTGTGAAATTGCGTAAACATGTGTCACTGATGTAGTAAGAAAGTTTGTCTCTCTCAGTTAAATGATCAGATAGCTGTGTAATTATGTGTTAGAGAAATATGGTACCGATGTGTAAAGTTGTGTAAGCAAATACCATATTAGCTAGGGCTCCTTGTGCTTGCCAAACACATGATACACAAAGTAAGCGTGTACCCCCCCCCCCCCCAGAGAACTCGCCAGATGACACTAGTGAATATAGATTTAGCTGTGACTACCGATATCTTAATACATGACCCATCACCAGTGTATACCCATCCCAAACACAATGGAGATCCTGGAAATGTTAGGACAGTCCAAACGTTTTCCCCACAATAGACTTAAGGAGCAGCTACCGTCAATTGGATGTAGAGCCAGAATATCAGCAAAAGACAATTATTCTGTCCCTTGGTGCCATTTCAGTGCTGTCAAAGGCAATTCAGACTCAAGATTCACCTGTCACTTTCCAAACTTTATTGATGGGGCACTTCACTTAGAAGCTGGGACACCATATGAGTTATCTTGACAGCATCATAGTAGTGGCATCATAGTAGTGGAACAACATGCACAATGGCTGGAGAAAGTATTCAAAAGACGGAGGAGAGCATAACTGATACTAACATTCATAAATATCATTTAGCAGCAACAGAGGTAAATTACCTAATATGTGGCTAGCCAGGAAGGTGTAAGAATCGTATCAAACTTACTCTCTGTATTTAGTGACATCTTGTCACTGCAGACAGTAAATAAAATTGCAATACTTTTTGGATCTCTATAGTTATTATTGTTAATTTGTAAGAACCTCGCTGAAATTGTCAAGGCTTTGAACCATTTGTTACAAAAAGGAGCAAAATTTTTGTTGTGGCGTAGCAAGACAGCCACGCCACTCGGAAGTAGCCGAAAGGCACGCGCTTAAACTCACGCAGGCTAGAGAGGTCTGAAACAGGATACGTAATGAATGCTATAAAGAAAAGTACGTAGCTGCTGGAATACTTAACTTTAATCCATCATCGTTGTACATCGCTCTTGACGATACAAGTGAAACTCTTTAGATTCATGCAATGTAATACTAATGGCGCCTTGCTAGGTCGTAGCCATTGACATAGCTGAAGGCTATTCTAACTATCTGCTCTGCAAATGAGCGAGGCTTCGTCAGTGTGCATCGCTAGCTAAGTCGTCCGTACAACTGGGGCGAGTGCTCGTAAGTCTCTCGAGACCTGCCGTGTGGTGGCGCTTGGTCTGCAATCACTGACAGTGGCGACAGTGGCGGTTGCGGCGACGCGTCCGCTGCGGGCGGCGCCGGCGGGAGAACAGGCGGCGGCGGCGGCGCGTCGCCATGAGGCAAAATGGAAGGCAGCGTCGGTAACGCCTGGAGATGAGGCGAGCCAGTAGATGGGTCCCCAGGGCGCTGACCGGACGGCACCGTCGCTGAAAGCAGACGGGGAGCGGCAGAAACCAGGCGACGACAGAGGCGCAGCTGATTGAGATGCCGACACACCTCACCAGAGGCCCCCAAAACCAAGGCAGCGAAGAATGCGCCCTGCGAGCCAACGCCGTGAACCTCGATAGTTGCGATAGAATACAACGTCGCCTGGAGCAAAAGCAGGAGTCTGCCGCTGCACAGGAACCTGATGCGGCGGATGCAGCAAAGACATCAAGGTTCGATGAGGACGACCGTGGAGCAACTCAGCCGGCGAGCGACCATCTCGGGGCTGAGAGCGATATGAAGACAAAAAGAGCAACAACGCGTCCTCCTGAGAATGCGACTCTTTCAACTTCAACATCTGTGAATTGAAAGTCCGGACCAATCGTTCAGCGGCACCGTTTCACTGAGGCGAAAACGGCGCGGATGTCAGATGTTGAATACCATTGGCCTTGCAGAATGACTGAAATTCTGCGGACATGAATTGTGGGCCATTGTCGGAAACAATAGTCTGTGGAAGACCTTCAATGCAAAAAATAGCGGATAATGCTTGGATGGTGGCAGATGACGTCGTGGAAGACATCCGGACAACAAAAGGAAAATTACTGAAAGAATCGACCACAACCAACCATCGAGCATTCCAGAAGGGACCAGCAAAATCGATGTGCAAGCATTGCCAAGGGGAAGTGGCTTTCGGCCATGCAAAGAAATTCCGCGGCGGTGCGGATTGTTGTTCGGCACACGCCATGCAAGAAGAGCACATATTCGTAATCGCAGCATCGATTCCGAACCAAGTACAGTGCTGACGAGCAAATTGTTTCGTTCGCACTATACCCCAATGTCCGTGGTGAAGAAGCCGTAAGACAGAGGACTGTAACGAACGTGAGACCACGACTCTGGACTGATCATTATCAGAACGCAACAACAAAACACCACGTCGTACAAAAAGTCTCTCTTTGTGAGCAAAAAAACCTCGAACCAGCGGATCCTCGATCCGCGACTTTGACAAGGGCCATTGCGTAACAACAAAACGCAAAACGGTAGCAAGGACAGGGTCAGCAGCTGTGGCTGTAGCTACACGACGAAAATCAATCGGAAACGATTCGACCACGTTATCAGATTCCGCATCAATGAACATGCAAGCAAGTTCGGAAGAATCGAATGCTTGATCCTCAGCAACAGGCAAACGGGACAACGCATCGGCGTTTCCGTGCTTAGCAGTGGACCGATACAAGATATCGTAGCGGTACTGCGAGAGGAAAATAGACCAGCGAATGAATTTCTGCGCTGTACGTGGAGGTACAGGCTTGTTCGGACGAAAAAGCGATGTCAAAGGTTTGTGGTCCGTGATGATGGTAAAATGACGACCATACAAGAAATCATGGAACTTAGTAACACCAAACACGAGAGCCAAAGCTTCTTTCTCGATTTGTGAATAATTTCTTTGCGCTGACGAGAACAATTTGGACGGATAGGCAATAGGGTGATCATGCGATCCATCTTTGTGCGCAAGCACAGCACCGATCCCGAAATCCGATGCATCTACCATCAGCAAAAGGGGTTTCTGGGGATCGAATGGCGTAAGGCAAGTATTAGAAAGCAACGCCGATTTCAACTGGCGAAAGGCGCATTCGCATTCCGTCGTCCAGACGAATGGAACACCTGTACGGCGTAAGCGATGAAGCGGAGCTGAAATGGAAGAGGCATGCGGGAGAAAGTTATGATAATATTTAATTTTTCCCAACACACTCTGTAGCTGCTTCAAATTCTGCGGCGAAGGCAAGTCTTGTATGGCTCGGAGGTGCTCCGGACTCGGATGTATGCCTTGTGCATTTATGACATGTCCCAGATATGGTAAGTCACGAGCAAAAAACACACATTTGTCCTTCCGCAAGAGAAGACCATTTTGTCGCAATACCTGAAATAATGCTCTTAGATTTGCTAAGTGTTCTTCTGCTGTCTTTCCGGAGATCACAATATCGTCCAGATAGTTCGCAGCAGTAGGGACCGACGCACAAACAGTTTGTAAATATTGCTGAAACAATGCAGGGGCGGATGCACACCCGAATGGCAGTCTTTTGAAGCGATACAAACCAAGATGCGTGTTAACCACCAAGACGCACTGGGAGACTTCGTCCACTGGTATTTGCAAGTACGCATCTGCGAGGTCCAACGTCGAAAAGTATTTACCCGGGCACAGTTTATCAAAAAGATCTTCCGGGCGGGGTAAAGGAAAAGTTGCAATCACTAGTTGTGGATTCACTGTTGCCTTGAAGTCCACACAAAGTATCAGTTTTCCGGAAGGTTTTGACAAAATTACTAAGGTTGATTCCCAGAGAGAAGCCTGCACATGTTCAATTACACCTTGTGATTCTAAATCGTGTAATGTTCTTGCGACCTCATCACGCAATGCGTGGGGAACATTGCGCGCTCTGAAAAATTTTGGTTGCGCGTTTACTTTTAGTTCCAAATGTGCTTCATAGTTCTTAGCGCAACCAAGGCCCGGTGCAAAAATGTCTCCAAATTCTTCACATAGACGAGAAACACTGGCGGAAGGCACAGTCTTGTTCACTGATAGGACCTGATTGACTATTGAAAAGTTAAACAACTGAAATAAATCTAAACCAAACAAGTTCACTGCAGAAGAAGAATGAAGGACGTAAAATGACACAAGTTTTGTTTGTCCCTTGTATGTTGCAAGAAGGCTGCACTGTCCTAACACAGGGATCTGCTGTCCTGAATATGTAGTTAGCTTAACATTTGCGGCACGCAAGGGAGGTGTGCCCAGTTGTTTGTATGTGTCTTTATTGAGCAATGAAACTGCAGCTCCTGTATCGAGCTGGAATGGGATCACGTTGCCTTCAAAGTCCAAGTCTACAAAAAGTTTATTGTCCTGCTGACGACAAGAGCGACTTTCTCGCGCAATTTGAACCGATACAGGTACAGAAGCACTTGCGACCTGACGAGATTTCCGGCGACGTCGACGCACAGTTTTTGTGTGACGAACACAGTCACTGGTAGAGAAAGTGGCACTGGACGGAGTGGAATTAACTACATGAATGTCCATGGGCGAAGGATCACGAGCCCGAGTATTCTTGGTTCGATTCCGGCGCGGAGCAAAGGGCCTGGAATGGTTGTGAGTGTCCGATCTGAGCTTTTTCTGGCAAACACTTCGAACATGTCCTTTCTAATTACAGTAAAAGCAAATAGCTTGGCGAGACGGGCAAGTGTCACGCGAATGTCTAGTTGCACACCGCGGGCATGATTTTAGAACTGCATTGGCATGCTTACGCGGCACACGCGTTTGAGAGCGCGGCGGCAGCTGCGCGGTCGGGCGCGAGGGCTGTTTATCGTTCCCTGCAGCGCGCCCGGCGGGCCGGTTAATGTGACACATGGCTGGCGAAGTTTCAAATGATTCCTGAGGAATGTCAAGTGTGTCTTGCCTATCCAATATGTCTATCACTTGCTGAAGGGAGGGATTAAATAGTCTCAAAATCTGTTCCCATATACGAATATCAGAAACGTTCTGTGCTATTGCATCACGTACCATTGTATCTGAATAAGGGAGGCCACATTCACACTCAAAAGCACAATCCCTAGTAAGGCCTTGCAATGTTGCAACCCACTCCCTATTAGTTTGACTGGCCGTACGTTTTGTACGGAAGAACATATACCTTTTTGCAACCACATTGACTGTTTCTTTGAAATAGGCATCTAATGCAGACA
The DNA here is from genome assembly GCF_023898315.1 of Schistocerca nitens. Classification (NCBI taxonomy): domain Eukaryota; kingdom Metazoa; phylum Arthropoda; class Insecta; order Orthoptera; family Acrididae; genus Schistocerca; species Schistocerca nitens. The sequence goes on along the minus strand of NC_064619.1, from coordinate 358,215,498 downwards.
AAATTTCTTCGTAGGACAGAGTTGCTACGTCGCGTCGGGGAAACAATTTCACTATCACACGGTAGGTGGACACACCTACACAGGCCAATAAAAAAGGCTGCCGCTCGTTACCTTGAATTCTGTAGGCGGCGAGATGGAATCCAAATTGGCGTGACCACTCCGTCCAGGATTCCATGGCCGGGTCAAATGGCTGGAACGGGGGTGGAACAGCATGTTGTTGCTGCGGTAGCGGTGAAGCGGCGGCGGCCGCATCGTTTTACAGTGCACGTTGACCCTGGACGAGCTGTCCAAGGGCATCCAATAATGCCTGCGTCTGCTGATTCTGCAAGCGAAAAAATTCAGACAGTACATTGGGAGATTGTGGCGAAGCCATGACACAAGTAATTTAAGCAAAGCAAGTATAAAGAATACCGTTTTTACTCTCGTCGCCAAAATATGTAGCGTTAGCAATTAGCCAACACTACGCACACTACTTGGTTGAGGAGGCCGAATGCACGCGTTTAAACTCACGCAGGCTAGAGAGGTCTGAAACAGGATACGTAACGAATGCTATAAAGAAAAGTATGTAGCTGCTGGAATACTTAACTTTAATCCATCATCGTTGTACATCGCTCTTGACGATACAAGTGAGACTCTTTAGATTCATGCAATGTAATACTAATGGCGCCTTGCTAGGTCGTAGCCATTGACTTAGCTGAAGGCTATTCTAACTATCTGCTCTGCAAATGAGCGAGGCTTCGTCAGTGTGCATCGCTAGCTAAGTCGTCCGTACAACTGGGGCGAGTGCTCGTAAGTCTCTCGAGACCTGCCGTGTGGTGGCGCTCAGTCTGCGATCACTGACAGTGGCGACACGCGGGTCCGACATGTACTAATGGATCGCGGCCGATTTAAAACTACCACCTAGCAAGTGTGGTGTCTGGCGGTGACACCACAATTTTAATGGCCAGCTGAGTGTCAAACAGTGTTCGATACTTTGAAACAAGCTTTGACTGTGTAGATTCAGTTTTGATATTTCCAAATTTTAAGATAGGATTCATTCTGTCTTGCGATGCTGCGGTTGATTGTGTCCTAAGTCAAGAGTGTAGATAGTAAAGAGTATCCTGTAAGGTACACATCCTGATATGTCAACAGAGCGAACCACAGTTATTCCCTGACTCTGAAGGAAATTTTTTTTGGCAGTTATATAGGTTATTTCTAATATCTGCTGTAATTTATAGCCCAAATATTGAAAGTAGTGACTTATTGTACCACATGAAAATTGTTACTATGACTGAAGGATCCTTTCAGTAGATAGATAAGGTGGACTATCCAGTGAACTGGGAAACTGCAGGGAAATGGGCACATATGCAAACGAAGGCAAGGCTACTCTCTGATACCACTGGAAGATCTGTGAGGACGTAAGAGGGAAAGGTACTATGAACTGCCCATGCCACACAGAGAGGCGTACAGACATGCTATATAAAATTACTCCTGGTAAAAGCTGACGTCAGTGACTGTCAAAGGGAACAGTTTCGTTGCATTTTAATTACCAGGGAGCATGCATCCACAGGGTCTACTCAAATTTTTCGCAGAAAATAGTAGCTGGAAATTGTTATCAACAGAGGAATCTTAAGGGCAGAACAGTAATAATTGGTGCAACTTGTGATGTAGCAGGCATGACATCTCGTCTACTAGCTACGGTCACAGGTACAGCCACACTCAAGTGGACACAACCTATGTTGCATAGGCCCAAGAAGTCACTAAAACTGATACTTATCCTAATCTTAATCTTCGTAAACAATACCCTAAACCCACACATTACCCACTCACTTGACGAACTATAAGCAATACAGAAAGGGAGAATTATAGCACAGCAAACGATCTGGCACATACAGGAATATCACGATAGGCAACATCACAGTACTACAACTACAAGAGTCAAGCATCATATCTTCCAGCGCTGAGTGGTTCTGATTGCGGTTTGTGTAATCTACATTTGCTTCAAATGACAGACACTACATATTACAGATTTACCTGTGCACCATATAACCTTTTGTTTGATTTGTAAATAAAAGTGAGGAATAGTAAGACATTACATGTAAAGTATTAGATGAACTTGTAATCATAAGAAAAATTTGTTACTGAGTAACAAATATCTTTGATGAAAATCAGGATTATTAATTCGATTTGTTGGACATAGAATATAATTCTTTAGAAGTCATAATCCGAGATACCATGTGATTTAGCTCCATGGGTATGGAAGAATAATTAAATTTGTATAAATATTAGTTTAAAATACGTATTGAGGAGAGTTGTTGCGCACCAAAAGAATATACCAAGTGAACATAAATATTTGTTAAGGTTATTTACTAGTATGGCAGAAGGCAGGGTGCCTGAGACAGTGACCGGCAGACTGTCAGCTTAGGGGGAAATTCCGAGTAGATCAGAGCGAGCGTGGAGGTAAGTATGACACATGGAAGTGCCCCAGTTTGCGGAAGAAGCACAACGACATCATCGCAACAGAAAGATGCCTTCACGTAGGTGACAGAGGAGAGTGTCAGAAGAAGACACAGATACATACAACACAATATTAACTATTCAGTCACTGACACAGCAGAAAAGAGCGTGTGAAAGATGAAGTTACGAAAATCTGAAGCCACCAGGAGAGTTGACCAAGCGGGAAAAGTGGTACACGTGATATCATTGCTAATCCCGCCAGAACAGAGCGTAAAGGGAGCACCAAAGTGACAGCATAATTACTAATTCTTTATAAATCAATGTCAGTTGTAGCTGTCCTGCGGAGGGGGTGAAGTTGCATCAGTCGACCCTCTGCACACCTAACAGTCTACAGTCACCTATACAGTCAAAAGTTTCCCTGGAGGGACTCTGCCATTGCACGTTGCAGTGCGAACTTACGTGTCGTCATTGACAGGGTGCAGAGGCTGCCGTTAGCCAGCTGACCTGCTAGAGGCTTGACTAGTGGGGTCAAGAAGCTGTTCGCCATCACCGTCGTGTGGGGCAGTCACTGATGCATCTCGTCCCATTCCTGCAGCCGACACTGATGCCGCTGGTCTCTGCCTCGTAAATGAAGGTTGCGGGTCCATTTCTGTCCAGCTGCCTCCTGGGCGCACATCTTCAACGTTAGCGACAGCACTTTTGGGGATCAGATCGCAGAGCTGCTGTTCATCGTGTTCTAGTGTGGGATGCACAGGCTTCGACACTAGGGTGAACCGACAGGCCGTGACGCAATAGCCGTCACATGAGACACCCATTATGCAGCGGTGCTGCAAGGTAAATGCGTGCCTGAAATAAGTCACTGTGAATAATGTTTTCCTGGGACTCTTTACCGTAAACAGATCCTCATCATCGCACCTCACGACTGTAGGGGCTTTTGGACCACAGCAGTAATATTCTGACCATGAAGACGGTAGCACTCATTTTTGGCTTCGACTTTTGAATACAGAATTACCAAGAATCGTGTCCATCTTTGTTGCTACCCACAAATCTAACATTTTTAATATTTTAACTGTCGTTCATTTTGCTCTTATTTTCAGTTCAGAAAGACATTTGTGTCCTTACCCGTAAACACCATTTTGTAGCAGCAGGATATGTACTATCTAAAGCTTTTCCTAAAATCATCCGCTAGCCTATTTGGTACATGTTTCACATTGTTCTGACATCTTTCACAACTATACGTATTTCGTCTAGAAATATAAAAGAGTTTGAGTCACATGTTAAGTCTAGCCCACCCGGTTAGCCGTGCGGTATAAAGCACTGCTTTCTGGGTGGGAAGGCGTGCCGGTCCCCGACACGAATCCGCCTGGCGGATTAGAGTCGAGGTCCGGTTAGACGGCCAGTCTGTGGATGGTTTTCATGTCGGTTTTCCATCTACCTCGGCGAATGCGGGCTGGTTCCCCTTATTCTGCCTCAGTTACACTATGCCGGCGATTGCTGCGCAAATACTTTCTCCACGTACGCGTACACCATAATTACTCTACCATGCAAACATTGCGGTTGCACTCGTCTGGTGTGAGACGTTTCCAGGGGGGTCCACTGGGGACCGAACTGCACAAAAACCCTACGTTCTGTGTGGGGCGGCGGTGGGGTGAGCGGACTTCTGTAGCCTGTTGTGGGATTGTGAACCACTGAGGGCTGCGGCGGGCACGAAGCCTCTCTGTCGTTTCTAGGCCCCAGTTCCACACAATACAATACAATACAACATGCTGTCTCTAGCAATGGGTACTTTTACAAACCCAGAAGATCATGAAGACAATCCTGTCGCAGCCTTGTTCGTAATCATGTGTACGATTTTGTGTTTCAGTTTCCATAGAGATCTCCGTTTGTAGATTAAATTTTCATTATTGCTCTCTTGTGCATTTTAGTCACTGTTATACTGCCATACTGTTGGTTGTATGCCTCTGTCATTTGGGTTTTTCTTTTACTTTAAGTACGTCATAATGTTACATGATGTTATTTTCAATTTTGCTGTTCAGCTATTGTTGCACTTATGGTATGTTGTGCGGTGTTTGCCCTTTCATGTTTTGTCTTTTACTATAAGACCGTAACACTGTTTGTCATAATGTTGCTGTACAGCGGTGCGTGTAATTCTGCTACAATGTCATTCTCATCACTGCAGCCGGCTGTCTGGTGTTTGTCTAAATGCGCTTTATTTTACTTTAAGACTATGTTTCTATGCTAACTTCGTAATTCTTTGCTATTTCGCTTTTTTGCGATTGTGTTTCTTTGGCTCTCTATAAGGGTTTTGCTGTATGATCCTTGTAACCTAAAGCCAAAATAAAGAAAAAAAAATCCTATCGGAGCCCGTTATTTCTTGACAGCATTTATTTCGTTTTCATTTAGCTAGCACCTCCAGATAACTCTAAGCCTCCGCTTTTCTAGGTGCAGATAGAACAATCGAGCCGGCCTGAATGGCCGAGCGGTTCTAGGCGCTACAGTGTGGAACCGCGCGGCCGCTACGGACGCAGGTTCGAATCCTGCCTCGGGCATGGCTGTTTATGATGTCTTTATGTTAGTTAGATTTAAGTAGTTCTAAGTTCTAGGGGACTGATGACCTAAGGAGTTAAGTCCCATAGTGTTCAGAGCCATTTGAACCATTTGAAGAACAATCGAAAACCTTTTTTTCCCAACTTTGATTATATTATAGCTAAGTACAAATAGTTGCATACATTTTTCCCAACACTGAAGAAATCTTGGCTTCCCAATTTATTAAACGTTTTGCTAGTTACATAGAATAAATTATATTTTCTGTTCAGCACCCTTCCCTCAAGTCAAACAGCGGGCCTGGAAACCTATTAGATACAAGGTGTTCGGGAATTCCTGTTACAAACTTCTAGGACCTGTAGACGAAAACTAGCACATAATATTTTGAGTGGGTACCCCTGTCAGGAAACGTACTGTGCAACAGGAAGTCATGGTGCAGGGTGCTTACGTCTGATCGGTTGATGTGATTTGACGTCTGTCCTGTCTCTCTGGCATGGTTCGGGCCTCATTAACGAGTATGTGAATGTTAAACCAACATGGTTGAGTACACGCTTGCAGAATACATCGACGTGATCCTTCTGAGACGCGAAGCTCACCGTAAGGGAAGAGCTCCTCGTCGACTTTATCAACATCGTGCTCCACAACACCTTAATCCATCGCATACTCTTTTAGCCACAATTATGCAACGGCTTCGAGGAAGGGTAACTTTACCGTCAGCAGGCATGACTGTGGTGCTCCAGGGAGACGCCGCACATCCGAACTTTCCTTGGGGATTAATGAGTAGAATTGTAAAAGAAATGACGTACTGGGTCACGCCTAGGGAGTTATCTGTAAAAGTGATAGCGTTACCAACATGTTTTCAATGGTTGTAGCACGGAAACGGTATGTTTCCGGACATGGGTTCCAATTGAAAATATTATCTACTTACTCCCATCTACAACTCCTTGAAGTTTTTAACAGGAATTTCCAAAGACCCTGTGTAGTGGAATGTACTTTTTCTCTATGATACATGGACTTTTCAAACACGGTGTTAGTGGAAAAATTGGCTGGATGCTTTTAACAGTCTTTTCTGCGCTTCGATAAAGAGGTTTCAATAATAAGTTATTAATCGCTATTAAACTTCAATATCTGAGTGACACATTTAACAAATGAATTACTATAACAATAGCCAAAAAGATATAATGATTTCATAAATAAGTCAACTTCAATCTTCGTTAACTGTAGCTGCACGTAAGAAAATGTTGTAGAAAACAAGTTTTCACTGGATGGTGGAAACAATAAGATTTTTACTTAATCCACTCACAATTGAAATATTGACTAAATTTTTTAAAAAGTTTGTACACCTTTGTTTGATTACAAACTTTTTTCTGGTTTCCACTCTGCAGCTGTAACATCACGGATTCCAACGTCTTTTCCTGAAATTATCCTCACTTTCTTACTCCGAGAGCGTACTATTTGATATAGTGCAATGTTTTATTTCATCTAACTACATCATTCTGCACATTGCAGACTTTCTAATAATGAAGCTCTGTAACTGGTCTGTAATTGTTGATCACATAATTCATTTCCCTGTTTCTTCTCCGTCACGTCTGTGGGAAAATGGTTTCGCAGTGATGTCTTAGGGAAGTACTATTTCGACATAAGCACAGTGTATGAGAGGTAGCCACAGACGTACGCAGCGGGTGGATTGCTTACTAGGGAAAAGTCCCCGCCGCGCTCCTCTCAGATTTAGTGGAATGTGGTCTAGTCAAAAGCTTAACAGAGATCAAGCATGAAACCGGGAAGAAGGTGTGAACTGTGAAATAGAAGCAAAACAGAAACAGTGAACAGTCCAAGCTCAGGATGTGCAACCCCGAGCCAATTGTAAGAACTACAGCGTCGTGGTTTTGTGGTCACGGTGTTTACCAGCAAAGCGGGAGGTCCTTGTTCGAATCTCCCTTATACCCTACTTTTTTCACAAAATTATGAATCGTCCCTCTCGTCGTTGAGATGTTCGTTTTCCTTCTGTAGTCTCAGCAGTTGTCACACTACACGTCGGTCATAGAACATGAGTCATGTGGTAAGGATACATTACCGTCGCAAGTAAACATGACGAATAGTGAGAGCAGGCGAGATGCCGCTTAGATCTCTCACAGAAATGAAAACAACAACGGGTATGAACTATGTTACAACAAAGGAATTCAAGAATCAAAACTCCCAATACGCAACACAAGAGTCATAACATGAGGCACTTGTGTAGAACAAATAGGAGGCACGTACGTCTGGTGGTCCCTTCCTTGCACCTTCCTTTTTTCATGGTTGATCTGTGTTCAGTTTTTGACCTGCTATCCACTGTGCCATCTTACCCCCCATCTGAGTGAGAGAGAGAGGGGGGGGGGATACGATGGGGAGTTTCAGTTGTCAGTAAAGACCGACGGCGCGACTCTGCCGTCTCTCTGGACAGCAGGTAACACCAAGGCGGACACCGGCGCCGCCTCCCTGATAGACGCGGCTAAATTAACCAGGCGAGCCACCAGGCGCGCTGTCTGCTGCCGACAGCTTAAACTGGCGTCGCGCCACCGTCGACTGTCACCGCTGCCGTAGCCGACTAACCCCGAGGCTCACTAAAAGTCGCACTTCGCTACGTGAAGTGTATAGTGCATTACTGTAGACATCTGTTGTTTCACATCTGTTTGCACTCAATAAGTATACTAAACTTTCTTTATTAGGTTATGGAGCTACAGAGAAACTTAAGATAGTATCATTGGGTACGAAACGAGATAAAGTGCAACAGCGTGTAGCTCATCCCTATCTTCAGTATGGATTGCAGGTTAGTGTTTACACCGTATGTTGAGCTAAAACTAATATTTCGTTGTCTGTTTATTTTAAACAATATATTTTTGCAGCAGCTAACGACGCAGGAATTCCATTAATGGAGAATAAATTACAGTTTATTTTCTCAGTGTTAAATATTTCCCTAACAATACTCAATCCTTTCCTCATTGTCCACACAGCCCTCGATTAAGCATGGTCCTTTTTTTAAAAGGCGCTATCGCTGTCATTATGCCACGTTTTTAAGGGGATATGTACAGGAACTTCTAAGTTTATTATTATAATCATAATTCTGCCTATATTGCTATTACACTATGTTGTGGTTTTATAAATATTATTAACGTTTATCGTAATTCATGCTGTCAGTTGTAGTTGTTGACATGAGCCCCTTTTTAATGTATCAATAACTAGAAACAATACTAATAAACTGGATTCATTGTGGAGGACAGTAGTTCGAATCGCTGTCCGTCGGTCTATATACCGTTTTTATAGTAATGTAGTAGTGCTCAAGAAAAATTCCGGAATGGTTAGTTTGAAAAAGGACACGTCCATTCTTCTTCCCCAGTTTCAGCTTCTCTCCTCATTAACTTAACTCGTCGATAAGTTAACTGAGCTGTCCATTCTTCTTTTTGTTTTGTACTGGTTTACTTCAACGCAAAATTTTCCTCTTATAAAACTGCGCCGTTACTCCAGCGTTATCTGCACAGGACTGAAACTGAGGTTGGGTAAATCTGTTTGTATGCGTCAATAATTAATGATGTTCCCCTGTATTTGCCGCACATGCAATTGTCGTCTTTGCTGTGGATGTTGATTATCTTTTTAATTTCCCATTCGTCTGGAGTCTTCTTGTTTTCCTTAATTCAGTGAAGATTTGTAAAAACTATTTTTCCTGGGTTCCATCTTTTAAAAGTTCAAAACTCGGTCCGTCACATCCTAGAGCCATTGTCCTGTACCATACTTAAAGTACTAGTTTTCCCTCATGCCAAAATAAGGCTGAACGTTAATTGTGTTGTTGTATATGGGTCTTCCACATCTATATCTACTTCTGCATCAATACTCCGTGTAACGCAATAACCTCCGCCGAGCCAGCATTATTTTTTCGTACCAGCCTCCATCCCTTTCCCCAAGATTCTTCTGGTACCACTAGAGTACCCCCTCTTCCCTCTTCCGCTCACGAATGGTACGTTGGAGAAACGATTGCCGGTAAACATCTGCATTAGCTACAATTTCTGCAATTTTCCTGTCGTGGCCGTTTGGCGTGATGTATGTGGCAGTAAATAATATGTTGTTCGACCTTTCCTTGTACACCAGCAGCATTTAATAACTTATTTATTACACTTCTTTCATTGTGACAAACTCCATGCTGTCTTGGTCTCTTTCCTAAGAGCTTACATTACTGGATGTAGTGAAGCCAACCCTTTGTAATCTCCTTTCATCAAGTTACATTCTTCTCGCATCTTCTCTCAACGATTTATGTACCGTATCCCGACCCTTCGTCTTGGGTTGATGGAATATATCATAGAATTACTTTCTGTTTCTAAACAAGTAAATTGCTTTAGATGTATAGTTACCTTAGGTACGCTTCTATATTATCTTTGACGACATTTTTTAGATTTTATTTCACAGTTGGATTCTATGTAGCTTTCTATTTCCTTGCGTCTCCTAATCCTCTATTTCTGTGTTATAAGTCGTGATTGAGTCGCTCATTTCCAAAACGTCCTTTATCAATTTTTGTCGAAATTAGGTAATTGTTATCATAACATTCATCAATTATTTTTACATCGTATTAAACTACGGTTTTCCTTCAAAACGTTCTTTAAACAGTTCCAATTTAATAATAAAATCCCGAAATATGCTAATTTAGTTTCAGAATGTTCCTTATCCAATCCAACAAGGTCGACTCATCTACGTTGATTTTTGTAACAAAACTACCTATATCCTTTGCCTTTTTCTAAGCAGTTTGTCATTTCTTTTCAAGAGTGACTCTTACAAACAGTACAACTACCAACAATTTTAAGGAACAGGGTAATTTAAAATCATTATGTGGGGTATTTTTCCAATGAAACGTGTTGTGGTAGAACTGGCCGTCAGCTGAAGCTATGTTTTGTTTACTATTGATGGTAGGCTATTGTTGTTGTTTAATGTGAAGTTGGTGCTAGTTTTGTGTATTCACCATGGCGTTTTTGCTAGTTTTTATTGTCAAAATTCTTACCAATAATTGAAAGTAAGCTGTTGTTAAGTGTTCTTCTGCCTTTAAAGTGAGATACTTGTATTAAAAGTGTACTGTATAGGCAGTGTTATAGGCCTAAATGTTCATAAACTTTGTGGTTAACTAGTGGAGGAACTACAACGTCAAACTACTGAACAACAGGTTATGGAGGGACCGAAGATAACTCCATGCCAGAAGAAAAAACGAAGGAAACGTATAAAGGATCCAGATAAATGGAAAAAGATAACAAAGAAGCAGAATCTCTGCACGTCAAAGACTTTGCCAAGATTATCAGAGTGCCTTCGTTCTGATCAAGTTTTTAAATATAATCAGCTTACAATGCAAGATGTTCGTAAGTTTCATGGAGGATTTTATTCCTCTAAGAATCAAATTGATCAGGATAACTATATACTTAAATATACTGTGAATGAAAACCTAAACGAAGGAGAATTAATGAAGATGAACGGAAATAAATCACTGAAAATTGGAATCGCACGTACCTAATCTGGAAACACTTCTTTAGTCCGAATATGTAAGAAATCCTTTTGTGGGATACTTTGTGCTACTCAGAAAAGAGCTCAGTAAGTTTGTACGCGACATTTCCACTCCAGAAATCTAGATGTAGAAAATAGAGGAGACCATAAGTCTAAGCTGTTTGAGCCTAAAAGGCATTCTGTAAAGTTATTCATAGAGAGCCTCTGCCCACTTGTAAAACATTATTGCAGAAACACCGAATTACAAGACAGTATTTTTCGAGCTATCATTCAATAAGTAAGTTTTACAAGGCTTACAGTTCAAGAGTAGAAAGTGATCTTCTAGTTCCATATTCACATTTTTATGAAATATTTGTCAAATATTTTATATTAAGCGTTGGTTTTCTTGCTGTGGACAAGTGCTCCAAATGCATCCACTTTCATTTGAAGTTACACAGCGAGGACAAATCGATTGAAACTCATTTCAGACTCCACAAAAAGAGAGCAGAATCATACTTTAATTTACTTAAAACTGAAAATGAAATCACCCTATCCTTTGACTGTTAAAAGAACTTGGTTTTATCTAAAATCCCTGACCAGACAGCTTAATATTGTCGACAGTTCTATTTATTTAACTGTACTATCTGACAAGGTACATCTAAAGATAAGCAGACAAAAGACTGTGTTTTTATATATCACTGGACTGAATCGAACTTCAAAAATGGTTGGAATGAAATTGCATCAGCAGTTTTCATAGGCTAAAAATACTTACTTGGAAGAAGTGACCACTGTAAGGCTTTCTGTGGATGGTTGTGGAGGACAAAACCAGAACAGTTCAATGATGATTATGCTTCAATACTGGTTGGTAAATGAAGCGCCGCCAAATATTAAAGACATTGTAAACGTATTCCCTGAACCAGGTCATTCGTATATGCCGCATGATCGTGTATTTGTCAGAACTGAGAAGAAAATTCGAAATTGTAACACTATTATTAAGCCTGAGAAATACATTGAAATCTTTCAGGAATGTGGAACTGTTTCCAGTATGACTGAGAGCTGCAATATTTTTGACTGGAAGAAGGTATGTGGAACTTACCAGAAGAAGCATGGAAATTAGCACTTCAAATTTTCAACTGCTAAAAGATTTATTATAACACTAGGCATTGTGCCAACCTGTTAAATACTTGTTGTAGGTGAACCTTGGTATAAACCAATCTCGCAAAGGCGACAAAAGTAATCAAACCTGGATTTAAAGTTCTAAACTTTGACTACCGTTTTTACTACCTGGAGTAACATTAAAAGAGCTGAAAGTTAAAAATATAAAAAAGCTTCTGACTCTTCACTTTGGGGGAAACTGGGCTCAAAATGAAGATCTGACCTTCTACAAAAATATTATATTAAATCCAGTGCAGAACAGACCTGAAGAGCAATCTGCTGATTAAAACACCAGTAGACACATGAACGATGAAAATGGATTTTAATTACTTTGCAGCAATAAATAGGACCAATCCCGATTTAAATAAGTAAATGACCTCCATCATGAAAAAGAAACACTTCTATAGATGGGTATTGACAGTTTTCCATTCGTCTGTTGTAATCTCATTTCATGTTAACTGTGTTTGTGCTTCAGAAGGTAGATCAATGTCATACTTCAAATTTGAATTGCGAGTTATGAGTTGCGTTGGACCCCTAGTGAAGGCAGAAGTTTGAATTGCAGAGAGGAATTCATGTTGTTGTTGTTGTGGTCTTCAGTCCTGAGACTGGTTTGATGCAGCTCTCCATGCTACTCTATCCTGTGCAAGCTTCTTCATCTCCCAGTACCTACTGCAACCTACATCCTTCTGAATCTGCTTAGTGTATTGATCTCTTGGTCTCCCTCTACGATTTTTACCCTCCACGCTGCCCTCCAATGCTAAATTTGTGATCCCTTGATGCCTCAAAACATGTCCTACCAACCGATCCCTTCTTCTAGTCAAGTTGTGCCACAAACTTCTCTTCTCCCCAATCCTATTCAATACCTCCTCATTAGTTACGTGATCTACCCACCTTATCTTCAGCATTCTTCTGTAGCACCACATTTCGAAAGCTTCTATTCTCTTCTTGTCCAAACTAGTTATCGTCCATGTCTCACTTCCATACATGGCTACATTCCATACAAACACTTTCAGAAACGACTTCCTGACACCTAAATCTATACTCGATGTTAATAAATTTCTCTTCTTGAGAAACGCTTTCCTTGCCATTGCCAGTCTACATTTTATATCCTCTCTACTTCGACCATCATCGGTTATTTTACTCCCTAAATAGCAAAACTCCTTTACTACTTTAAGTGTCTCATTTCCTAATCTAATTCCCTCAGCATCACCCGACTTAATTCGACCACATTCCATTATCCTTGTTTTGCTTTTGTTGATGTTCATCTTATATCCTCCTTTCAAGACACTGTCCATTCCGTTCAACTGTTCTTCCAAGTCCTTTGCTGTCTCTGACAGAATTACAATGTCATCGGCGAACCTCAAAGTTTTTACTTCTTCTCCATGAATTTTAATACCTACTCCGAATTTTTCTTTTGTTTCCTTTACTGCTTGCTCAATATACAGATTGAATAACATCGGGGAGAGGCTACAACCCTGTCTCACTCCTTTCCCAACCACTGCTTCCCTTTCATGCCCCTCGACTCTTATAACTGCTATCTGGTTTCTGTACAAATTGTAAATAGCCTTTCGCTCCCTGTATTTTACCCCTGCCACCTTCAGAATTTGAAAGAGAGTATTCCAGTCAACATTGTCAAAAGCTTTCTCTAAGTCTACAAATGCTAGAAACGTAGGTTTGCCTTTTCTTAATCTTTCTTCCAAGATAAGTCGTAAGGTCAGTATTGCCTCACGTGTTCCAACATTTCTACGGAATCCAAACTGATCTTCCCCTAGGTCGGCTTCTACCAGTTTTTCCATTCGTCTGTAAAGAATTCGCGTTAGTATTTTGCAGCTGTGACTTATTAAACTGATAGTTCGGTAATTTTCACATCTGTCAGCACCTGCTTTCTTTGGGATTGGAATTATTATATTCTTCTTGAAGACTGAGGGTATTTCGCCTGTCTCATACATTTTGCTCACCAGATGGTAGAGTTTTGTCATGACTGGCTCTCCCAAGGCCATCAGTAGTTCTAATGGAATGTTGTCTACTCCCGGGGCCTTGTTTCGACTCAGGTCTTTCAGTGCTCTGTCAAACTCTTCACGCAGTATCTTATCTCCCATTTCGTCTTCATCTACATCCTCTTCCATTTCCATAATATTGTCCTCAATTACATCGCCCTTGTATAAACCCTCTATATACTCCTTCCACCTTTCTGCCTTCCCTTCTTTGCTTAGAACTGGGTTGCCATCTGAGCTCTTGATATTCATACAAGTGGTTCTCTTCTCTCCAAAGGTCTCTTTAATTTTCCTGTAGGCAGTATCTATCTTACCCCTAGCGAGACAAGCCTCTACATCCTTACATTTGTCCTCTAGCCATCCCTGCTTAGCCATTTTGCACTTCCTGTCGATTTCATTTTTGAGACGTTTGTATTCCTTTTTGCCTGCTTCATTTACTGCATTTTTATATTTTCTCCTTTCATCAATTAAATTCAATATTTCTTCTGTTACCCAAGGATTTCTATTGGCCCTCGTCTTTTTACCTACTTGATCGTCTGCTGCCTTCACCACTTCATCCCTCAGAGCTACCCATTCTTCTTCTACTGTATTTCTTTCCCCCATTCCTGTAAGTTGTTCCCTTATGCTCTCCCTGAAACTCTGTACAACCTCTGGGTCTTTCAGTTTATCCAGGTCCCATCTCCTTAAATTCCCACCTTTTTGCAGTTTCTTCAGTTTCAATCTGCAGTTCATAACCAATAGATTGTGGTCAGAATCCACATCTGCCCCAGGAAATGTCTTACAATTTAAAACCTGGTTCCTAAATCTCTGTCTTACCATTATATAATCTATCTGAAACCTGTCAGTATCTCCAGGCTTCTTCCATGTATACAGCCTCCTTTCATGATTCTTGAACCAAGTGTTAGCTATGATTAAGCTATGCTCTGTGCAAAATTCTACAAGGCGGCTTCCTCTTTCATTCCTTCCCCCCAATCCATATTCACCTACTATGTTTCCTTCTCTCCCTTTTCCTACTGATGAATTCCAGTCACCCATGACTATTAAATTTTCGTCTCCCTTCACTACCTGAATAATTTCTTTTATCTCGTCATACATTTCATCTATTTCTTCATCATCTGCAGAGCTAGTTGGCATATAAACTTGTACTACTGTAGTAGGCATGGGCTTTGTGTCTATCTTGGCCACAATAATGCGTTCACTATGCTGTTTGTAGTAGCTAACCCGCACTCCTATTTTTTTATTCATTATTAAACCTACTCCTGCATTACCCCTATTTGATTTTGTATTTATAACCCTGTAATCACCTGACCAAAAGTCTTGTTCCTCCTGCCACCGAACTTCACTAATTCCCACTATATCTAACTTTAACCTATCCATTTCCCTTTTCAAATTTTCTAACCTACCTGCCCGATTAAGTGATCTGACATTCCACGCTCCGATCCATAGAACGCCAGTTTTCTTTCTCCTGATAACGACGTCCTCTTGAGTAGTCCCCGCCCGGAGATCCGAATGGGGGACTATTTTACCTCCGGAATATTTTACCCAAGAGGACGCCATCATCATTTAATCATACAGTAGAGCTGCATGTCCTCGGGAAAAATTACGGCTGTAGTTTCCCCTTGCTTTCAGCCGTTCGCAGTACCAGCACAGCAAGGCCGTTTTGGTTAATGTTACAAGGCCAGATCAGTCAATCATCCAGACTGTTGCCCCTGCAACTACTGAAAAGGCTGCTGCCCCTCTTCAGGAACCACATGTTTGTCTGGCCTCTCAACAGATACCCCTCCGTTGTGGTTGCACCTACGGTACGGCCATCTGTATCGCTGAGGCACGCAAGCCTCCCCACCAACGGCAAGGTCCATGGTTCATGGGGGGGGGAGGAATTCATAATGAATCTGTTAATAATACTGAAGAATCAGCTTAAGACTAAAGAAAATTTTAAGTTTTAGAGAGCAGTTACACACTGTAGAGGGTAATTAATAAAATTTTCCTGCTCATTCCACGGGGTCTTTCTTGTGGACCCATCGTTTAATCGCACAGGGCAAAGAAAAGAGTGAATCAAATAAAAAAGAATCTCTAGCGGCTGTAGAAGATAGTAGGTCCAGTGTGATTTTACTAATATACGTGGGGAACAATCGATGACTGATGGTGAGAGTCGAGCCACCTCTCAGAAAATATTGTAGACTTACCAAGTTCTACAGTCCAACTTTTCTCTACCTGTGTTTTCCCTTTTTTTAGCATGCCAGGGAGAAGATCATGCTGGAAACCGAGTTGAGGTTTTTTTCATTTTTTTTTTCTACTTTTGATATAGAGCTTTGAGAGGTGAAATAGTGCAGACAGCACAGGAGCAAACAGGTAAAAAGACAAGGCCTAGTAGAAATCCTTGAATAACACAGGAGATATTGAATTTAATAGGTGAAAGGCGACAATATAAAAATGCAGTTCATGAAGGAGACAAAAGTTAATACAAACGGCTAAAAAATGAATTTGACAGCAACTGGTATAACAGCTGAGCGCAAATGCTAGAGGAAAAATGTACGGATTTAGAAGCATATATCGCTAGGGATAAGACAGATATCGCACACTGGAAAATTAAAGAGGCCTTAGGAGAAAAGAGAAGCAGCCGTGTGAATACCAAGAGCTCAGATGGAAAACCAGTCTTAAGCAAAGGAGGGAAAGCTAAAAGGTGGAAGGGTCTCTACAAGGGAGATGTAATTGAGGAAAACATTATAGATATGGAATAGGATATTACGAAAATGAGATTGGAGATACGACAGAGTGAAACGAATTTGACTGAGCACTCAAAGAGTTAAGTCAAAACAAGGTCCCAGGAGTTGACGACATTCCATCTGAACTATTGATAGCCTTGGGGAACGAGCCACGACAAAACTCTTCCATCTGGTGTGCAATATGTATGAGACAGGCGAAGTGCCCTCAGTTGTTGTTGTTCATGATGATGTCTTCCGTCTAGAGACTGGTGCAAGCTTCTTCATCTCCAAGTAACTACAGCAACCTACATTCTTCTGAATCTGCTTAGTCTGTTCATCTCTTGGTCTCCCTCTACGATTTTTATCCTCTGCTATTCCCTCCAATACTAAATTGGTGATCCCTTGATGCCTCAGAATGTGTCCTACTAGCCGATCCCTTCTTCTACTCAAGTTGTGCCACAAACGCCGCATCTCCCCAATTATATTCAATACCTCCTTATTAATTACATGATCCATCCATCCAATCTTCAACACTGTTCTGTAGCACCATATTTCGAAAGCTTATACTCTCTTCCTGTCTAAACTGTTTATCGTCCATGTTTCATTTTCTATATACTTTCAGGCAAGAATTTCTCATGCTTAAATCTATACTTGATGTGGTACCCTCAGACTTTGAGAACAATGTAATAATTCCAATTACAAAGAAAGCAGGTGATGACAGGTGTGAACATCACCGTGCTGTCGGTTGACCAGTAGTGGCTGCAACATACTAACACGAATTTCTCACAGAAGAATGGAAAAACCGGTGCTACTCGACCTCAGGGAAAATCAGTTCGGATTCCAGATAAGTGCATTTGAATTCCGGAGAGGTGCAGGGGCACAGGAGGCAATATTGACCCTCGACTTATCTTAGAAGATAGATTAAGGAAAGGCAAACGTATGGCTATAGCGTTTGTAAACTTAGAGAATGTTTTCGATAATGCCGACTGGGATATTCTCTTTAAAATTCTGAAGGTCTTGGGGGTAAAATACTAGGAGTGAAAGGCCATTTACAACTTGTATAGAAACCGGAGTGCTGTTACAAGAGTCGAGCAGTGGGTGAGAAGGGAGTTAGACAGTGTTGTAACCTATCCCCAATGTTATTCAATCTGTACATTGAGATTTTGGACCCAGGTTTTAAATTGTAAGACATTTAGAGGTGCAGATGTGGACTCTGACCACAATCTATTTGATATGAACTGTAGATTAAAACTGAAGAATCTGCAAAAAGGCGGGAATTTAGTGAGATGGGACGTGGATAAACTGAGAGAATCAGAGATTGTAGAGAGTTTCAGAGAGAGCATGAGGGAACGATTGACAAGAACGCGGGGAAAAGGAAAAAATACAGTAGAAAAAATGGGTAACTTTGAGAGATGAAATAGTGAAGGTAGCAGAGGATCAACTAGTCAAAATACGAAGGCATCCTTGGGTAACAGAAGAAATATTGAATTGAATTGATGAAAGGAGGAAATATAAAAATTTAGTAAATGAAGCAGGCAGAAACGAATACAAAAGTCTCAAAAATGAGATCGACAGGAAGTGCAAAAAGGCTAAGCAAGGACTGCTAGAGAACAAATATATGTAGAGACTAGGGATAAGATAGATACTGCCTACAGGAAACTTAAAGAGGCCCTTGGAAGAAAGAGAACGGCTTGTATGAATATCAAGAGCTCAGATAGAAAACCAGTTCTAAGGAAAGAAGTGAAAGCAGAAAGGTGGAAGGAGTATATAGAGGGTCTATTCAAGGGTGATATACTTGAGGGTAGTATAATGGAAATAGAAAAGGACGTAGGTGAAGATGAAATGGGAGATATGTTACTGCGTGAAGAATTTTACAGAAGACGTAAGGCGAAACTAGGCCCTGGGAGTAGACAACTTTCCATTAGCCTTCGGAGAGCCAGCCATGACAAAACACTATCATCTGATGAGCAAGATGTATGAGATAGGTGAAATACCTTCAGACTTCAGGAAGAATGTAATAATTTCAATCCCAAAAAATGATGTGAAAACTACCGAACTATCAGTTTAATAAGTCACGGCTGCCTAATACTAACACGAATTCCTTACAGACGAATGGAAAAACTGGTAGAAGCTGACATCGGGGAAGATAAGTTTGGATGACGTAGAAATGTTGGAACACGTGAGGCAATACTGACCCTACAACTTATCTTAGAAAATAGATTAAGGAAAGGCAAACCTACATTTCTAGCATTTGCAGTCTTAGAGAAAGCTTTTGACAATGTTTATTGTAATACTCTCTTTCAAATTCTTAAGGTGACGGGGGTAAAATACAGGGAGCGAAAGGCTATTTACATTTTGTACAGAAACCAGACGTCAGTTATAAGATTCGAGGGGCATGAAAGGGAAGCAGTGGTTAGGAAGAGACGGGGTTGTAGCATATCCCCGATGTTATTAGATCTGTATATTGAGCTAGCAGTAAAGGCAACAAAAGAAAAACTGGGAGTAGAAATTAAAATCCAAGGAGAAGAAGTAAAAACTTTGAGGTTTGCCGATGACATTGCAATTCTGTCGGAGATAGCAAAAGACCTGGGAGAGCAGTTGAACGGATTGGACAGTGTATTGATAGGATGTAAGATGAACATCAACAAAAGCAAAACGAGGATAATGGAATGTAGTCAAATTAAATCAGTTGGTGGTGAGGGAATTAGATTAGGAAATGGGACACTCAAAGTAGAAAATGTATTTTGCTATTTGGGAAGCAAAATAACTGATGATGGTCGAAGTAAAGAGGATACAAAATGTAGACTGACAATGGCAGGGAAAGCGTTTCTTAAGAAAAGAAATATGTTAACATCGAGTATAGACTTAAGTGTCAGGAAGTCTTTTCTGAAAGTACTTGGAGTGTAGCCATGTATGGAAGTGAAATAGGTACGATAAATAGCTTAGACAAGAAGAGAATAGAAGCATCCGAAATGTGGTGCTACAGAAGAATGCTGAAGATTGGATGGGTAGATCATGTAACTAATGAGGAGGTACTGAACAAAATTGGGGAGAAGAGGATTTGTGGCACAACTTGACTAGAAGATGGTATCGGGCGGTAGGGAATGTTCTGAAGCATCAAGGGACCACCAATTTAGTATTGGAGGACAGCGTGGGGGGTAAAAATCGTAGGGGGAGACCAAGAGATGATTACACTAAGCAAATTCAGAAGGATGTAGTTGCAGTAAGTACTTGGAGATGAAGAATCTTGCACAGGATAGAGCAGCAGGGAGAGCTGCATGAAACCAGTCTCTGGACTGAAGACCACAATAACAGAAACAACATTAAGTAAGCAGTAAAGGAAACCAAAGGAAAATTTGAAGGATAAATTAAAGTCCAGGGAGAAGAAATATTTACTTTGAGGTTTCCCGCGACATTATATCAGAGACAGCAGAGGGCTTGGAAGTGCTGTTGAACGGAATGGACAGTGTCTACAGAGGAGGAGATACGATGAACATCACCAAAAGCAAAACAAGGGTAATGGAATGCAGTCGAAGTAAATCACATGATGGTTAGGAAATTAGATAAGGAAACGAGACACTAAAAATAGTAGACGAGTTTTGCTATTTGCTCAGCAAAATAACCGATTATGGTCGAAATAGGGAGCATATAAACTGTAGACTGGCAATGAGAAGTAAAATTTGTTATCATCGAATATAGATATAAGTGTTAGGAAGTCCTGTCTGAAAGTATTTGTTTGAACACTAGCCACGTATGGAGTGAAAAACAGATGAAAAACAGTTTAGACCAGAATAAGTACAGAAGGTTTTGATATGTGGTGGTACAGAAGAATGATGAAGATTACATGGGTTGATCACGTGACTAATGAGGAGATACTGTATAGAATTGGAAAAAAATATGTGTCATGAAATGACTAGAGGTAGGGATCGATTGATAGCACACATTCTGAGGCATTCTGAGGCATCCTTTGGACATGCAAGACTGGTCAAAAGACCTTTGCATCGTAACCAAAATAACACAGGCACTGAAATATCGTATACCATAAATGGTGAATTTTATCTATGATTATTCTGTGAATGTCTGAATCTTTTCTCGTGAGCAGATGATCGTTCATGTTGCATTCTTTATTCAACATACTCCTCGCTGGATAATGAAGATTAGCACGGAACCATAGCGTTAGGGTTTTATATGTATGAAATGTTTGCTGAAGTTCACGAGTACATTCCATTTTGTGAATAAACAACCATTGCAATCAACTTAGTACGTTAAACTTTTCCCCAACGTGCATACCAGTAGTCCATCCATGCACCTAATTACAGAATGATTCTAGGAAATATTTCGTAAACTTCAGTCGCCGATTTGTAGATATGATGTCCAGTAATTAGATTTCCGTTGAACAGCTTGTTGTCGTAGAACATAGGGAATAATTCAATGAGTATCCGACTTTAGACGACTTAGCAATCAGGGGAAGTCAGAGCATGATAATTATTGATTTTTTCAGTAGGAATCTCGCGGCTGCGAAAAAGTCCTTGCCATATGGAAAAAGTACATCCTACCGAAGGACCAGTTACCAAAATTCAGACGTTTTTTTATATTTTGTAGGTAGTAGGTGTCTTTCAGTGTTACTATTGATCTCCTTTGATTTATACCACTAGGGTTGAAAGTGGCAATGGTCCCATGTTCTGTGCGTAGAGGCATTTCATATTCAGATTCAAGCTGCGTAATGCCAGTCCGGCCGTTTCCATTAGTTTTCTGACTTTCGTAATCACTACAGGAGGTTACTGGTCCCTTGCTGAAAAGTCGTATGAAGTGGATGCCAATCGAAGGCCATCTGATAGGCGGAACTGCTCCCTCAGCCTTCACTGAATATCGAACAAATAGGTAGACCATCTCGTAGGTCAGCTGTTTTGCCCCAACGACAATGGTCACTGCTGTCTTCACCAGAGCCCCTTAGGCGTACATTCACAGAGTTATTGTATGGCCTCCCCATTCTACGTCTCTGTTTCTAAAGACAATACCTTACCGCGTGCTCTTGCCCATCTCAACTACTGGAGCCAGGTATGGATTTGAGAGACAGTTCAAGATTTATCTTATCCGCAAATCAGTTGAGAAATTCCGTAATGTTCTTGTGTTAACTGAACAAAGTGCCTATGCCTGTAGCACTCTGCATTCGCATGCTCTTTTTCCCCGTCGATATTATGGTAAAGAGTTTGAATGAAGATCGTAAGTGGGTGTTTCAAATACAAGAACAATATAGAGACAATCCTCGCATTATACGTGATCTTTGCATATATGTTACTCTTTCTTGGCATTGTCCCAAAGATCAAAACCTTTCATCCTGAGTAGAAATAATTCTTTTGTGAACATTCCAAGCTTCCCAGCGCATCAGAAAATTCAGGGCTCTCTGTGGAAAGCAAACAATCGATCCCGTGAACAAATTCCTCTCTGGCTACTCCTTGTGACATCTATTTCAAAATAGAAGTTAACGCTGTCCTGTGAGTGACATGCTCGAATGTCGATGAAGTAGTGTCAACACACTATGTTCGTAGGTTTTCGTCTACTAACCATAATACAGTCTTCGGCTGGCAAAATAAGTGTGTACGTGCAGTTGATAGCTTTGGAAGTATACATGGCTAAAATCACACCTTTATACAGCCGAGTTTGCAGTCAGTATGCCCATGTCTTCCTGCTTTTGATTTCTCTGGTTCTTCTCTCTGTTCAGGCTGGCCGGTTTTCTTGAGTCTTTGAGGGCATGTGCAACGAGAGAGCGCTACCTGTTCTAAGTTGTAGTGGCATTGTGAGTGGTGCTACGGCAGTTTATCGTAATATTTCGTTCACATTACTTTCAGGGTTACAGATTTACCTCCTGTTGTGATCTCACTTACCAGCGTTGCTCAAAGAGAGAAATCGTATATAATTTTCACTGAACAACATCTGTATTTCTATTGTCCGCGATATGGAACTCATTATTTTCCCAATATTATAATTTTACTGCGAGTGTGGTGTTTCACTTTCTTCTGCTTCTCATACTCCGCAGAAGTGAGCTCCACGTGGCCCATCGTTCGACAAATTTAATTTTGTTGCTATTACTGTTTTTTTTAATTAATGATTAATAGCAAGGAATTATTTTAAAATGCTTTCGATTTTTTCTCGTTCCACAGTAGTTCATAAAATTCACTTAGCTTCTGAACTGTTCCCATGTGCTTTTATATTTTTATGTGAAGCATTATTTAGTTTGAGCACAAGATGTCACAGGCATTCTGCCTTCATCGTCATTATTAATTCCAAACTAGCTGCCATAAGGCCATGCTGATCCAGACCATATAGGATATGACCACTATACTTCATGTTCTTCTTCTAAATAGATGTTAACTTGCAGGGTGACGTCTCATATTCTCAGACCACGTAATCTGTCTACAAGTGAAGACATATCATACTCACAGGTAGTGTCAAGAAGGGTGAAACCCTAATGTTGCATTCATCTAAGAATTTGTTCAAGCTCCCTTGTTTCTCTCCACTTTGCAATGAATCGGTAATTTTTTTCCTTTATTGTCATTTTAAGCACCTGTTCAATCAGGCGGGCTGGCAGCAGCATCCTACACTGCTATTCAGCCTCCGTATTGACAATGAAAAGCATGATGAAGACATATAGACTGAACAAAATGGTGGGCAGAAAACAGTGGACACAGAATACAAAAAACACGAAGCCGTTCACACTCGACGAGGAACACACGAAACTGTCGGCACGGCGCACAAACACTGACGACTTCGACGTCACAGGTGAACATTGGAGCGTGACGGCGAACACTAAACACAAACACGATGGCACACACACAAGAAACTGATGGCGATGATCTCCGGCGTGTGAATGTCTACGAGTCTGGGGACCTGCCAAGAGGGGAAGACGGGGGAGGGAGAGGGGAGAGCAAAGGTACCAATGGCAGAGGAGAAGGTAGGAGGAATGGGGGTAGGGTAAGCCTGGGGGAAGAGTGGGGAGAAAGGGAGGAGGGAGGGAAGGGGGAGAGAAGGGAGAGAGGGTGCCCATAGGAACAAACACAGGAAGAGGGAGGGAGGATCAAAGTTGGTAGGAGGGGTAGATGGAGGGTAGGAGGGCATCATCAGGGAGGGGGAGCTGGCGGAAGCCACCTTGGGAGAGGGTATGGAGAGGGAGAGCAGGTGGGACATGGAAATACAGGCGCGGCAGTGGACGGGTTCGAGAGAAGGTGGGAGAGACCAGTGGGTGAGGAGGATCGAGTTTATGAGAGATGTAGAGGATGAGTATCCGTTCGAGGAAAAGGAGGAGGTGGGAGAAGGGAATAAGGTCGTACAGGATCCACGTGGGGGAGGGGAGATGGATGTGACAGGCGAGGCAAAGAGCATGGCGTTCTAGGATATGAAGTGATTTGTAAAAGGTAGGGGGAGCGGAGATCCAGGCAGGGTGGACGTAGCAAAGGATAGGGCTAATGAGGGATTTATAGGTATGGAGGATGGTGGAGGGGTCCAGACCCCAAGTACGGCCAGAAGGGAGCTTCAGGAGACAGAGTCAGGAGCGTGCCTTGGCTTGGATCGTCTGGAGGTGGGGGTCAATGAGAGGCGACGGTCAAGGCTGACAGCAAGGTACTTTAAGGTGTGGTGAGGGCGATAGGACGGCCATAGATGATGATGTAGAAATCGGGGAGGCGGAAGCAAGGGGTGGTTTTGCCTACAATGATCGCCTGGCTTTTGGAAGAATTGACCTTAAGCAACCACTGGTTGCACCAAGCGGTGAACCGGTCAAGATGGGATTGGAGAAGGTGTTGGGAGCGCTACAGGCTGGGGGCAAGGGCATGGAAGGCGGTGCCATTGGCGTACTGGAGAAGGTGGATGGGGGGTGAAGGCGGCGGCATGTTTGCTTCATAGAAAAGGTACAGAAGAGGGGAGAGGACGGAACCTTGGGGCACACCGGCAGAGGGGAAAAAGGTGTAGGAATCCGTGTTGTGGATGGTGACGTAGGAAGGACGTTGGGAAAGAAAGGAGCCCATCAGACGGACCTAGTTAATAGGAAGGGCGAAGGTTTGGAGCTTGAGACCAGAATGCCACATGTGGTCATAGGCTCGTTCAAGATCAAGGGAGAGGAAGATAGAGGAGCGACGGGAATTAAGCTGCTTGGAGAGGAGATGAATGATGTGGAGGAGATGGTCATTGGAAGAGAACCACACTGGGTAACGGGAAGGAGGCGGTGCTGGCGGAGATGCTGGTGGATGCGTCAGGTGAGGATGGATTCCAGGACATTGCTGAGTACCGAGGTAAGGCTGATGGGACGGTAGGGGTAGACAGCGGATGGCAGTTTACTGGGTTTAAGGAACATCAGGATACAGGAGGTTTTCCACAGGTTGGGATAGTATCCGGTGGACAGGACTACATTGTAGAGTCTGGCCATGGTGGAGAGGAAAGAGGCAGGAGCTTCACGAAGTGGCGATAGGTGACACAATCGTGACCAGGAGTGGTGTTGCATGTCGTGTGGAGTGTAGTGATGAGATCCTGTGTAGTGATAGGGGCATTGAGTTTAGTGTGAGCAGTGTTTCCAAGTACTGGAAACAAGGTGCGAGGGGAGGGACAGAGGTGTCAGTTCGATCGCGGACATCCGGGAAGAGGCAGTAATCGAACTGGAGATCGTTGGGGATGGTAAAGACATCATAGAGGTAGGAGGCAAAGTGATTGGCCTTACTAGGTTGTCAGGGAAGGTTTGGTTATCATGAAGGAGACGATAGTAGGAGAGGGTTTAGATCCAGTAAGGCGGCGGAAGGCTGACCAGTTCTTGGACGAGTTTACATGAAGGATAGCGTTTAAATGGGTGCATGTCTGGCCAGTCCCAGTGTTTCTTATCCACGAGCAAGTTATGGATGTGTCTCTGGTGTTGCCAGTGGCGTCATAGTGTGTCTGGGTCACGCGTGAGGTGTAATGCACGGTAGAGACAGCGGGATTCATGGAGGATGAGGACGGCCTGTGGGGGTAAGGTAGGATGGTGCGGGTGGATGGGGACAGAAGGGACGTGGGCCTCCACAGCCTCAGACAAGGTCTGCTGGAGAAAGGAGGCGCCATGGGTAATATCATCAGGGTGGCGGTAGGTGAAGGGGTGGCCATCGCCCTGGGTGGATATAGTATCCCAGTAGGCATTCCAGTCGGCACAGGAACAATCATGGACGTACTTCGGGGGAGGATCATGACGGGGGTCAGGGTGGGGGAGACAACCATCTGAAACGGTGAGGAGGACAGGCAGGTGGTCACTAAAAATGAGGTCCAGGACATCCACCATTATGTGGCCAAGGAGGTTAGGGGAGGAGAGGACATCAGGAGTGGAGTTGGATATGGGGTAGCTGTGCTGGGGAATGGGGACGAGGTCGCCGTGGAGGGAGGAGAGGAACCGATGCCACCGCCGTAACTGAGTGGCAGAACGACTATGGACGTTGAGGTCAGCGGCGATCAAGTAGGAGGAGAAGGTACGGTCAATGTGGGAGAGGAAGTCAAACGGAATAGGGGCGTTAGGGCGGATATAGATGGTGGCGCAGGTGATGGTAAGGCCAGGGAAGAAGAGAATAAGGAGCAGGTTTTCGGTGGGGTTGGAAAGGAGAGGTCGGAGCCGAACTGGGATCTGGCGGTGGTGACCAATGGCAACTCCACCACGCGCTATCGGGAAGGGATTGTTGGAGCAGTGAAGTGGGTAGGGCGAGGTGTGTATGGTGTGGTGGGGCTGGAGAAAGGTTTCATTGAGGAGGAAGGCATCCATGCAGTGGGTGGCGAGGGTGTGATTGTAGAGGTTCTTGTTGGAGGGAAGGGAACGAATGTTGTTGAACAGGATACGGTGCTGTCGCGCCATGACAGGGATTTAGACGAGGGTGTTGAGACGGGAGAAGGTAAAAATGTGCCTGGTTGTGGGAGTAGGTCGCATACATTTTAAGACGGATCGGGTTGCGAGGGATATCTGCTGGAGGGTGTGAGGGCGCTGGAAAGGGGAGGACATTTTGTAGAAAAATGGTGCTGAACCTGATAATATCCTCAGCGGTGGGGGGGGGGGGGACGAAGGGAACTCCCAGGAGGGGTGGGGGCGTCCAGAGGGCGGATAGCGACAGTGAGTTCAGGAGTGGTTGGAGGGGTCGGGCTTTACATTTTTGGGAGTATGTGGGATTCGGAAGATTACAGGTATTACAGGAGGGAGGGGTCTGAAGGTTGGGGCACTGCCGGACGAGATGTGCTTGCTTACAGTGCAGGCAGGTGGGGGCCTCACGGCTCTCAGATGTTGTGTGTGCGTTGTAGTGCAGACACCTCTGGCAGCGGAGGGATTGAGGAGGGGAGCGGGAGGGGTCAACTTTGTATTTTTGGTTGAGGGCACCCTCCTTCAGGAGGCGGTCAATGGAGGGGGCATCTTCCGAAAAAACCCGCATAAGGCGGGTGGGGCTGGCGGTGTTAAAATTGCAGCGGACCGCCCGGACCTCCAGTGAGTGATTCACCTTGAGCTCCGCCAACACCTCCTCCTCCATGATCGTCAGACTAAGCTGAGTGATCACGGCAGGAAGGGTCGGCGGTCGACGTGGGGGTTTGGGTTGGCAGGTACGAGACGGCGAAGGAGCAGGGGTGAGGAAGGCATTGGGGCCAAACCAGGTGATGGCGATGCAGGAAAGGATGTCAGTATGAAGGGTGGGGCTGGGGAAGGAGATGAGATCGGAGTCTCTTCGGGGAGTGAGGAGGGAGATGGGGGCTCCAGGAAAGTGTTGGCGGAGGAGGAGTGAGAGGTTCCGGGCCTCGAGAAGGGAAGGATTGGAACGAGAGAGGAGGTATTTGTAGGAAGAGGGGGTGAGGAGGAGGAGGAGGCGGAGGGAGCAGGGCCAGGTAGGGGGACATCCATGGCATCCTGGGGGACGGGAAGGAGGATGGGGCGGGGCCTGTTTGGAAGCTGAGGGGGTGGTGGTGCCACTAGTGCGTTTGAGGGCAACGGAAGGGTGAGTGGAGACATTCGGGACAGGAGCAACAGGGAGGTGGCGGGAAGCGGCAGGTACCGGCGTGGACGCTGGAGCCGGCGCCAGAGACGGGGATGGCGATGTTGAAGGCGACGGCGATGACGGAGATGACGGCGATGGCGAAGGCGATGGTGAGAGCTGGGCATGGGCAGTGGCCCGTTGGGCCCCCACCCTAGTGGGAGCTGCAGTTACAGGCTGGGGGAGTGGGGATAGAGGTGCAGGAGGAAGAGGCTGGGGAGGGGGCGACACAGAGCGAGGGCGAACGGAGAGTGAGAAGAGAAGGGACGGGAGGAGGAAGGGTGATTGGGCAAACCATGTAATGGTGGTAGTGGTGGTGGAGGGTGAAGTATAAACTATTGCAGTGGTGGTGGTAGTGGTAGTGGTGGTGAGGGCTGACATGATGACAAGTAGGAACTAAGACAGGACAGGAAAAAAAGTATAGAGGAAAACAGGGGACGAAGACGGACGAAGACGGATGACAACTGGGGCCAAAGTCCCACACTGCTGGTGCTGGTGGGAGGCGACTGCTGGCAGGAACGCCGCAGCTGCTGCTGCTGCCACAGACTGGACTGCTGCTGCTGCTGCCACTGCTGTTGCTGCTGGCTGGACCGCTGCTGGCTGGGCCATTGCTGGTTGTCGGGACTGCTGCTGGATGAATGGGCTGCTGCTGCCTGGCTGGACCGCTGCTGCTGCTGCTGCTGCTGCTGCCGCTGCTGCTGATGCTGGCTGGACCGATGCTGGCTGGACCACTGCTGGCTGGCTGGACCGCTGCTGGCTGGCCGGACCGCTGCTGCTAGCTAGCTCGACCGCTACTGCTGCTGCTGCTACTGGCTGGCTGGCTGGCTGGCTGGCACCTGCAAAACCTATCGCTTCAATTAATGACGGAAATCAGAATCGAAGGGCGGTACTCTATCGAGGTACCGCCGGAGATGTCAATCAGTAAAGTCTGTAATGGGCTTATAAGGTGAAAGAGGCATTGCAGTAATAAGAAGCGATGAAATAGCACACGACCCAAGTTAGACTGTTAAAAAAGATGAACAGTTAAACGAACAGTAATTAACGTATGCTCAAGGCCAATATTCTAGAAAATGACATAAATAATGAACATCTTTCATAGTGCACGGAATAATATAAAAACTATAAGGCAAACAGCTAAAGAAGCCCTAATGAGAGAAAACATACTGCTACACGTTAGCAATAACCGCAGAATTACGCATAGGCGAGAAGTGGTTAGAGAAATGTGACCGCCAGAGGGCCGCTCGTACCCAGCGGCACGCCGTTAAAAAAAATAGTGATAAAAATTCGGCACCAGTGAGTGAACAAGATCATCTAGTTAACGCAGTTTATTAAATGAACAGAGACGAAACAAGAAAAAACTACAGTTGTGCGTACAATGTACGAAAACAAAGTAAATATTAAGGCACTCTATACTAGGTGAAACTATCACCAAACTATATATAACAGAGGCGTCCGGTACTTAAACAGCCTCATTGGCAGTGACCATGCTCCTGTTCTCCCCACTATGTCTAATGGTCGCCATCCCCGCAACGCTCCTCGCCCCAACATCCCTCCTAATCTTGTCCATAATTACTCCCGTGCCAACTGGGATGCCTACCAGGAATCCATTCACACCCAGGTTGACGGCCACAACCTTACCCTCCAATCTCCTGATGACATCTCTCGCACTTCCTGCACCAAACCTTGTTTGACGTCGTCGCCACCCATATCCCCGCCAAAGCCATCCACGCTCACCACTCCGCCCTTCCTCCACATGCCGTCCTTCTCCTTCGAGAGTCCCGCCACCTCTACCGCTCTTTTCTCCGCACTCGTGACCGGGATACACTTACCCGCCAACGGCAATTACAACGACACATCCGCAACCTGCTTACTGCGAAGAAACGCCGTTCCTGGCGCCAGACATGTACACAACTCAACACCACCCAGACATGTACACAACTCAACACCACGCTCCCCATAAACTCTTCCAAGTATTGGTCTGCTTTCCACCGCCTTACTGGGAACCGCCCCACCCCCCAGTACCCTCTCCTCCTTGATGACAGTCCCTTTCCTGACAACCTCAGTAAGGCCAACCACTTTGCCTCTCACCTCTCAGATGTCTTTTCCATCCCAGATGATCCCCACTTTGATTATTCCCTCTTCCCTGACGTCATGGACCGTACGAATACCTCTGTTCCTCCCCTCTCTCCTAGCTTCCAGTACTTGGGCCACACACCACCATCTGACCTCAACACTCCCATCACTACACAGGACATCAGCCTCACACTCCACACTAAACGCAACACTGCTCCCGGCCACGACTGCATTACCTACTGCCACCTCAAACACTGCCGTCCCTCCTTACTTTCAGTCCTTGCCACCCTCTACAATGTCATCCTTGCCACTGGATTCTATCCCGACCTGTGGAAAACCTCCCGTATCCTGATGTCCTCCAAACCAAACAAGCCTCTATCTGATGCCTCTTCCTATCGTCCTATCTGTCTCACATCGGTGTTCAGCAAGCTATTGGAATCCATCGTTTCCTGGCACATCAATCACCACCTCCGCCAAAACCACCTCCTCCTCAACACCCAATGTGGCTTTCGACCTTCCTTCTCTGCCGATGACCAACTTCTCCACCTCACTCATCTCGTCTCCCTCCAGCTTATCTCCCGTCGCTCAGACATTTTTGTCTCCCTTGACCTCGAAAAGGCCTACAAGCGTGTCTGGCATCCCGGTCTCCTGTTTAAACTCCAAACTTACGCCCTTCCTATCAACTACATCCATCTGATGGCCTCCTTCCTCTCCCACCGCCTCTGCTATGTTACCATCCATAATGCCAATTCCCACACCTTCTACCCCTCTGCAGGTGTGCCACAGGGCTCTCTCCTCTCCCCACTTCTCTACCTCCTGTACCCCCCCCCCCCCCCACCCTTCCAGTACACCTCTTGCAATATGCTTGGGACACCGCATTCCTCGCCCTCGCCCCTACCCTCCAACGGTCCCAACGCCTTCTCCAGAATCACCTTGACCGTTTTGCTGCATGGTGTAACCATTGGCTCCTGTAAATCAATCCTTCCAAGACCCAGGCAATCATTGTAGGTCGTACCACTCACTCCTTCTGGCTCCTGGATTTCTCCCTTACTGTCTGCACCCGTCCTGTCCACCTCTGCCCCACCCTCAACCTACCTTGGCCTCACCATTGACCGTCACCTCACCTGGATCCCTCATCTCCGCTCCATCCAATCCAAAGCCCACAACCGCCTCCGACTCCTCAAACTCCTCTCTGGCCGGACATGGAGGTTGCACCCCTCTACCATTCTCCACACCTACAAGTCCTTAATCCGTCCCATACTCTGTTGTGCCAGTCCTGGCTGGATATCTGACTCCCCCCCCCAAATTCTATAAGTCCCTCCAGATCCTTGAGCAGATATGCCCCAACCCCCCCCCCCTCTAGTACACCTCTTGCAATATGCCGATGACACCGCACTCTGCCTCGCCTTCCGTATACGCCTCCCATCCCCCACGCAGATACTCTATGACCTCATTCCTTTCCCCCATCTGCTCCTATTCCTCGAACATATCTGCATCATCTACACCTCCCGCTGCCTTGATACCCCTCACCCCCTGGTTGCTCCTCTCCTCTCCCATCCTCGACCCCTGCCACGTCTTCACTGTTGTATCCCTCCTACCCTCCATCTCTACACCCTTCATCTCATTTCCCAAGGTGGCTTCCATCAACTCCCCCTCCCGGATGATGCCCTCTCTCCCTCCATTTATCTCTCCTATCAACTCTGATCCTCATTCCCCCTCCTTTCCTCTGTCCTTTCCCCCAGGCTCCCTCTCCCCCCCTTCCTTCCTCTTTTTCCCCACCTCCTCTCTCTCTGCCCCCTTCTCTCCCCCGAGTCCTTTTGCATTTCCCTCCACTGCCTTTTCTCATTCCCTCTCGTGTCTGCCCTGCCCCTCTCCCCCCTTATGAGTCCTCACCCTCCTTGGTTCCCCCCCCCATTTTCGTTTTTTCCTCTCCTCCCTCCTTGTTTTTCCCCCTCCTCCAGGTCCCCCTTCCCCGTCTGCCCTTGGCTCGGGAATGTCATCTTTGTGCCACCATCTTCGTGCAGTGTTTTACAGTGAGTGTTTTACAGTGAGTGTTCCGTGTTGTGTTTCTTTTGGGAAGTGTGGCAAACGGCCATCATACTGTCGCTGGGTGTGATTTTTTATCTCTTGCGAACAGAAACCAGACTGTCGCCATGTTTTTTTTTTTTTTTTAATTGTGTGTCTACTATGTTAACTGTCTGATTCCTGTGTATTTTATTAACATTGGCAACCCCTTTGCTTGCAGTTTTAACTTTCCGCAATTTTCCGCCATTTTACACTTTCTTTTCTTCTTCCGTTTTTGAAAAAGTCTGTAGGCTGTAGAGCAGCGTACTAAGCTGCTGCCAGCCCGCCCCCCTTTGGGGGCAATTGAAAATCAATAAAGGAAAAAAAAGGTACTTAAACATTGTCAAACTAAACATAGTAGGCATTGGGAGCGAAGTCGCTCTGCCACTGCCAGTTGAGCAGTTTTTTTTTTTTTTTTTTTGCTTCATTAATTTCA
This sequence comes from Schistocerca nitens, assembly GCF_023898315.1. Classification (NCBI taxonomy): domain Eukaryota; kingdom Metazoa; phylum Arthropoda; class Insecta; order Orthoptera; family Acrididae; genus Schistocerca; species Schistocerca nitens. Next base: position 358,183,586 of record NC_064619.1, on the reverse strand, counting down.
GGTTCCTCTAAGAAATTAAGAGCACGGCCTTTTTCCACTCGTTGGAGAATACGCATACAATTCTCAATGCTCCCTGTAGAATGACCAGTTTCAGATAAATGCTGTCCCAAAGCAGTTCTGTTCCGTGGCTGTGAGTGTTCTTTAAACCTTACGTTGAAATAACGGACCGTTTGATCGATATAATATTTGTCACAGTTACTGCAGTCAATCCTGCATACTCCAGAGCCATCAAATTTGTCCTTATCGTAAGTTAGTTTAAGTTAGATTAAGTAGTTCGTAAGCTTAGGGACCGATGACCTCCGCAGTTTGGTCCCATAAGACCTTACCATAAATTTCCAATTTTTTGCTCTTCTGTCGAGCTCTTGGACGACGTGGCGTGTGGTCTGTCAGTTGGCTCCGCAGTCACAGTTTGGAGTTGGTGTTTTTCCCCATTTGTAAAGAGTGTATGCACAGCTACCGTGATTTGTGCGTATTCTATTAAGGGATGACCATATTTTACGCGATAGTTCATATCCGGGTGGTCTTTCTGTGATGCAGGGGGGGGGGGGGGGGAATTGCTTTCAGGAAATTCCACCGCGGGTGAGGAAAGAAAGTAACCAGGGGAATAGTTATTCCAGTGTATGATGAACACGTAGATGTATCTCGTCACCTTCTTTGTACCAACTAGTTGTCTAGTATGGAAATGTTTGACTATATGTTTACAGTTTTGGAACATGAAAACCAATACTTCCGTAGACGAACCTGTGTTGTTCACTCAAGCATCAACTACGGTACTCATCTACAATTTATTCTACATTAGTATGTATCCGCCTCACAATTAATCGCAGTTGTGTGACAGATTAGAGGTACGACAACCGTATCAACGACGTTCCTTGTACAACACAGCGCGGGTTGAGAAGAATAGTACGCTAGTGAAGTAAAGAGAACTACTAACTCGATTGTACGAAATTATCCTGGTTTAATAATGTCGCGGTAATGTCAAATTTATTGCGACGACTCTTGATTAATAAACGTTGCCAGCTCATGAATGAATCGCAAAATGGCGAGCAGCACAGTTCGTCATCTCGTAATAACTACTCTGTAATTACCAACTTGCATAACTGTGACTGAAAACGTCACAGCCGGTGCTTTATTTCTAGAAAGAAATGGCATTTCCACACGAGAAGTATCGTTGAACAATGCGGCAGTTATTACGATCGGGTGATTGGGTTCCCAAGTGCTGCCGCGATGTTACAGTTAACAAAGGCGCGTAGCCTGGTACTGCTACTAAGCCGAGCGGACGCGATGCGCAGCCGCACAATGGCAGTGCCCTGCGGTGACTGTGTGGCGAGTAAACCGAGATACGCACTAATTGCTTCGTGTGTGCGCACTGAAACGGATCATTCGACACATTGCAGAACACCCACCACTAATGTATACTGGAGTGCGCCCCGCGGGCCAGCCCTGGGGACTGAGTGCATTGTCGACTGCTATCGTCACCGTCCAATCAGCGTCGTTAACGTTCCGTCGTCCATAGCTATCACAGTCACCCATCGACGAGAGTGCTTCTAGTAATTAACCGGGGTAGAGACTCGTCAGATTTGTTCCTGTACTTTTCTGTGGCTGTTTGCCACATTTGAGTCAGAAAAAAGGGCAAGAGAAACCATTTGTGGAATGAGCTCTCTTTGAATGAGGGGGATCGATACTGTCCAGCCACCAGGCAACCGATACCAAAACTCAGAATCGCTTTACAACAGCACAAGTAATTTTCTCGACCGACTTTGTTTCGCATAGCAGCTGGAACCGTGTGCTTCGTTCATCCAAGGATGGAATGTTGTATAGCAAGATTTGTTCTTCCTCAAGCTCTTTTACGGTGTGATTAGATTCCCCAGCAGATAAAAGGCCCAAGCGAAGAAATCATTCAGCCAGTACAGGGTACGTGCTAGTTTTAAAAAAGAATATGACCCTACACGTAAAATTGTAACACGTATCATTTCAAGGCATGTGAAAGACAGTTCATCTTATTTAGTCAGACGTGCCAGGAGCAGCATAATGAGGTCATAATGATATTATTTGATAAGATAGACCACATAGGAAATATAGGATACGCAGGAAGTAAAAGTTAATTGTTTACAACTTTCCACAGCGGTGTATCGGAATTCGAGACGAAAAATTTGGTACAGGACACTTGTGGTCCATCAAGTCGGGAGGGGGTGCCTCAGGATGGCCTACAAAACCTTTGCGACCTTTCTCGGTCAACATTTTGTGGGCTATTATCACGCCACCGGTTTAGTGGTGCATTTGCAATGCGTAATACTGACTTTTGCCTACTTTTAACGCTACAATTCAGGATGCCCTACAAAACCCACGCAAGCGACAGCACAAGTGCGGAGCGCGAGATTTTCAATATTTTGTTTCCCTGTGCGCGCAAACTATTGGTACAGAAGAAAAAAATGAACAGGACCTCTCTTGTAGGAAATTTAATATGTTTTAATGATGTCCTGAGTTAAGTTTTCTCTAGAGGCCGCGATTTTCGAATCAATAAGTGACCTTCAAAGGCACCCCACCCTCACACTCACTCCCCAACGGTCAGAATTTATAATATTTTGTTCACTCCTCCTACCGCTGACAAAAATTTGCGACCTTTCTCGGTCAACATTTTGTGGGCTATTATCATGCCACCGGTTTAGTGGAGCATTTGAAATGCGTAATACTGACTTTTGCCTACTTTAACGCTACAATTCAGTAAATTTTAACACCACTAAATTAACAATTCAATCGTTTTGACTGTCTGGTCTTCTTTTAAAAAAAATGTGGTAACGTCTTATGGGACCAAATTGCTGAACTCATCGGTCGGTCCCTAAGCTTACCCACTACTAAATCTATCTTAAAATAACTTACGCTAAAGACAACACACACCCATGCTCGAGGGAGAACCCGAACCTCATAAGGGAGTCTTCTTAATATGTGACTAATGGGCAGGTAGTACTTCAGCCGAGACTGAACTGTGAACGTTATTAGTTTACGCATAAGATCAAATATTTTCTTGGCGCCCACTTACAGAGGGACAAAAGATCTTTCTAATAAAATAAAATAAACCACAGCTAGCACGGAAAGATGTAAATGTTCGTTTATCCCGCAAACGTTCGAGAGTGGAACGGTAGAGAAATAGCTTGAACGTGGTTCGATGAACCTTTTGCCAGGCACTTGGCTGTTAACTGCAGAGCAATCATATCGATGTAGATTTACAAACGTCCTTCGTCTTATAATACCCTCTCGGGAAATTTTCAGCTAATTACGTTAACGAAATAAGCTGGTGATGTAACAGCTCAGTCAGTGCAGACCAAAAAATATCGAATTTGGGAATAATTCGCGTAGTCTCAAGTTTCTGTACAGCGGTAGGTTTCAATGCCACGAAAAACATACTACAACTGTTGACCCGAGGGGTTGATGGTGGGGTTACAGGGGCGTTTGAAAGTCACGTTTATACGTAACTCGAAAACTACTGCCTTTAGCGAAAACGTATCCCACTACAAAATGAAACTACATTAAATTTCCTTTAAAAAATCACAGCATTCATTTTCTCTCTAGGATCAAAATTTTGTGCGTAGAGAGCAAGACAGCACTGAAAATCTGGCGCTGCGTCCATGCGCTGTAGCTCTGATGGTTTCCATAGGCCAGTTTGAGATAGTTTCCTGATTTGTTGTGCTATAAGTGTTCTATATCAAATTGTTCGTCTCTACTTGTTCTGCACTTCCACGCTAAGTTGCAAACAATTATCATTTACATACTGTATACGTGAAATAATGTGTAAAATACATTGGACGACACAAGAGAGGAAACACTTAAAACACTCAGCAAGGAGTGAGATGGTGCGATGACGAGGCAATGGATTCGTTTAAGAGAAAAATATGATTCAAATCTCCAGTCAGCCGCCCATATTTACGTTTCGTGTGGCTTCACTAAGACGCTAAAAACGAATCCTGGATGGATATGCTTTCTCTAACCGACACCAATCCGAACTTGTGCTACATCTCTAATCATCTTGCCATCAACGTATCCTTAAACGCTGAAATTTCTTGGCTAAAATGGCCACAAGTGGCTCAGAGCACTATGGGACTTAACTTCTGAGGTCATCAGTCCCTAGAACTTAAAATTACTTTCAACCTAACTAACCTAAGGAAATCACACACATCCATGCCCGAGGCAGGATTAGAACCTGCGACCGTAGCGGTCACGCGGTTCCAGACTGTAGCGCCTAAAACCGCTCGGCCACTCCGGCCGGCCTGAAATTTCTTCCTTCGTAAGTAAATTAAATCAGTGTATAACAGAGTAGCTACCATTTAGTGTGACCTTAAGTAATTCTCCAAGGTACACAGGATAAAACGCAAGGTGTTAGCAACTCAGTTGACATTTGTATTGTATGGAACTGGGGACCTAGAAACGACGGAGAGGCTTCGTCCCCGCAGTAGCCCTCAGTGGTTCACAACCCAAAACGCTGCAGCAGTCCACTACCCCCCTGCGCCCCCCCGGGAACGTCTCACACCAGACGAGTGTAACACCAATGTTTGCGTGGTAGAGTAATTACGGTGGACGCGTACGTGGAGATAGTGGTTGCGCAGCAGTCGCCGACATAGAGTAACTGAGGCGGAATAAAGGGAACTACACCGCATTCACCGAGGCAGATGGAAAACCACCTTAATAACCATCGACAGACTGGCCGGAACACCGAACTTCGACACTAATCCTGGGCTTGGGACAAGGAAGGAGAGAGGAAGAAGACTAATTGAGTTCTGTTATAAATTTCAGCTACAATAGCGAACACTCCGTTCAAGAATCACAAGAGGAGAAGGTATACTTGGCAAAGGCTGGGTGATAGTGGGAGATTTCAGTTAGATTACATCCTGGCGAGGCAAAGATTCCGAAATCAAATACTGGATTGTAAGGCGTACCCAGGAGCAGATACAGACATCCATCACTGTGTAGTAGTGATGAAGAGTTGGCTGAAGTTTAAGACATTAGTCAGTTAAAATCAATAAGAATCAATATGCAAAGAAGTGGGATAAGGAATGACGAGTCATGCTTGAAGTTCTCTAATGCTATAGACACAAGCAGTGTAGTATAGCTGAAGAGGAATGAACATCTCTAAAAAGGGAAATCACAGAAGCTGGAAAGAAAAACGTAGATACAAAGAAGGTAATTAGAAAGAAACCATGGGTAACAGAAGAAATACTTATGCTGATCGGTGAAAGAAGGAAGTACAAAAATGTTCAGGGAAATTCAGGAATAGAGAAGCACAAGTCACTGAGGAATGAAATACATAGGAAGTGCAGGGAAGGTAAAACGAAATGACTGCACGAAAAATGTGAGGAAATCGAAAAATGAATAAATTGTCGGATGGACTAACCATATAGGAAAGTCAAAACAACCTTCGGTGGAATTAAAAGCAAGGCTTGTAACATTAATACTGCAACCAGAATTCCACTGTTAAATGCATAGGAGAGAGTGGATAGGTGGAAAGAGTACATTGAAGCCATCTATGAGGGAGAGGATTTGTTTGATGTAGAAGAAGAAGAAACAGGATTCGATTTAGAAGAGATAGGGATCCAGGTCAAATTGGGCAAAAGGGATGGATAATATTTCATAAGAATTTCTAAAGTCATTGAGGGAAGCGGCAACAAAACGACTATTCATGCTGGTGACCTTCGGAAAAATGTCATCCACACAATTCCAAAAGAGTGGGAGATCTGACAAGTTTGAGAATTATCGCACTATCAGCTTAAGAGATCATGCATCCAAGTTGCTGACAAGAATAATATACAGAAGAATGGAAAAGGAGACTGAGGATGTTAATAAAATTTTCTCGGGCTTCCAGCCGCGTCAGGTGGTTAAAATCCCACGAACTTTCGACCGAGCTCTCCTCAGTCACTGTCAAGTGGTAAGACTGACTGCTGTGTTGTGACCGCGTCGTTATATAGCCGCAATGTTGGCTGTGACGTCACTAGTGCCCTCTTCCTCGCCATATATGGTAATGTTTTCATCCCGCGTTCGTCGCGCCCGTTTTAACCTAGCGATGGCCGGGTCCCAGGCTGTGCTGAGCTGCAAACCGCCGTCCTTGTTGATGATGTTTTCAGAGGTTTTTATTTCAATAGCTTCTTTTATGACGCTATCCCAAAATCCCTTCATCCTCATAACGACAGATATTTCGTCGAATAGAATTCGGTGTCCATTTTCTAAGGTGTATTCTGCCACGGCAGATTTTTCTGGATAGCGTAGGCGTAAGCACCTCTCATGGTCCATCCACCGTTGCTCCACAGTGCGTACCGTTTGGCCGATGTAATAACAGCAACACTAACATGGTATCTTGTACACTGCAGGCGCTCTAAGCCCTAGATCATCCTTCAGAGGCCTCATGAGCTGTCGAATTTTTGCTGGGGCCTGAACACCGATGAAATGTTACTCGTACATATCTACAGGAGCCCGCTAATCTTTCCTGACACTATACCACACAAAGGCAAAACACAAGTTTCTTACTTTCTTCTTCGGTGGTGTTCTCTTCACTGTTGTGTTTCTTGCGAGTCACACCAGATATAGCCTGTGACACCTGTCCGTGGCTGTACCCATTTTCCCGGAAGACATTTTCGGAGGTGGCTCAGCTGTAATGGCAGACTTTAAGCGTGTGAAACGACTTTACCAAACTTTTTTGTTTCGAATAACCGTTATTATCAAGTCGCTGAGTATGACCGCTCCTCCTGGGACATCCTGCATATGAGGTGGCCAAAGGATGTTTTCTAGCAGGTTGAGTGACTTTTCAAAAGTCATTATGATTTCTTGGCACGATGCCCGGCCAGTTTTCACACATGGAAATTTATTTGGAAAATCAAACTGCTTTCTAATATTAGCTTCCAATTCTTATTTCACTACAGTAAAATTAATCGCTAAATTAGATGATCCAAAATGCTGTTTGCAGTCTTATAGGAGCAACCTTTCAGCATTCTCGTGAGAATGATGAAATATATTGGTTAGAGTAGATGTATCGAGAAAATCAATTGACAAATTATCCTTTGTTGTGCAGTGACCACTTGCGAATTCAGACAAATATAAAACAGAAATGGTATCTGCAGCTGTGTGTACGAGAAGAAGAGTAGTTCTGCACTTCCAACATTTTTAACTTCAGCTGTACCACAGCAAAATGATACTGATTAGTTCATTCATTGCTTTCATTGTGTTTCTACTACCGTTTCGTTCCTGAAAAACGAACGAAACTGAAATTTATTTCACTGACGATCTGTTTGAAGTGTTTGAGTAGCTGTTTCTCGATTATTACTGTGATAGTGTGGTCTTCTCCAAGGACACAAATTAATTCTACAACTTATCACTTTTAGAAACACCGAAGACTTAGTGATTCTGGTTTAATACATGTAGAGGCTTCTTGGAAAGCCACGCCGCTATTCATCTGTGCAGGAGCCGACACCCTTCGCTTCTCGTCTATGATATCCCGCTAGAGCAGCGTCTGCTTAGCACCACGAGGTAAAACTATCTAGGGACGCAGACAGTGGCTGGGGAAGCATGCGCCAGCAGACACATGCTCCACGCCACGATAAACCTCGAACTCAGATGTAAATTACAAAGGTTGAGTTTGTAAAAATCGGGAATAAAAGACAAAAGCTGACAAATTGTTTTCTATGTCGAGAAATGCATAGTTTCTTCTGGAGGACATTTCATTCGTTCTATTCAGTACCGTGCCCAGTCATTTGCAACTCCGTAACAACGTTTGTGTCACTTTTGGACCAAAGTTTTGGAAGACGAGGGGGCTGCCTTACCTGTTAGAAGAAGTGCCTTTCACGATACGAAGAATTACATGCCTGCTATGTGGTGGTGCAGCAGCCCTTTCCCATGTTGTAGTGAGGAGATACTTCAAGAATATCTTAATCCCCGTTGTAGCTGGATGGTCTGACCGACCGTCGGACTCAAAGCACTTTGGGACCCCACGTGTAGGGACAACAGGAAACATTCATGCGTGCGTGTCCACAAAGTGCAGTCATGCTTCCTGTGACATCAGGCAGCGAGCTAGTACAGCTAGACGACTACGTCAGTCGAAGCTGCCCTGTAGGCGTGTGGTTGTGGGTGTGTGGATAGGTGTGTAGATGCGTTGAGATGTCCGAGGGAGGACTCGAACCTCCGCCAGGATCAGCCGCACAGTCCATGAATGCAGCGCCCAAGACCGCTCGGCTAATCCCGCGCGGCTATTTCACTTCCATACATGGCTACACTCCATACAAATACTTTCAGAAATGACTTCCTGACACTTAAATCTATACATGATGTTAATAAATTTCTCTTGTTCAGAAATGCTTTCCTTGCCACTGGCAGACTACATTTAATATTCTCTCTACTTCGACCATCATCGGTTATTATGCTTCCGAAATAGCAAAACTCATTTACTACTTAAAGTGTCTCATTTCCTAATCTAATTCCCTCAGCATCACCCGACTTAATTCGACAACATTCCATTACCTTCGTTTCGCTTTTGTTGATGTTCATCTTATATCCTCCATTCAAGACGCTGTCCATTCCGTTGGGCTGCTCTTCCAGGTGCTTCGCCGTCTCTGACAGAGTTACATTGTGATCGGCAAACCTCAGAGTTTTTATTTCTTCTTCAGGGATTTTAATTCCTACTTCAAATTTTTGTGTTGTTGCCTTTGCTGCTTGCTCAATATACAGATTGAATAACATCAGGGATAAGCTACATCAGTGTGTCACTCCCTTCCCAACCACTGCTTCCCTTTCGTGCACCTCCACTCTTATAACTGCCATCTGGTTTCTGTACAAATTGTAAATTGCCTTTCGCGTCCCTGTATTTGACCCCTGCCACCTCCAGAATTTGAAAGAGAGTATTCCAGTCAACATTGTCACAAGCTTTCTCTAAGTCTACAAATGCTAGAAACGTAGGTTTGTCTTTCCTTAATCTATCTTCTAAGATACGTCGTACGGTGAGTATTGCCTCACGTGTTCCAATATTTCTACAGAATCCAAACTGATCTTCCCCAAGGTCGGCTTCTACAAGTTTTTCCATCCGTCTAAGGAATTCTTATTAGTATTTTGCAACCGTTGCTTATTAAACTGATAGTTCGGTAATTTTCACACCTGTCAACACCTGCTTTCTTTGGAATTAGAATTATTATATTCTTCTTGAAGTCTGAATCACAATCGAGGATCGTGCAAATATTGTGCACCAAGCACACCGTATCCTCTTCGCATCTGTGCCTGGCACCTGATAAAACGTAATGGACACCCTGACACATCCTGTGACATCCCTCACCATTGGTCAGAAACTATCAGCAGCCGGACTAGGGCGCTTTCTCCTCTTGTGAATGCTGTCGTTAGGATCACGTCACAAACTGCATCGCTTCGAGTGGTGTCATGATCAGGAAACATGGACTGTTGATCGATGGCGCTGCATTGTGTTGTGCTATGAATCACCATTCTGCAGTAGCCCAGATGACTAACGCCGGTGTCTTTGGAGGCAAATTTGGCAGGTGTGTCATCCTTCAAATGATTTGGAGAGGCACAGCAGTATTACTCATACCATCATGGTGTGCGGAGACATCGGGTGTGACTCCAGATTGCAGTGATCGAGGGTACTCTGACGGCGCAACGATACCTCAAGGATCTCTTGCAACCTCGTTTTACCTCTCATGCGACAGTATCGTGCTGTCACATCGTCATGCTAATAAGTAAGCGCATAGTGCCAAGTACACTACTGGCAATGGAAAAAAGAACACATTGACACCGGTGTGTCAGACCCACCATACTTGCTCCGGACACTGCGAGAGGGCTGTACAAGCAATGATCACACGCACGGCACAGCGGACACACCAGGAACCGCGGTGTTGGCCGTCGAATGGCGCTAGCTGCGCAGCATTTGGGCACCGCCGCCGTCAGTGTCAGCCAGTTTGCCGTGGCATACGGAGCTCCATCGCAGTCTTTAACACTGGTAGCATGCCGCAACAGCGTGGACGTGAACCGTATGTGCAGTTGACGGACTTTGAGCGAGGGCGTATAGTGGGCATGCGGGAGGCCGGGTGGACGTACCGCCGAATTGCTCAACACGTGGGGCGTGAGGTCTCCACAGTACATCGATGTTGTCGCCAGTGGTCGGCGGAAGGTGCACGTGCCCGTCGACCTGGGACCGGACCGCAGCGACGCACGGATGCACGCCAAGACCGTAGGATCCTACGCAGTGCCGTAGGGGACCGCACCGCCACTTCCCAGCAAATTAGGGACACTGTTGCTCCTGGGGTATCTGCGAGGACAATTCGCAACCGTCTCCATGAAGCTGGGCTACGGTCCCGCACACCGTTAGGCCGTCTTCCGCTCACGCCCCAACATCGTGCAGCCCGCCTCCAGTGGTGTCGCGACAGGCGTGAATGGAGGGACGAATGGAGACGTGTCGTCTTCAGCGATGAGAGTCGCTTCTGCCTTGGTGCCAATGATGGTCGTATGCGTGTTTGGCGCCGTGCAGGTGAGCGCCACAATCAGGACTGCATACGACCGAGGCACACAGGGCCAACACCCGGCATCATGGTGTGGGGAGCGATCTCCTACACTGGCCGTACACCACTGGTGATCGTCGAGGGGACACTGAATAGTGCACGGTACATCCAAACCGTCATCGTACCCATCGTTCTACCATCCCTAGACCGGCAAGGGAACTTGCTGTTCCAACAGGACAATGCACGTCCGCATGTATCCCGTGCTACCCAACGTTCTCTAGAAGGTGTAAGTCAACTACCCTGGCCAGCAAGATCTCCGGATCTGTCCCCCATTGAGCATGTTTGGGACTGGATGAAGCGTCGTCTCACGCGGTCTGCACGTCCAGCACGAACGCTGGTCCAACTGAGGCGCCAGGTGGAAATGGCATGGCAAGCCGTTCCACAGGACTACATCCAGCATCTCTACGACGTCTCCATGGGAGAATAGCAACCTGCATTGCTGCGAAAGGTGGATATACACTGTACTAGTGCCGACATTGTGCATGCTCTGTTGCCTGTGTCTATGTGCCTGTGGTTCTGTCAGTGTGATAATGTGATGTATCTGACCCCAGGAATGTGTCAATAAAGTTTCCCCTTCCTGGGACAATGAATTCACGGTGTTCTTATTTCAATTTCCAGGAGTGTATTTTGCAAATCCCGTCCCAGTTTCTCATGAGTAGCGTTAGATATCCATGTATTGATAACTTGTAAATAATTTATGGTGAGGAGTGAGACAATGGATGATTTTTTCGACCAGAGTTACTTCGCACTTTATTTTCAAGAGTAGTTCCTCAAGAGTGAGTTGAAGCCCGATGTTCTCAAGCTGACGCAAGTCTAGTCTCATGATCTCCATTGGATTCTTGTGACCGTAACTATCTGCAGTATAATTAAAAGATTTAATAATAGTACATATCTTGGCCAGATTATGTGAAACTACGCTGATGTCAAATGTTTTAAGAGGATCCACTGATTAGATGCACAGAAACCACTTTTTAGAAAATTTCGGAAATGCATAATATTAAACGTAGAAAGTTTTCCTTGTACGGTTTAGGTTCATTTTTATATAAAAGCTTGCTGTAGACGTTCCTGCAAAACTAGCGTTTTAAGTAAAAACCGTCCGCCCCCGGTAGCTGAGTGATCAGCGTGACAGCATGTCAATCCTAAGGACCTGGGTTCGATTCCCGGTTGGGTCAGAGATTTTGTCCGCTCAGGGACTGGGTGTTGTGTTGACCTAATCATCATCATTTCATACCCATCGACGCGCAAGTCGCCGAAGTGGCGTCTGATGGAAAGACTTACACCCGGCGAACGGTCTACCTGACGGAAGGCCCTAGTCACACGACATTTAAATTTTAGTAAAAATTGAATTTTTAGCTAAACTTTGTAAAAATGTGTCATTAACTAACCTTTACAATTAAGGTATGATGCTAAAATGACAGCGCTCTCTATGATAGTCGTAATGAAAAAGCTGAACCAAATTTCAAGATGTTTCTGTAACATGACAAACGTTCAGTTGGTACAACAGAGACAATTCAGAGGTCATAATTCACACTCTGACCCGTTAGAAAAATTCTAAAAGCCAGAGTTTAATAGTTATCGAGCTGATAATCTTGTACAACATAAATAGAGCAAAGTTTTAGTCAGAGAAAAATTGTGGAAGTTGTAAATCTTCAAATAACAACGATATAAACAACTGAGTAGTCAAAAACGGTGCTCTGTGGACACTGCTGCAGACGCTGGAGGCATTACAGGTGCTGGTGTGCCGTTTGCTGTCCGCAATGAAAGTATGGACCAATGCAGTGACACGAGAAAATTCGTTCGATCGTCTTCAGTCGCACCGGATGTGACTCGCTACTCTGCAGAACGTGCACTAATTCTAAACGTGTTCGTAGACACGAAGTGTCGGTTGGCGTTAAAGACTGCTGACGTGAGCGCATTTCAATCGAAGTAGTTGTTACACAGATTTTGTGCAAATGTATGAAAGTGAACTTGCGAGGATTAATAATTTGCCGGTTTCAGTTGCGAAGTTTTGTTTCGTGTGCCGCCCGTAGTTATAGAAAATCGAGTAGCACGTGGCGTAGATTATTGACCACTTAACTGTAGTTAATTAACAGACAGAGTGGTCCCGGCGGAGATTCGAGTCCTCCCTCGGTCAAGGGTGTGTGTGTTTGTCCTTAGGATAATTTAGGTTAAGTAGTGTGTAAGCTTAGGGACTGATGACCTTAGCAGTTAAGTCCCATAAGATTTCACACACATGTAAACATTTTTGAACAGACAGAATGATAATTAGTAGTACTTGGAACTTCGAGTAGAGATCATCTCTGAACTGTGTCGAGTTCTGATTACGACTGGAAAATTTTAACAGATTACAAAACTGTTAATTTCTGCATGTAAAATTTTATTGAATCTACTGATTTCTTAAACGACAGTAGACTTCCATTTATCGTCATAGTTTTCTAATTCCTCTGGATTGAGCAGCATGTGTTCCGCCGCACAAATAATTATGAAGCTCTTGTAAACGGCAGTATTATTTTATAATCGCACAGATCATATAATCTAAATGTAACTAATTACTTAGGCAAATAACTAAATTAAGTCCCGCGGTGCTACCTAATGTATTGAGAAGGACTCTACCGGTTTCTAGGAGTTTTTATTCGTAATGGAAACGACATCAGAATGTAATTATTAGGTATCTAAACCACAAAGCAAGCGCAATAAATTCGTTTTTCCTATCCAAGAAGTCAAATATAAATAAAACCTATCGAAAGAAGCTAAAAAAATTTGTTTAGTTTTTAACGCACAAAGTTAAAGTAGTAAATCCATATATCCTAGCCGAGTAAATTGTCTGTTATTTTGGGTTTATGAAGGGAAGGTTTCGGTGCTTAATTCTGTCATTAACAAACTTCCCAAAATACTCATGTCACTGAGGTAGAAAGCTAACACCTACATCTGTTGGTTCTTCGGTGTACAACGCGTTGATGATCGTGTAACTAAGGTAAACATCCAAACTACCAAGCAAAGCAGATTCCTAATACTTTAAATTAAGACATCTTTTCTTTCCATGATCCCACTTTGATGAAATGAAGTCTACATGTTGCCCCAAGCTACACTCGAGTTACCAGTGGAAACTCCACGAAAATTCGTTTAGTGGTTTCAGAAATTACCGTGTTCAAACACACAAACGGAAAGACGAAGGTTTTAAAAATAGTGTTATTGTATTCTCTTCCATTCTCTATATCAGTTGAAATCAGATTTAGCAAATAGTTTCAGTCTATAGACACGACGGTTTTACAGTTTCGGTATTAGTACAGTTATGGATTTTCCTGTATTATATCGTAATTTAGTTTCTGGATTACTCGATCTGAAGGAACCTATTTTAGTCTGCGTATCGCTTCTCGCACGCATCTTCACTTATCGGAATTTCGCCTCCGCGTCAGTCGTCCGCAGCAATCTATCTCAAATTCGATGAGCTCCGCGAAGCACTAGACCTTAAGCAGAGGGAGTTCTTATTTCCATCCCTCTGCCTCCGATTCATCCGAGGAATTTAATTTCCGGGTAAAATCAGGTGCGTGGCTGCGCCAGTGGCGCGCTGCCAGCGCGGCCTGCCGCCCTCGCACAGGCGCTGGCAGTGGCAGAGGCAGGGGCAGGGGCAGGGGCGCGGCGGCACCAGAGCGCGCCGCGGCGCAGGCGGCGGGAGGGGGCAGCGCGCAGCGGCGCCGTCTGCTTCGGCCTTAATTTTATTTACATCGTTCTCCACGACTGGTTTTTCCGGTAACCAACGGTGCGAGAAGGCGAGGCTATTACCGTAGTTAACGTAGCGCAGCGATTGAAGTGAAAGAATGGTGGCTGACCGGATGCGAAACTACTCGATTCGGCATAGGAAAGTAAGCCCGGAAAAAACCCTGAGTACAAAAACAAAAATAGAATCTCTCTCTCTCTCTTTCTCGTGATCTTCTCCATTGTTTTTGAAGAAGAATTCTATTTCCGGGTCCGTAACTGATCAAGTTTTTGTTTTGGAAATAGGAGTTCCACATTACAATTTCGGCTTTATTCATTTATTTATATTTCACTATTACTACCAATTTTGGGGTATCAAAACAGTAAAAGTAAATTCATTTACTTATATTTCATTCTTACTACTTGTTTTGGAGTTACAACATTAAATGTAAGTAAACGAAATAAAGAAAAAATTTTTTATGTGGAACTTATGTTTTCAAATCCAGAAACAGTGAAATTTATGAGGAGCAGGTGCTTGTCATTTTCTTTTCTGGTTCCCAGTTCTCGTGTGAGTTTTTCATTCGTGACTACTTGAATGATGCTTTTAGAAGACAGTCCAGGCAAATATCTTTTTAAAACTTCTTTTTAATAACAGCTGTAAATGTTGTGTATAATTTTAGGCAGAAACGATAATGAAAAATTCTCAGTTCAGAAAAATATAGTAATGCAGGTGAAATTAATATGCAGTAAACACAGTTTGCAATGTTCTCTGTGAAACTGAAAATTGTTATCCACACAATGCAAGCCTTAAGCCGTCGGCACACGGACCGTGCTGTCGAACGTTAACGTTGACCGTGCCAAGTTTAACGTGCTGCTGAACGCTCAGGAACGATGATACTTGTACATGCGGTACGTGGGCCCCAACGTGGTATACGCGATCTTAACGCACTCCAGCGGTAGTTGAGGGATGTTTCTAGTTCGTAAATCACACTGTTTACTCAACGAGCGTGCGTCAAATTCCCACGTTAGCTCTATTAAAACGCACATTTTCTCCATCGTCCACGAAATGGAAAGTACCATGTCCAATCAATAAGGAAAAAGGCTTATAAAAGTTCCATTACAAACAGTGCGGTACAAATTTGGAATACTTCTCCGCATAAGATAAACATTATTTCATCATTGTTCCTACCTAGTAGCAGAATCTTTGCAACATGTGAGTTACGAAGCTTAAAAGAAAAAGGAGAAAAATATCTTTATACAAGTAGCGCAAGCTGTCCCGTGGATTAAGCCAATCGACCAAAGTCACCTCTGAAAAAAAGGCGAACTTATATTTACATAACATCAAAAATTATAGCATATACTTATATGAAACTAATAATAAAGTATCAGAACCTAATAAAAACGCGAATGTTAGGAACAAAAGATTGTAAGTGTTAAGACGCGAACCACCGCCCCAACGAAGACTCATTACCGGACAGAGACGCTACTCATTACGCTAAACCACCAGCAAGCTACCTGTCCTTTTTTTTTTAATTGTCGTATATTATTCGTTGAATTCGTTCAGTGCGGACTTCCGATGATACCCGTTCAGTTTTTTTTTTCTTTTTCTTTCTTTTTTTCTTTTATTTTTCTTTTTTTTCTTTACTGAATCATGTTGTGTTACCTCATAACGTTAATCATAGATAATTATGTTATTAATTGAAATTTAATTATAACAAATTGTACCAAGAACAATGCGTTTTGGGTGTATCTTCAGTGTGTCGCTGCCTTCAGATAGCATACTCTCATAACACGCAAGTTACAATAATTCTTTTGCCACGAATCTGATGTTTCTCATCATTTTATTGGAACGAATCACACAACTAACAACAGGTTTTCCAGTGATTATCAATTTGCTGGTGCTCAGAAACGGCATATATACATATAGGCTTGAAATGAATGCCAATATGGCGCCTCACAACTCTGTACTGAAAGGAGACGGCGTGCGTGTGACGTAGGTGGCGTTGTGCCATCTCATTGGTCAACGCTCCGACGCATGCTCAGAATATGTGACATGCCAGATATTGCTCTCCACGATCGGAAAGACTATCGAGCGTGCTATTCCACGCTATGACGTCAGAAACCCGGCACCCTCGACGCTCAACGTTCGGATGCACGGTCCGTGTGCCGACGGCTTTATGACGAAACTGCGATTGTCTTAACAGTTCGTGGATAAAATCAATGTAGTACTTGCTAAATTATGAGCAGACATTCAGGACACTGGCTCTAGTGGCCAAGAAATTTTTGCCTCTGAGTCTGGTGATCAAGGATTTTACGCCAGCACCTCTCCTTTCTTCCAGTGAAAACGAGCTCTTGAGTCGAGCACTACCGTACAGGTGAGCGTCAGCGATGGTGTGTACGAAAAAGAGTAACATGCATGAACACTGAACTCTAGCACTCAAGTAGAGAATTTTGAAAACTGCAACGTCACCTACACGAATTACTTGTTCCTCCATTTTCTACATCCTACTGATGAAATGTCATCTATAACACTAACTACTTCCCTTCGTGTAAACGTAGAAACATCAAACGTATTAACAATTATATATCACCAAGAATTAGTCAATTATTGTGGTTTTTACTGTATGAGCTCGATCTCAATAGCTACGGTCACGTTACAATCATCGATGAACATGCATGCATGTCTGAAAGAACATAGCATCGTGTAAGAAATGGTTCAAATGGTTCTGAGCACTATGGGACTTAACATCTGTGGTCATCAGTCCCCTAGAACTTAGAACTACTTAAACCTAACTAACCTAAGGACATCACACACATCCATGCCCGAGGCAGGATTCGAACCTGCGACCGTAGCAGCCGCCCGGTTCCGGACTGCGATACAACGCATGCGAATAACATAACGTGTCTTTGAGTGGAGGTTGTGATGCAGGGACGGTGACGTATGGAAGTTTTCGTCTGACCGTGAGCTGTGTACGGATAAGCAAAGCGGTTAAGGTGACCGTTCCCTTAAAGCAGTAAATCCGGTTTAGAGTCTGAGTCCAGCACAAATTTTTACTGTTGTCACTCCCTTATACAGCTGATGGTTGTTCGTATTCGCAACTGCGAATACATTCACGTAATTTGTGAACTGCTCACATAACCGTTTCACGAACAAGGTATTATTTATTAAAATAATTTCTACTTTTTAATAGTAGCAACTTAGTACGCCGCTCTTCAGCCTACAGAATTTTTAAAACAGAAAGAAGATAATAAATCAAATCAAAGCAGCCAATACAAACGGTGACTTAAATTATAAAATGGCGGAAAATTGTGGAAGTTAAAACATAAAACAAAGGGTTGGCGATGCTAATAAAATACACAGGAAGCCGACAGGTAAAATAGTAGACAGACAATTAAAAAAACATGGCTACAGACTGGTTTGTGTTCGCAAGAGATGTAAAAAACACACCAAGCTACAGTATGATTTCTGTTGGCAACACTTCGAAAAAGATGCACAACACTTCACACTCACTTAAAATACTGCACTAAAAAGTTGGCATGAAGATGATGCACAACAGCCAAGGACAGACTGGGGGGGGGAGACCTTGAAAGAACAGGGCAAAGGAGAGGAAAAGCCAAGTGGGGGGAGGAGCCGACAGAGGGGGAGGACTCAGAGGGGGGCAGACGCGAGAGGGAGTGGGGAAAGGCAGTGAAGGGGTGAACAAAAAGGGCTCGGGGGAGAGAAGGAAGGCAGAGAGAGGGTAGGCAGGGAAAAAACAGGGTGGAAGGGGGGAAAAGAGGGAGCCCGCTAAAAGGACAGAGGAAGGGAGGGAGAAGTGACAGGGGGAATAAATGGAGGGAGAGACGGTATCATCCGGGAGGGGGAGTTGACCGAAGCCAGCTTGGGAAAGGAGATGAGGAATGTAGAGGTGAAGGGTAGGGTGGAAACAACAGTGAAGGCATTGCAGAGGGTGGGGGTTGGAGAGGAGAGGATATACCAGGGGATGATGGGGATCAAGGCAGCAGGAGGTGTAGAGGACATGGATATGTTCAAAGGAAAGGAGCAGAAGGGGGAAAGCAATCAGGTTGTAGAGGATCCGTTTGGTGGACAGGAGGCGTATATGGAAGATGAGGCAGAGTGCATGGCACTCGAGGATCTGGAGGGACTTACACAATTTGCGGGGGGGACTCAGATATCCATGTGGGACTGGTATAACAGAGGATAGGACGGATTAAGAATTTGTAGGTGTGGAGGATGGTAGAGAGGTTCAACCACCATGTCCAGCCAAAGATGAGTTTGAGGGTTTGGAGGAGGCTGTGGGCTTTGTACTGGGTAGAGCAGAGATGAAGGATCCAGGTGAGGTGATGGTCAATGGTGAGGCCAAGGTAGGTGAGGGTGGGGCAGAGGTGGACAGGACGTGCACAGATCATAAGAGAGAAGTCGAGGTGTCGGAAGGAGCAAGTGGTACAACCTATGATGATTGCCTGGGCCTTGGAAGGATTGATTTTCAGTTGACACTGGTTACTCCATGTGGGAAAAAGGTCAAGGTGCTTCTGGAGAAGGTGTTGGGACTGTTGCAGGGTAGGAGCAAGGGAAAGAAATGCGGTGTCTTCGGCATACTGCAGGAGGTGTACTGGAGGGGAGGGGGTTGTGGCGTATCTGCCATGTACAGGAAGTAGAAGAGAGGGGAGAGGACAGAGCCCTGGGGCACACCCGCAGAGAGGTAGAAGGTGCGGGAATCAGCGTTATGAATGGTAACATAGGAGGGGCAGTGGGAGAGGAAGGAGGCAATCAGACAGACACAGTTGATAGGTAGGGCATAGGTCTGGAGTTTAAACAGGAGACTGGGATGCCAGACACGGTCGTAGGCCTTTTTGAGGTCGAGGGAGACAAAAATGGTGGAGCGACAGGAGTTAAGCTGGAGGAAGAGAAGAACAGTGAGTCGTAGAAGTTGGTCATAGGTAGAGAACGAAGGTCGAAAGCCACATTGGATGTTGGGGAGGAGATGCGCCGGGTAAGGATGAATTCCAACAGCTTGCTGAACACCTACGTGAGACATATAGGGCGATAGGAAGAGGCATCAGATGGAGGCTTGTTGAGTTTAAGAGAACATCAGGATTTTTTTTTTTTTTTTTTTTTGGTCATCAGTCTACTGACTGGTTTGATGCGGCCTGCCACGAATTCCTTTCCTGTGCTAACCTCTTCATCTCAGAGTAGCACTTGCAACCTACGTCCTCAATTATTTGCTTGACGTATTCCAATCTCTGTCTTCCTCTACAGTTTTTGCCCTCTACAGCTCCCTCTAGTACCATGCAAGTCATTCCCTCATGTCTTAGCAGATGTACTCTCAAACCATACCGTGTACTCATTAGACTGTTCATTCAGTTCAGCAGATCATTTAATTCTTCTTCACTTTCACTCAGGATAGCAATGTCATCAGCGAATCGTATCATTGATATACTTTCACCTTCTATTTTAATTCCACTCCTGAACCTTTCTTTTGTTTCCATCATTGCTTCCTCGATGTACAGGTTGAAGAGTAGGGGCGAAAGGCTACAGCCTTGTCTTACACCCTTCTTAATACGAGCACTTCGTTCTTGATCGTCCACTCTTATTATTCCCTCTTGGTTGTTGTACATATTGTATATCACCCGTCTCTCCCTATAGCTTACCCCTACTTTTTTCATAATCTCGAACAGCTTGCACCATTTTATATTGTCGAACGCTTTTTCCAGGTCGACAAATCCTATGAAAGTGTCTTGATTTTTCTTTAACCTTGCTTCCATTATTAGCCGTAACGTCAGAATTGCCTCTCTCGTGCCTTTACTTTTCCTAAAGCCAAACTGATCGTCACCTAGCGCATTCTCAATTTTCTTTTCCATTCTTCTGTATATTATTCTTGTAAGCAGCTTCGATGCATGAGCTGTTAAGCTGTTTGTGCGATAATTCTCGCACTTGTCAGCTCTCGCCGTCTTCGGAATAGTGTGGATGATGCTTTTCCGAAAGTCAGATGGTATGTCGCCAGACTCATATATTCTACACACCAACGTGAATAGTCGTTTTGTTGCCACTTCCCCCAATGATTTTAGAAATTCTGATGGAATGTTATCTATCCCTTCTGCCTTATTTGACCGTAAGTCCTCCAAAGCTCTTTTAAATTCCGATTCTAATACTGGATCCCCTATCTCTTCTAAATCGACTCCTGTTTCTTCTTCTATCACATCAGACAAATCTTCACCCTCATAGAGGCTTTCAATGTATTCTTTCCACCTATCTGCTCTCTCCTCTGCATTTAACAGTGGAATTCCCGTTGCACTCTTAATGTTACCACCGTTGCTTTTAATGTCACCAAAGGTTGTTTTGACTTTCCTGTATGCTGAGTCTGTCCTTCCGACAATCATATCTTCTTCGATGTCTTCACATTTTTCCTGCAGCCATTTCGTCTTAGCTTCCCTGCGCTTCCTATTTATTTCATTCCTCAGCGACTTGTATTTCTGTATTCCTGATTTTCCCGAAACATGTTTGTACTTCCTCCTTCCATCAATCAACTGAAGTATTTCTTCTGTTACCCATGGTTGCTTTGCAGCTACCTTCTTTGTACCTATGTTTTCCTTCCCAACTTCTCTGATGGCCCTTTTTAGAGATGTCCATTCCTCTTCAACTGTGCTGCCTACTGCGCTATTCCTTATTGCTGTATCTATAGCGTTAGAGAACTTCAAACGTATCCTGTCATTTCTTAGTACTTTTGTATCCCACTTCTTTGCGTATTGATTCTTCCTGACTAATGTCTTGAACTTCAGCCTACTCTTCATCACTACTATATTGTGATCTGAGCCTATATCTGCTCCTGGGTACGCCTTACAATCCAGTATCTGATTTCGGAATCTCTGTCTGACCATGATGTACTCTAATTGAAATCTTCCCGGCTTTTTCCAAGTTTACCTCCTCCCCTTGTGATTCTGGAACAGGGTATTCGCTATTACTAGCTGAAACTTGTTACAGAAATCAATTAGTCTTTCTCCTCTTTCATTCCTTGTCCCAAGCCCATATTCTCCTGTAACCTTTTTCTTCTACTCCTCCCCTACAACTGCATTCCAGTCGCCCATGACTATTAGATTTTCGTCCCCCTTCACATACTGCATTACCCTTTCAATATCCTCATACACTTTCTCTATCTGTTCATCTTCAGCTTGCGACGTCGACATGTATACCAGAACTATCGTTATCGGTGTTGGTCTGCTGTCGATTCTCATTAGAACAACCCAGTCACTGAACTGTTCACAGTAACACACCCTCTGCCCTACCTTCCTATTCATAACGAATCCTACACCTGTTATACCATTTTCTGCTGCTGTTGATATTACCCGATACTCATCTGACCAGAAATCCTTGTTTTCCTTCCAATTCACTTCAGTGACCCCTACTATATCTAGATTGAGCCTTTGCATTTCCCCTTTTCAGATTTTCTAGTTTCCCTACCACGTTCAAGCTTCTGACATTCCACGCCCCGACTCGTAGAACGTTATCCTTTCGTTGATTATTCAATCTTTTTCTCATGGTAACCTCCCCCTTGGCAGTCCCCTCCCGGAGATCCGAATGGGGGACTATTCCGGAATCTTTTGCCAATGGAGAGATCATCATGACACTTCTTCAATTACAGGTTACATGTCCTGTGGATACACGTTACGTGTCTTTAATGGAGTGGTTTCCATTGCCTTATGCATCCTCATGTCGTTGATCATTGCTGATTCTTCCGCCTTTAGGGGCAATTTCCCACCCCTAGGATAAGAGAGTGCCCTGAACCTCTATCCGCTCCTCCGCCCTCTTTGACAAGGCCGGAAGTCTTCGGCCGCCAATGCTGATTATTTATCAAAATTTAGGCAGTGGCGGGGATCGAACCCGGGACCGAAGACGTTTTTGATTATTAATCATAGACGCTACCTCTAGACCACGAGTACATCAGGATATGGAAGGATTTTCACAGATCAGGGTAGAAGCTAGAGGCAAGGATTACATAGTAGAGGGTGGCAAGGACTGCAAGGATGGAGGGAGGGCAGTGTTTGAGGTGGCGGTAGGTAACACAGTTGTGGCCGGGAGCAGAGTTGCGTTTACTGTGGAGTGTGAAGCTGATGTCCTATTTAGTGATGGGAGTGTTAAATTCAGATGGGGGTATGTGACCCAAGTACTGGAAGCTAGGAGCAAGGGGAGGAACAGAGGTATCTCTATCGTCGATGACATCAGGGAAGAGGAAATAATGAAATTGGGGATCATCTGGGATGGAAAAAACGTCGGATAGGTGGGAGGCAAAGTGGTTGGCCTTACTGAGGTTGTCAGGAAAGGGATGGTCATCAAGGAGGAGAGGGTACTGGGAGGTAGGGCGGTTCCCAGTAAGCCAGTGGACAGCAGACCAATACTTGGAAGAGTTTTATTTTTTGTTTGTGCTGAATAGTCATTCTTCTTGGAAACCGTCAGTCAGCACACCTTCGTTCGTACAGCTCAGGTTCTTTTAGAGTTCATTCTACATTCTCTGCAAAGAAATAATTTATCTTATTTCTTTTGTTTTGTGTTACGTATGATTTTATCAAGACAATGAACACTTTATGTATTTGACTACACGAAAAGAGAAGAATGTGCTATATCCTTTGTGCCGTTTTACGAGTATACCGGAGACGTCGTACCGCAGTGGTGCAACTCTTTGTTCTACATCTGCCTATAGGGTGTTTCAGAAAAGGTTACCGAAACTCCGTAGAAAAAGCAAATTTCTTTCGTTTACCTATATATTACTTTGTAAACACCAATGAAAGCGCCCAATCGGAAACAACCTGTACAGGGGCTGGATGAAAAGAACGGAAAAACAACAAGAAATGCATGCTTCGACATAAATGCCAGTGCCCACCGCTTCGGCCGAGTGGTTCTAGGCGCTTCAGTCTGGATCCGCGCTGCTGCTATGGTCACAGGTTCGAATCCTGCCTCGGGCATGGATGTATGTGAAGTCCTTAGGTTAGTTAGGTTTAAGTAGTTCTAAGTCTAGGGGACTGATGACTCCGATGTTAAGTCCCATAGTGCTTAGAGCCATTTGAACCAAAAATGCCAGATGGTAACCACGCCTGCGCTTGCCGCTGTTGTATTTGACCACAAAATCCCCTCTTTGCAATGTTCTCAGTATGTTGCAAGTGTCACTTGTGGTGGTAACAGCGTTTTGCGTAGTTGTGAGTACATTACGTCGGATCTAAGTGAATTAGAACGTGGGAAAATTGTTGTTGTTCTTGCGTCCTCCTGTAAACCAAAGGGTTGAAGTGTTTCGTGTCTCAAGAGGCACCATATTGAACATTTACACCGCATGCAGGGATAGCAGAAAAACATCATCCGTTAAGTTACAACTCGGGCGAAAGTGCGTGTTGAGTGATCGTGGCGAACAATTACTGATGAAGACTTCGACGAAAATTAAGAGGACGACGGCAGCAAATCGGTGCCAAATTGAATGTCGCATTTATGAACCCTGACAACACCAAACCAACACGAAGGGAAGGGGGTAAACACCATTTTAAAGTGTATTCGGACTATATTAGAATATGTCCAGCATATGTAAACAGATGTGCTATGGTGTACCGTGTTTCTTTGATGCAGCAAACATCTGTGATCACATAGACATGGCCTTTTGCACAAGGTTCTTTATGTTTTTGAATATTTTGTTGATGATAGAGCTTTTATAATGTGCTGATTTGCATCCACTTGACATCTTCGTGTGAGTTTCAGTATAAAATGAACACCTTTTACAACATAGAGAGTTTCAATACCTGAAGATGACAGCAAATTCTGTTGAAACCGGTTGTCTTAAATAAGGAAATATTTTATGTGATCTTGGCTGTTGAATGGTTTTTAACAAATGGAAATGGGCAGACAGGTGGAAATTTCCTAGAATATTAACCCTTTGACCACAAGTAATATTTTGGTAAACTTTTCATTTTGGTCATGACTTTTTTTCTACAGATTATTTTAAATCATTGAAGTTGGCGTATCTCATCACGCATAAAATTGTAAAAATACCGGTTTTAACCACATAAATATGGTGTGATCGAAGATGCACCTGGCCCATTTTAACTTATGATTCTACTAGAAGCTTTATATGTCCATGTGCATCACTCCTGATACACTGTCACATCTGAGGAAGAGGTAATTGTTCGAAAATTAAAGCTCCAATTATCTGTTAGATAACTGCTGTAATTATCAAAATAAAAAATACATTTTTACACACTTGTGCATTCTAAAAGAACACCCCATGCACATGAAACTCTGAGGACAAATTTGGCTTTTCAGTGACATCTGCATTGGAGAGTTTGTGGTAACAGCTGTTACAACGTCTTCTCACTGGAGTTTCAACCAGTTTGTGATCGCCATTCATTGATGTCTCCCGAACATCATCAATCCTGAGTAAAAGCATTTGCAATAGCCTCACGGAAAGCAATGGTACCATTTTTTTGTTTTGTAATTTGGACATACGAAGTATGACGATTTACAAGAGTAGCATTGGATAGTAATTCGAAGGCCACTTTGCGGTATGAATTCACTGACTTCCTCAATCATGAGCTACAAGTTTCCTTCTAATATGAAGAATCAATTAAGGAAATCCACAACTGCGTTCGGTTTTTTCACTTTACCTCTCCTCGTTTTCACTTCCGCAAGCTCGGGTATGTGTTTGGTTGTCAAAAAAAAAGACGTCCCTCTTGCCACGCCACTTTGGAACAACAACCTTTGAGTTGCTTTCCGCAACCACCATTTCCCCCTTCTCTAACTTTTTTGCCATGATGGTTTCCGGATTTCACCTTCTTTTTGCGGGGAGTGTTCCCATCAGATGAGTTTGTTTTTCTATATGAATGTGTGCCAAGTTCATAGAAGTGTAAAAGTTATCTACGAAGAGTGTCCTTCCAGAATTCAAAAGTGAATCCATTACCTCTAAAACAGCTGCTGTTGTTACGTCTTTAGCATTAACTTCTTTTCCACAATACACTTTAACTTTCCACGTACATCAACCTGCAGCACACATTCTGTATAATATCACTCCGTATCTGAAACGTTTTCCAGGAATGTGCTGACGAAATTGTAACCTTCCACGAAACTAAACAATCGTTTCATTGATACAAAGAGCTTCACCTGGAATGCAAGCTTTTTGCGTTCAGACGATTCACAAGCGTCCTAATTTTGAACACCGTCATGTTCATCTATGTTTGTACTGTCGCAAAAATGTATGCAACTGAGGAACAAATCAAACATATTTCGGGACATAGCAAGGGACACCTGGTTTTTGTAAAGCGGATTCCGGCACCAATAATCTTCCATTCTTGGATTATGATCAAGCCCCATCCATAACGTAAGCCTCATAAATTTCCTCAAATCATCAACGCCGATATCACTCCATAAATTCAGTCTGGATGATGGTGATAACGTTTCTGCAGCTATTCCGTTAACAATCGTTTGCTCAGCATAACGGTTTGTTTCATTTGCTACGAAATTGCACTTTTCTTCATCAAGAAAAACATTTTAAATGTCAATGGGACGAATATTTGCAGGTAGATTGTCCAGAGGTACAGTGCTTCATCCACAGTTGCCAGAAAAAACAAACTTTTTTAGTTTTCCCTGTACGTCAGACCACTTTACTCGTGAAGTAGGGAGCCCAGCGACACAAGAGATCTCTTCAGGTGACAGCTCACCTTCACTGTCTTCGTCAGTGGAAGATGAAACCTTGTTTGCTCCATTTGTAGACGTATTATTCGTAACTTGCCCGTGTACCTTACGTTTCTTAAAAGGAATTACTTCATCTTCGCTACTACTTTCGCTCAAGGAATGAGCACGGTAATCAGGGTCGGAATCGCTACCAGTGTCAAACAGTGACTCATCAGACAAACTCAGTTCCTCCAACCATTTTCGGATTCTCTCCTCATGTGAATACATTTTTCACCGAACATACACAAAATCTTATTGAAAATAAGCACTATATAACGCCATAAATGTAAATAAAATGTCAGTGCCAGCAATGAACACGTACTGACGCTACATAATACACAGGTAACAATTCCCACTGCTGCCAATACATCAAAATACTTATACCACTTGCCGGTACGCAGTTGCGTTCGTGTATGCACCAGAAAAATACTCATGAACTCTCGTGTCATCTAATATGATGCACATAGCAAAAACGGAAAAAACATTGTGCATCAAATATGATGCACATGGCGGTGAAAATGTTAAATGTCCAAGTAGTGTCGAAAACTTAATCAGTATCACAAATATATTTATGCAATGCTGTATACGTAGAAGGGCTGCTATATTGCCCCCTCTAGCGGGCTCTGGTAGCCGATAGTGGTTTGGTATCTCCCGAACCCATACTGAGAATAGGCAACTAGCTGCGTGGCCTCTAACATGCGGAGCACACACACTTGACTAATCACAGGTCTTTCCTATGCAGACCAATAAGGCGACATTTCTGCAACTATTGGAGCACATACTGTCCTTTTCATATCTGAGGAGAGATATTAAAATTGGCTCCCCCGACGAACTGGGATTTGTCTTTCAGTCATATCGAATTAAAGTTTTCTAGAAATATTTTCTTTGTTTCTGTTCACAAGTGTCGTAACATGCTGAGCTGGGTTCGGTAGTGTTCAGCTGCAGTATCATGAACCACAGACAATGACGATTCCTCTTCCTGTATCATGAAGGGACAGTCCTTGAAAGGAATTCTGGAATCTGAAGCCAAACCAAAACCTCTTCCTGGTGGTATTGTAGGAATCGTAGACCTCTGTAGAACTAAAGGAACGATTTATATTGTCCAGACACACTATAATTATTATTGCTGCACTCTTTTGTTGCTTGTCGAGCTTTAGCTCTTGCGCCTGAAAAGCTGCGAGGCTTTCTGCCTTTTGTTGGTATATTTAAACCATTGCAGAACCGTGCTTGTGAGTGACACTAATCACGTCACCAAGGTACAGACTGAATCCTATGATGCTGCCTCCTAAGACGGCTTTGGGTGGATAAATCTGTAACACAGTGGATCGCAATCTGATAGGTGGCTCTAGTGTGAGCTGTGGGATCTGCACTGAAGATCATCCTTATCACCGAGGAAATTCAGCAAGGGCCGAAAAGCGAAAGTAGAGGTTTATGACTGACCCAGTAGCTGTGCTTCAATATGTTTTGTTGGTGGTTTTCAGGATATACTGTCCTTGATACGTGATGTGGCTCTCTTAAACCCGACTCCTGGGGAATATCTACAAATAGAAGAGTTGTCCCATGTCTCGTTAGCCAATTTGTCTTCTGGTGGTAGATACAGAGGGCATACTGTAATCCTTTGACTCGCATGAAATACGTCAACCACTTGTAGGTCAGTAATCACATGTAAAACTGAGAGATGGTGTACGTTACTGACAAACGAAGCTACGCCTCCATTGTCTCTTATTCCATTAAGCTATTCCTTGGACTGAAGTGCATAGCCCGTTTTTACTGGGGATCTGTGAGATTCAATATGTTTCTTGCAGAGTGTATGCCCTGCTCTGGAAGCTTCTGATCCCCCATCCTGAAACCTCTTACGTTCCAGTGCAATATAAGAACCAGCCATCTTAGCGGAGAGTTCTGCCTCTATAGTTCCTCTCACCCTAACCCCAAGCATAACTCGGATGGTCGACAGTATGAAGAGTTGGTGTTTCTATCAGACCATAGTCCATAGCGTCTATAGATGTGCCATCAGATATGTCAGATAAATCTAATGTTATGTGACGGCTTTGTAGTCTCTTAGGGACATGGCTGACATGAAGGGTAAGAAAACCTATGTGCACTCCGTGTGCATACCAGAAGGAGTGATTCCAGACGTGGAACGGTTCCTCCTGGATGCCATGAGGAGCACCTGGTGCAGCCAACTGCAGGTGGTGGCTCACGTCGTTACCAATTATGTGTGTCTCTTTGGATCAGAAGAGAATCTCTCTTTGGTTTCGAGAAGCTAACAGAAGTGGCAAAGGCTGCCAGTCTTGCTTGTGAAGTAAAAGCAGAGCTAACCATTTGCAGCATAGTAGACAGGACCGATTGCGGACCTCTGGTACAGAGCCCAGTGGTTGGTCTGAATCAGAGGCTCAGACGGTTCTGCGACCGTGTAGGCTGCAGATTCCTTGACTTGCGCCAAAGTGTGGTTGGGTTTCGGGTTCCGCTGAGAGGGTCAGGTGTCCACTATACGCAGGAAGCGCCTACGCGAGTAGCAGAGACTGTGTGGCGTGGACTGGGCGGTTTTTTAGGTTAGAGCATCTCCGGAAAACAAAAAAGGACTTCAGTCAAAAAGGGTGCAGGCAGAACACAGGAACAACGTAGATACAGGAACCACTGGTATATCATTTGTAAAATGTCATAGCTACGTTGCGAAAGTACCAGAGCTCCAAGAGCTAATACAAAACACTAATTCTCAAATCGTTATAGTCATTGAAAGCTGGCTAAAG
The DNA here is from genome assembly GCF_023898315.1 of Schistocerca nitens. Lineage (NCBI taxonomy): Eukaryota > Metazoa > Arthropoda > Insecta > Orthoptera > Acrididae > Schistocerca > Schistocerca nitens. The sequence goes on along the minus strand of NC_064619.1, from coordinate 358,154,904 downwards.
CCGGAAGTAAGCTCAGCCGAAATTATTGCGAAGAACCTTATGGTGTTCCGAAAGGATAGGCTAAACACGGTTGGTGGTGATGTGTTTGTTGCTGTTAGAAGTAGTTTATCTTGTCGCGAAATTAAAGTAGATGGTTCCTGTGAGTTAGTATGGGCTGAGATATTGTTGGTAACCGGAATAAAACAATAATTTGATCCTTTTACCGACCTCCCAATTAAGATGACACAGTTGCTGAAATGTTCAAAGTAAGCTGGAGTTGGACTTCAAACACATACCCGACTCATACGACTATAGTTGGTGGTGACTAATTTACCCTTCATATGTTGGCGAAAATACATGTTTAATTCCGGAAGTACGCATAAGACATCATCAGAATTGTGCTAAAAGCATTATCTGAAAATTGTTTCGAGCAGTTTGTTCATGAGCCCACCGCATAGTAGTTGGCTGTGAAAACACATTTGACCTCTCACCATCAAATAGTCCTGAGTTAGCAACGAGCATCAAAACGGATACAGGGATTAGTGAACACATGGTTGTCGTAGCGATATTGAATATTTTAACCGCCAAATCCTCCAACAATAAAAGAGTATACCTATCCAAAAAAGCAGATAAAAATTCACCTGACGCCTTCCTGAGAGCAATCTCCACTCATTTCAAGTTAACAACATAGTGTGGCTTGAATTCAAGAAAATAGTTTCGGCAGCAATTGAGAGATTTATACCAAATTATAAACGACGAAACTGATCCTCCATGGTGCACAAAACGGGTTTGAATACTGTTGCAGAAACAACGAAATAAACACGCCAAATTTAAACAGACGCAAAATCTCCAAGGTTGGCGATCTTTAACGGAAGCTCGAAATTTAGCTCGGACTTCAGTGCAAGATGCTTATAATAATTTCTGCAACGAAACTTTGTCTCGAAACCTGGCAGAAAATCCAAAGATATTCTGGGAGTATGTTAAGTATGATAGCTGCAAGACGAAATCAATACCTTCTCTGCTCAATAGCAATGGAGATACTACCGAAGACAGTGCTGCCAAAGCAGAGTTACTAAACACAGCCTACCGAAATGCCTTCACAAATGAAAACGAAGTAAATATTCCAGAATTCGAATCAAGAACAGCTACCAACATGAGTAACGTAAAAGTAAATATCCTCGGAGTAGTGAAGCAACTTAAATGACTTAATAAAAGGAAGTCTTTTGGTCCAGACTGTATACCAATTGTGTTCCTCTCAGAGTATGCTGATGCATTAGCTCCATAATTAACAATCATATACAACCGTTCGCTCGACTATAGATCCATACCCAAGGACTGGAAAGCTGCACAGTGTATAGTTACATAAGGAAAAGCCCCAACAAGCTACGACAAAAATTTAAAACCAATGACAATAATCATTAGCGCGACTGCTATAAGCGCCGGGAAAGATGTAATTTGCTACGCCGGAAGGCGAATGACAAATAATAAAAACTCCATTAAATTTTTTTTCTCAGTTATTACATAGACTCTGTCTTTAGTTCTCGTGGCGAGAAGACGTATTTCTTGTGATACAATGTGTTGTCTGAATAATAATTCTATGAAAATATGAAGTCTGAGAGCTCGTTTTTGTGCAAAACCACGAAAGTTTTCTTTTCTTCTGTGCATTATCCCATTGTCATGTCAACATAACTAACTGCAACAGAAGAGGAAGTCCGATTAAGAATTCATATTGTACACACGGTCAAGAAAGAGAAAAACTTATGGTGGAAGAAGACGAATATAACCAAGGATACCAGATTCGACGTAATTTCACTACACCACTGGCTCACAGTTTACGAGATTTGTGAATCAAAAGTGAAAGACAGTTTATTCGCTGCAAAATTCATAAAAATTAAATATGTCAATAGCATAATTTATTTGTGTAATTATATATTTTATATATGTAAATTCGCACAACAGGTCACACCAATATTCAAGAAAGGTAGCAGGAGTAATCGACTAAATTACAGGCCCGCATCATTAACGTCGATATGCAGCAGGATTTTGGAACATAAATTGTGTTCGATCATTATGAATTACCTCGTAGAAAACGGTCTATTGATACGCAGTCAACATGGATTTAGAAAACATCGTTTTTGTGAAACACAACTAGCTCTTTATTCGCATGAAGTGTTGAGCGCTATTGACAAGGGATTTCAGATCGATTCCGTATTTCTGGATTTCGAGAAGGCTTTTGACACAATACCACACAAGCAGCTTGTAGTAAAATTGCGTGCTTATTGAGTATCGTCTCAGCTATGTGACTGGATTTGTGATTTCCTGTCAGAGATGTCACAGTTCGTAGTAAATGACGGAAAGTCATCGAATAAAATAAAAGTGATTTCTGGCTTTGCCCAAAGTAGTGCTATGGGCTCTTTGCTGTTCCTTATCTGTATAAATGATTTGGGAGACAATCTGAGCAGCCCTCTTAGGTTTTTTGCAGATGACGCTGTCGTTTATTGACTAATAAAGCCACCAGAAGATCAAAACAAAGTGCAAAACGATTTAGAAAAGATATCTGTATGGTGCGAAAATTGTCAGTTGACCCTACATAAGGAAAAGTGTAAAGCCATCCACATGAGTGCTAAAAGGATTCCGTTAAACTTCGGTTAAACGATAAATCAGTCAAATCTACAGTCCGTAAACTCAACTAAATGCATAGGAATTACAATTACGAACAATTTAAATTGGAAGGAACACATAGAAAATGTTGTGGGGAAGGCTAACAAAAGATTGCGTTTTATTGGCAGGACACTTAGAAAATGTAACAGATCTACTAAGGAGACTGCATACACCATGCTTGTCCGTCCTGTTTTAGAATACTGCTGCGCCGTGTGGGATCCTTACGAGATAGGACTGATGGAGTACATAGAAAAAGTTCAGAGAAGGGCAGCACGTTTTATATTATCGTGAAATAGTGGAGAGAGTGTCACTGAATTGGTACAGGATTTGGAGTGGACACCATGAAAACAATGGCATTCTCCGTTGCGGCGGGACCTTCTCACAATATTCCAATCACCAGCTTTGTCCTCCGCATGCGAAAATATTTTGTTGAAACCGATTTACCTATGGAGAAACGATCACTGTGGTGTCACCGCCGGACACCACACTTGCTAGGTGGTAGCCTTTAAATCGGCTGCGGTCCATTAGTATACGTCGGACCCGTGTGTCGCCACTGTCAGTGATTGCAGACCGAGCGCCACCACACGGCAGGTCTAGAGAGACGTCCTGGCACTCGCCCCAGTTGTACAGCCGACGTTCATAGCAGTAGTTCACTGACAAATTACGTTCTCATTTGCCGAGAGGATAGTTAGCATAGCCTTCAGCTACGTCATTTGCTACGACCTAGCGAGGCGCCGTATTCAATTGATATTTATCTTGTGAAGCATGTACAGTCAAGAGAGTTGTACTCCAATTATGGATTAAAGTTAAGTATTACAGCAACTGCGTCCGTTTTTCTAAGTTCTCATTTCCTTGTAATGTTCCAGACCTCACGCCAGTCTGCGTGTAACTAAACGCGTGCATTTCGGCCTTCTCTAGCAACACGGTGTTGGCTCTTCTACCAACACAGCAATCACCATGATAAAATAAGGGATGTCAGAGTTCGTTTGGAAAGATATAACCGAGGACTTCATCTCTGTTATTGTCCATGACCAAGGAAGGCTTTAGTTCATCTATGTTATTGTCCATGACCAAACTTCAGACATATAATGCACAAGTAAATTTCAAAGGAACTATGTCGTGTAAAAAGATTTTACTTGGAATGCAATTTGAGAAGTGAAGTTAAAGTGGAATCACAACTTATTATTGGCCAGAAATTACAGTGGAATTAATAATTTCTCAGTTTTTGCTGAAAAAGTTTATGAGCTGAAAGTCACACATTGAAGTCATGACTAAAGACGAATTCGGGAGTGTATTGAATGTGTAGAGCATGTTTTGCAATTTGCATGAAAATTTTGATGACTTTTCTTATGTATTGACCACACTTCTGTTTTCGCAACAACCTTAGGGGTTTAGACTTTACGTCATTTTCAGAGGCTACAAAATCTAACAATTGGTATCAGAAGACATAAAAATATGATTCATTTCACTATTGATAAGAGAGATATTACAACGATAAGAATATGGCTTCCTCGCTTACCAGTGTTATGTCAGTTATATAAAATTGTTCGTACATACATTGTAGAACATCAACATTCTCGATCACGAGACAAGTATAAACTGCTACCAAGAAAAGTTTTGGAAGCCAAGTGGACTAAACCGCTAGGCTCATCCGGTGCATCCAGTTGTGAACAGTAGTGTTGTACCCACGTATAGGTTAAACAGGGATCTCAATAAAGGACTCAGAGACGCTTATACTTGTGAGAGGTGCTATTCTTTGAGGAGCTCATACCATTTTGTACAAAAGACAAAAGATTTAGCCCTTCCAGAAAATGCTTACTTATCTTCCTTGGATGTTGCTGATCTGTATATTAGTATGCGAGTTTCTGAAACCATTGATATTATCAAGCGTAATTCGTTGAAACATAGAAAACTTTGCCAAGCTCAAATAGTAGAATTGGTTGAAATGTTAACGTTTTCTTTATCTTTCAAAAAAATGGTTCAAATGGCTCTGAGCACTATGGGACTTAACATCTATGGTCAGCAGGCCCCTAGAACGTAGAACTACTAAAACCTAACTAACCTAAGGACATCACACAACACCCAGTCATCACGAGGCAGAGAAAATCCTTGACCCCGCCGGGAATCGAACCCGGGAACCCGGGCGCGGGAAGCGAGAACGCTACAGCACGACCACGAGCTGCGGACTTTCTTTATCTTTCAACTACTTTTCGTTTCACCAGCTGAGACACTACCGCGAATAGATTTTATCTGGTGTTTAAAAAGGTGCCCATTGATGCCATACACGATCATAGGCGTTCTGGAAATCGAGGGAAACAAAGATATCTGAATAATGAGAGGTAAGTTGGAGCAATGGACTCGAATAACCTTACTGAACAACGTAGCTAGGCAGAAGGGGCGATAAGAAATGGTATCAGAGAGGAATTTGTTAGGGGTAAGGAACAATAGGATGCAGGAAGTCTTCCACAGGTCAAGGTAAAAGCCGGTAAGGGAATCGCCAGGTAGAAAGGGGGGGGGGGGGGAGACTCCTCCATGAATAGGGGCGGTGTTGCAATTGAGATGAAGTACGAGTTTGATGTTGTGTGTTGTAATGGGACTGTTTAAGTCTGAGGGGTGTAACTGGAAACTGGGGATGAGTGGCAAGATGGGTGGCAGAATGAAGGATGGTGAAGAGGGATTAATCAAAGTGGGGACCACTGGGAATGGAGGAAATCTCGGAGAGATGGGAAGCAAAATTTTTAGCCTCATTGAGGTTTCCAAGGAAGGGGCGGTCGTCATGGAGAATGTGGTAATTCGTGGCGGGATTGCTACCAGTAAGGCCGTGGAAGTCAGATCAGTACTTGGAGTAGTTGATAGGGAGGGCGGCATTGAGTCATGTACATATCTGGCACTAGCTCCGGCGTTTCTTTGTTGTTAAGAGGTTGCATGTGTGTCGTTGTAATCGCTGGTGGCAGAGGAGTGTATCCCAGTCGTGAATGCAGAGGAAGGAGCAGCAGCGTCTGCAGGTTTCATGGAGAAGAAGGATGGTCTGTGGAGGAATAGGGCAATGAGTTTGGATAAGTTTGGTAGGAACGTGGGCCTCCCTGGCGTCAGCGGTGGTGTTCTGGACGAAGGACGATACATGGGTGATATCAGCAGGATGTTGAAAGGAAAGTGGGTGGCCTTCGAACTGGGTGGCAATGGATTCCTGAAAGGCATGTCAGTCGTCTTTGCGGTATTCATGAAGGAGAAGCAGCAGGGCAGAGGGCAGGAGATGGGCAAAGGGTTGAGGAGATAGTGAGAAGGACTGCATAGTGGTCGCTACCAATAGGGTCTACAATTTCCGTGACAATACGATAAAGGAAGTGAGAATAACATCGAGGGTGGAGTCACTTTTGGGTCATGTGTGATGTGCGAGGGGAACAAGGTCACCATGAAGTGTGACAAAGGAACCATGCGAAAGGGTGGCAGGGCTGTGGCAGTGGATATTGAGGTCTGCAACATAACATAGGTGGAGAATCTGTGATCACTGTGGGAGATGAGGTCGTAAGGTAGAGGAGCTGCTGGATGGACATAGATTCTGGCACAGGCGACGATAAGGGAGGGAAAAAGGACGCTGAGGATGAGACGTTCAGTCAGGTCATTGAGCAGGGGCTCTGACCATACAGGCATGTGCATGAGGTGGCCAATAGCGACCCTACCTTGCAATAGGGGAATGGTATTGTCGGTGTGGTGAAGGAGATAGGGAGAGGTGCAGACAACATGATGAGTTCATAGGAATATTTAATGAAGGATGAAGGAGTCGACGTGATATTGGAACAGAGTATCCTTGAAGAGGAATTTGTTGGAGGGAATGAGAGGAAGTTTCGGTAGAGCAGACATTACTGTTCACACGCAGTGGTGGGGGTGGGGGGAAGGGATTGGAGGGAGGAGAAGAGAGCCTTAAATGAGGGTGACCAGGTGAATAAAGGTGAAGTGGGCCTGGTTGTGGGAGTAGGTGGCTTAGGTGTTCAAATGTAAGACAGAATGGGTGGCGAGGAAGATCTGCTGCAGGGTGTGGGGGAACTGGAATGAGTGGATGTTCTGTAGGACTATGGTGAGGAAACAGATGATGCCTTCAGCAGTAGGGGGCGGGTGGAGGGGGCTATTGGCGTGGATGTGCTGATCGGTGGGTTGAATGGGGATGGTAAGCTTGGTGTTTGTGGGAGGGGGTTTGGCCTTGAATTTGTAGCAGGATTAGATTCATTGCAGTTTTTGCAGGAAGAAGAAGAGACAAAGTTAGGACACTGATTTAGGAAGTGGGCGACTGTACAGTGGGGGCAGGTTGGGAGGGGTTTGCAGTTTTGGGTGACATGACCATTGTAGAGGAGGCATCATTGGCAGTGGTAGGACAGAGGAGGGGAACAGGAGACATCAATGGGGTGGCGACAGCTAAAAATCAGAGCTCCTTGAGTGAGGACGTGATCTATAGAGGAGGCAGACTCAGTGATGGTGCACATCAGGATAGTAGGGCCAGCATCATTGTGGATATATCGGGCTGAGCAGATTTCTATGGTGGGGTGAGCATTATTTCCCCCAACCCCTCCATCCCTGTGACAATAGGGCTGACTTTTGTGATCATGCTGGTAAGGGCTGGAGGAGGTAAGGAGGGGTGACAGAGACACATGGTGTCTGAAGGTCACGTGAGGAATTTCTGCAGTAGATCAGGGTGTGATGAGGGAGAGGGCTACTTGATAAGGATGGAGTCTGTGTGAGTTAAGAAATAATTCAAAAGCCAAGATCGTTTAAATACTGTTTACTGGATGACCGGTTTCAACACACTAAAGGTGCCATCATCGGATCTGAATGTAGCTTAACATTTATAAACCATTTGGATATAACGCTACATGAGGCAGACCAGCTGATACAAAATCATTGTCATAGAAATAAAAAATAAAAAACGACATAATTATTTTGTATCAGCTGGTCTGCCTGATGTAGCGTTATATCCAAATGGTTTATAAATGTTAAGCTACATTCAGATCCGATTATAGCTCTTTAGTGTGTTGAAACCGGTCGTCCAGTAAACAGTATTTAAGCGATCTTGGCTTTTGAATTATTTCTACAACAGAGTGATCGCCCCACAATACACTATATGTTCACTGAGAGTGTGATTATTGGGGCATTAATGAATTTGAGATTGGGGTTGGAAAGGGCGAAGGTATGCAGGGTGGGGGCTCGGAATGTGGCAGGAGGGGTGGTTTCCTAGGAGAGTTGGAAGGAGGAGGAATCAGTGGTTGTTAGATTGAAGAGGGGCTGGAGACGAGTTTGACACTTCGGCATTTGGAGATTATTTTGGCAGGGATCGCCTTTGAGGAAGGGTAAGGGTGTAGCTGGAGTTGGAGGTGATGGGAGGCAGGCCCCTCATGTGAGGTGGAGGCACTTGGAAGTGAGGGTGAGTGCTTTGTGGTGGCGACTGTGGCGTGGCAGGCAATGTCGTGGGCAGGAGAAGCAGCGCAACAGTAGAGGGGTGAGTGGTGAGTGGATGGATGTCATGACGCTGGGTGGTGGCAGTGGGGTGGGAGTTCAAGTAGGAGGAGGAGCAGAAGCGGAAGCAGTATATCAGTGACGATGTAGTGCAGGGGAGGAGACTGTGATGAGGACAGGTGGATCATGGTGGGGAAGCCCAGAAGAGGCAATCCAGGAGGTAATTGTGGGGGCAGGGGAAGGGGATGTGTAAATGGTTTGATGGTTAAGTAGTCTGTGGTGGACTGCGCAGAGGCCCAACAACGACAGGTGTCGCCAAGTTAGGAAGAGATAACGAAGATGGGGTTAACCAGGAGTCAGGAATGTGAGGCCAGGACAGACGTGGTGGTAGCGTTGGAGGCGGCGAAAGCGGCTGTGGCGGCGGATGCGGTGGCGAAGGATACAGCGGCGGCAGCGACGACGATAGCGGCTGCAATGGCAGCAGGTTGCGACGAGCAGCACGATTAGGCAGAGAAGAGAACCGCCAACTGAGGGCGACAGGCAACAGCAGCTGGCTGCAGCGACGGCACCAGTAGGCTGCTACAAATACCAGCAGCAGGCGGCGGTGGGCAGCAGCAGACAGCAATGGACAATAGCACCAGGCGACACGAGGAGCTTCCGAAACATCGACTTTCCCCTTGGGCGTTATCCAAGCAGCGAAAATCTTGTGGCTTGGAAGGTGTCGGAAATTAACCCATGGATGTTTTTTCTTTATTGTGATTTCATTCCCCTGCACCACGTTGACAAGGGAGGGCTGGCAGCGGCACAATCCACCACTCTTCAGCCAAGTGACGGTACAGTTAATAAAAAGATGAAATGATACATATAAAAGGGGATAAGAAGGGGGACATAAATTCATCATAATGGGAAGGAATGGGGGTTAAAATACACACTTACACAGAGACATTCATTGTGGGACACAGTTGAAAAAGTCCACATAAAGATAACAGACACACTTAGCAATGAATGTAACATTTATAATACACAGGTCTCACGCACACAAGATAAAAGTCAGTCACAGCATTAAAAGAACACACCAGAATGCCGACACTTTAAAAGCACTGCACTAGACAGAGCACATCCGACAAAGAGAAACAACTGCCTGAAGGGACCTCCTGAGGCAGGGGATGCCTGGAAAGAGGGCAACAAGGAAGGGGTGCTGAAGAGTGTGGGACAAACAGAACGGTGGTCAGGGGGCACACCAAGGGGCAGGAGATGGGTGGGTGGAGGAAGGAGAGGAAAGGCAAATCAGGAGGGAGTGCAGAGATGCAGAAGGGGTTCGCTGGAAAGGGAGGGAGCTTAGGAAGGAGGAAGAAAGCCACTCAGAGGAGAGGGGTGAGGGAGCCCTGAGGAGGGGGGTAGGAGGGGTAGATATCAAGGAAAAGCTCATCATCCGGGAGGGGTAGGCACTGGGAGGTATATTGGTAAAGAAGGTGGAGATGAAGAGAGAGTGGGACACAGTGGTAAAGGGGAGGTAAATGGTAAAGGAGGTAGATGGCATGGAGATGAAGAAAGGGCAGGACACAATGGTAAAGGCGAGGCAACAGGCAAGGGGTAGAGAGGAATCGTCCCATCAGGGTGTAGGAGGATGCAATCTGTGGATGAGGTACAGGGTGCAGATGTGTTTGAGGAAAAGGATGTTGGAAGGGGTGAGATCATATAAGATCTGTGTTGGAGTTGGGAGGCAGATGTGCAAAGTGAGGTAGAATGCATGCCATTTGAGGGTTTGGAAGGCTTTATAGAATCTGGTTGGGCCTTAAATCCAGGTGGCACTGGCATAGCAAAGGATTTGTATGTGTGAAGTGTGGTGGAAGGATGCAGTCCCATTGTCCAGCCAGACAGTAGTTTTAGGAGGCAGAGTCTACTGTGGGCCTTTTGTTCGATCATTAGGAGATGGGGAGTCCATATGAGGTAAGGGTCAAAGGAGAGACTTTGGTATTTCAGGGTAGGAGTGAGGTTGGTAGAATGACCATAAGTGGTAAGGAAACAATCGTGGAGCTGGAAAGAGAGGGCAGTATGGCCCATGATGATTGCCTGGTCTTGGAATGGTTGATACAGAGGTGCCACTGGTTGCATGAGGAGGTGAACTGGTCAAGGTTTGAAGGCTACATTGGGACCAGATAGGTGGTGAAGAGTTGGAGTGGATTTGGGCATATCTGTAGAATACCACAGATAGAGGAGAGGTGAAAGGAGTGAGCCTTGGGGCAGGCCTGCAGGGGGTTGGAAAATACGGCAGTTGGTATTGTGGTCAGTGACACAGGAGGGACGATGGGTGAGAAAAGAAGCAACGAGATGGTTGAAATTGACAGGAAGTTTGTAGGTCTGAATAAGGAGAGCAGGGTGTCAGACATGGTTTTAGGCGTTCTGGAAGTCGAGGGAAAGAAAGATAGCGGAACAATGGGATTTAAGTTGGAGGGAAAGGATATTGGTAAGGTTAAGGACCTGGTCGCCAGCTGAAAAGGAGGGCTGGGAGCCACACTGTGTGAGGGAAGGAGGCAGTGCTCGTTAAGGTGGTGATGAATACGTTGTGAGAGGATGGACTTCATGTCCATGGGGTGAGGCAGATGGGATGATAGGAAGAGGTGTAAGAGAGGAAGTTTGTTGGGCTTAGGGAACAACAGAATGAGGAAAATCTTCCACAGGTCAGGGTAGAAGCTGGTGAAGAGGATGACGTTATACAACCAAGCAAAGACAGCCAGTAAGGAAGCAGGAGGGGGGATTCCTTGAGGTGGCAGTAAGAGACACTGTCGTGACCAGGGTCAATGTTGTTTTTGGGGTGGAGTATGAGTTTGATGTCGTGTGCTTTAATGGGAGCAGTTAAATCTAAGAAGAGTAACTGATCCAAGTACTGGAAACTGGAGGCGAGTGGCAAGATGGAGGTACCAGACTGTTCAAGGCCTGTGGGGAAGAGGGTATCACATGCCGACTGTTGTTAGTCGAGCTGCGGTCATGGGTCAAATAGTTTTATCATCTGACTTCGGTTTTATAGATCTCATGGAATAGAATGACCATAGGAGCACTTGTTTTTTAATTTTCATTTCTGCGACAGTGATTTTATATCAGCTGGTCTGCCTCATGTATCGTTATATCCAAATGATTTATACATGGTAAGCTACATTCAGGCATGTGGTACTGTACTAATAGTAATGTATATATTGTAACTCATGTAAGCCCTCCCTCAAACCTGTCATGTTATATCTTCACAGTTCCGATGATGTCACCTTTACCCTGTCGAAACCGGTCATCTAGTAAGCAATGTTCAAGCTACCTTGGCTTTTGAATTATTTCGTTTAATAAATGGCAAAGAACTCAAGCTATAAATGCAATTGGATTTCAGATTTATCTATTATCCCTAACACTTTTTAGTGACACATGATGAACAAGCGTTTTGATCCTTGTAAGTGAACAATGTTTGGAATGAAATTTGTTGTTCACGAATAACGAATAGTAGTTTATATCCGTATTCATGATTCAACATTTGCATAAATTTCGCGCTAATCTGGTGATTGCAAATTCGCAACTCTTGTGCAAGTGAATGGAGGCGCATGAAAACTGCGTGGCTGCTGACAAACCCTTACGCGGCTGTGCCAGCCGTGTGGCTGGCGTACTCGCAACTGTCATTAGCGTTGTAATCTTCGACAACTTCCGCCAACGATCGCGAAGTGTATTCGCGCACTTGCACACACACACACACTGCCACACGGATAGGGCACGCATTTGCAGGGCTCTATCAGGCATTCCCCGTCAGTAGCCCTGCCAGGAGAGGGCGGTGACTGCGAGATGTGTGTGTGACTCACAATCCCTTTTGGGGAGTACTCAGTCCCTCCCAAATAACTGCCCGTGTGGTCCCGTCAGATGGACCGTGATGTCGGATGCCGTGATATTATACGAAAAGTTGAACATTGACCTCTGTTACGGTAGGCCGTCAGACTGTTGCGACATTGGAATTTAGGGCAGCTTCTGTCCTGGACCGGAGCCGTACCGGCACACCCCTGGAGCACTGATGAGTGCGGCTGCTGCGTCGACCTCACTACTGGATTCTGGACGTCATTATCTGTGGCTATGGGTCGCTGATCTTTTCGTGAGGCGGCAAGTGTAAACCGACATTTGAACCATCTCACACACAAAACGTCACTGCATCATAAACAGAGAATAGAGTGCTCCCAACATGAACGCCATCCATGCTACTGATCGAGTGCTCTAAGTTAGTGGGAGAAAAGTATTTACTGTATGCAGTCAAGGAGAGGCTCCGCTCTACGATTTCATTCTTAATAACCGAATATGTTGTGCTCTTCTCAAATTCTCAGTGGTCGTCTACATTTGCTTAACGAATTTGTTACTTTGTCTTTACTGCGTAGTCAATCTCCTACATGAAGTTCCGTCCTATCTAGTGTCTCTTACATAACGTTATGGGACTAACTAAAGCAGTTTCGTCTGTGCTCTTTTTACCATTTTCTGCACCACTCTCCCGCAGTCGCACACAACAGCGTCGAGGTTCTGTCTTCCTGAACGAGTAACAATTTGAAATGTATTCGATTCCCTACTGGCGGCTGTTGATACTTCTGCCTGATTGAGTAACGCAAATTGTTTGAGCTTAGAAAACTTTGCTTTCCTGTTTCCTTACTAATTTATGGCGTATCACTTAAAGTAACGTGATTTCAATAAGCACGAGGAGACTGCTTTGTGGAGAGCAGAAACTAGGTTTTGTATAATCCAAATTTAGCTTATTTTTCATGACGAGAATATCTTTGTATATATGGCTTCCAACCCAGTCAAATCTATTGACAAAGCTAATTCTGTACTTTAGTTTAATATGTTACAGACTTTATTATACAATGTGTGCAATACAAGTGAGGATAGGTTTGAACTGAAGAGAATGCTGACCCTGGAGAACTAAACAGGGAGCTTCCTCCCATAGTGGTTGCATCTGCTGTCGATATACACCATTTGTCTAAGAAGCTGCGAGACTGAATTTATTCCCTCTGTATAAGAGCCGCCGGATCAGTAGCTATGGTGACAGCTTCAACTAACAACTGTAAACCTCAGATGTGCAGTCGAACAGTCAGGCTTGCCTAGAATTAGCCATTTCACATCTCACTTGAATTCCCATTCTGCCTAAGAATTGCGCCTGAGCTGCTCATGTTTTCCTGACAAGCCAGGGCGCTAGTTGAAAAGTACTGTGCCATAGCGAGGCATGCTGGTAAAGCAGATTGGAATCTTATAGTCAAAAATGGTTCAAATGGCTCTGAGCACTACGGGACTTAACAGCTATGGTCATCAGTCCCCTAGAACTTAGAACTACTTAAACCTAACTAACCTAAGGACATCACACAACACCCAATCATCACGAGGCAGAGAAAATCCCTGACCCCGCCGGGAATCGAACCCGGGAACCCGGGCGTGGGAAGCGAGAACGCAACCGTACGACCACGAGTTGCGGACTGATAGTCGAACATTAGCGCCGCTGTCAACTTGAGACACAGCTGTGCCGCCGTGGCCAATAGTGGACACCCATTCGGCACCAGGGACCAAGTGTAGCGTATCAGCCAAGCTTGTTTTCATCAGTGTGGTTGGCCATGGAGTTGGCTGCTGTTTCAACTGAAGGTGCGATTGTGGAAAGGGAATCTAGTGTACAGGACTCAAGCTACAACTTCAACTGAGAGCCAGCAATGGGCAGAAGTGGGCAGTGGCTGACAAATATTCAATGCAGGGGCCACGCATGGCACGACAGCCAAACCTGTTTGGGTACAGGTAGGTCTGGCCAGAGAAGTGCAAGTGTCAACAAGTTCGGTGTAGGTCAGTGCTGGCCAAGAGTTCGGCTCACAGGCCATGATCGTGAGCGATAACGCGCTCAGTCTCGCTTCACATTTCCCCTACCACCACACGAAGCTGTCTAAGTTCAAGGAGAGGGAAGAAAGGAAAACAGCGAATACCCCGCAAGTAAATAGCAGTAAAATCTTATTTTATAATTCGCTTTTCTGAACAACATAGATCGTAAACAAAACAATTTTCAATATTAATTAATTATTTTTGGCGCACTGAAGACGCAATATAATTTTTGTCTGGTACAAACCGTCGGCACAGACAATTTCACAGAGTTTCACATTCAAGTTGCCACATAATCATGATATATTTAGTTTCATTGACGAGGAAAAGTCTTTGGCACAAAAGTTTCAATCGAAATATTGTAGCATTTTTACTGCCACATTATGGATACTTGGAAAACATACTTGAGAAAGACAATATAGACATCCTGGACAGTTTTAACGTAGAAAGATTTGTAAATAAAACTAGAATTACTTCTCAGGTCAATCAGTTACACTTACACACCCCTTAAATACATACTAACAGTAACGTATGTAAAGCGAACATTCACGATGTTATGTGAACGAAAGTGATATACCATAGTGACAATAATTTGTCAAGTACACTGCCTATATAATAACATTAACATCTATACTGTAGCAATATTGGAACTAAGCTAATGGATGTTTAACTCTTTCGTAAATTTACACAAAATGTAACGTTGTGTGATTTAATTTTCTGTAGTGTGTCTGTTGGAAGAGAAAAAGGGTATACATAATTCTTTTGTAAAATTTGTAACGTTGCATCATTATGTAAATTTCTGTTAAGAAACTTAGGACTCTTAAAAACATGTTGTGGTTATTGTTCTATTTGGATAAGTTTTGTAATAGATATGGTTTCGAGAATTGTGCAGAGTCACGAGTATGGAGTGGGGACACAACGGCGACTTGGACAGTGAGATTGTTGAGCTGGGGATAGGTGGTGTTGGGACCATCAACCCAGCTGGAAGTGGGCGAAAAACTACAGCGGCTCAGGCACTTTCCCCAAAAGACGAAATGGTGTACAACCACCTCGGCTGGAGGAGTACCCCAGTGGCCTGGAGTCGTAGGAGGCATGGCTTCCCAATCAGTGTACTGTCGCTCCAAAATCCGGGATGCGGCAGGTGTCGATGTTTATACTGACAACCTCTTGCACTAAGAATACTGCGATTACTTGTCACGATAACTCTGTACAACAGGAAATGAGTATTTTCCCTACAGCCCTTATTATGTATAGGGATCACACTGAAATGAAGAACTGACACATCTGTCTTTCTTGCAGGAAATTTATAGCACAGACAGTCTGCACCACTTGGCAGTACTGTGCTGGCGTCAAATCGAAAGACTTGCACCCGGCGAACGGCCTATCCGACGGGAGGGCATAGACATACGACATTTACATTTTAGTACTGTGCTATATGGTCATCGCTCAATTGCCATAATTTGCTCTCCTAGGGAGAACAAACGATGCTGATCAGCATATCCACTTCAGTATAAACCCCTGGAGAGTGAGGACATATCTGTACATACTACTTCATGACTGGAAACTGTTCAGCATTCGTTGGAACAACCAGCACCTCAGTGACATTGTATAGTCGAGTTGACAATCTCAGAATTACCATCATCCATTAAGCCTTCAGGAAGAGCTGTAGACCATTTGTTTTCGACCACAAGCAATGTTGCTGTGGAGCCTATACAGAGGAAAAAATAACTCACACTCCTGTCATCATTGGTCGCTTGGTACCACAACACAGAACATACTCACTGATACATAGTTCGTGATTAAGCTTGGGTGGTGGGGGAGGTGCTCTGCCTGATGCCTCTAGCTGGAGGTGAACCTATCAGACGTGTCTTGCCCAGTCTGCCAACCATGACCACATGCACACCCACTGAGCTGGTCCACATCTTTGCCCATCATGTCTGTGCACCTATGTGAACGCTCTATCATTGTGAAGTGTCACAGAGAATGCTCCACCACTTCTGTATAACGAAGTAGACGCTCCACGGTTCTCATGTGACAATATAGAATCCTCAGCCTTACGTCAGGTTCAGGTTTGGTGCTGTGATGTGTTCTCTTTGAGCAATCTTTTTATTTTTCATGACGGTATTGCTCTTCCTTTGATGATCTATGCACCTTTTTATGCTGTAACAATGATGCATGCTGCATAATCGACAGTACCCATGCTAATATATATATATATATATATATATATATATATATATATATATTACTAGGACTATGGACCTACATAAATAACAATGAGAGCATGGTTCTTGTTTGCTTTCTTTTGTACTTCCACTTAATATCAAATTACAGACATTAAATTATCATAGGCATAGCACATGATGTTTGCAAATAATCATATAACGCACTAACCGCCTGTATCGTTTGTTGTCATTAACACTGAAGAATAATTACACACACCATGTTTTATAGACCTTCTTATTTGATTTAGCTGTTTCATTTATCTTCCGGGGTTGAGTTTGTTATTTCTAATACGTTGAAGGTACACATCTCTCACAGATTCGATGATATCTCCTTTCGGGACTCGTTTCGGTGCGACCCCGCGAAATTCATCCCTTTATCCAGAATTTGTTTGGCTGCAAGATATGGCTAGAAAGGTTAACCACCGTCCGTCGAGTGTCCAGCATCAGTCCTTCCTCGGTGGTCTTCTGCTGCAGTTTGTGGAACTTCATCTGATGGAATGCGGTGTTATCGCTCGACCTTGTGGCCTGTTGAAAGCTCAAAATATCGATCTTCTCCCAGCCATCCATGTCCAGCTTTCCAGCAAGGAAAAGGTGTAGTTGACAAATTTTCCTGTTGTTTGTGTCGAGACCTATTCGAATGTGGCATATCCTTTCCCGTAACAAAAGTTTGTTGACTTGAACACGTATATTCTTCGTCTCGTTCGATGTTCGATTTTATAGGGACGTCAGCCGTAAGAATTTTGGCACTACACCAGAGTCGCTGCATCTCTTCCAAAAGCAAGATCATTCAGCACTTTTCCACTTCTTAGCTTCAGCGTTTCCAGGTGACTGATGTTTCAGTAGACTTCCTTCCCATATAGGTTGGTTAAATATAAACGTAGCCTTCTAAGGCCATTGTCACTTCAAGAATTTTTTCTGGGTTTGTGACCGAATTGTCAATACATATAAAACTACCGAAGTTTCGATCCCTTTTGCAAGTGACCTTCTTCAGGCTGTTTTTGTTTACTGCTGAATGAGAAAACTTTGTTTATTATATACCTCCAGACATGCTGTTATCTAATTCCGGTAGGCTGTTTAGGATGAAGGGGAGGGATGTTAGAAGTCTTCACTGTTTTTATTTTTTCTTTTCATTGGTGTTTGCATCACTACTTGTGATTGGTGGAAACTGGCGAATGGAAAACCAGGTGGCAGCTATGACATGCGTTGCTTTCCTGCTTTCTAGCGCTGGCCGAGGCGCGCCAGTGCTCTATGTACCTGCAGCCGCTGCGGTCTCCCGCGTGCCTGTGTAACTTGCTTCACGTGAGCTATCGTCCCGCAGCGCTGTTATTGCCGGCAGCCATGAGGAACTTCTACAGGGTGAACTAAAAAATCTCAAGTCCATTTTTTGTGACAGTGGTTACGGAATGAAAGTAATAGATAGAACTATGGCGAAAAAGAATGAAGGCAATTGAGGAGAGCAAAAGAAAGCACGAAGTGTCGCCCTGTTACCTTATGTTCAAGGTGTCACTGAACGGGTCGGCAAAATTCTCCGCCGAGCAGGCATCAAGCCGATTTTCCGAAGCAGCAACAGAATAAAAGATGTTCTTCGCACAACGAAAGATGCGGCTGACAATCTACATATTGCTGGAGTTTATGAAATCAGGTGGGAATGTGGTTTAGTGTATGTAGGCGAGACGGGCGACCCATGAGCAAACAGATATCTGAACGTGAAAGATATATCCGACTAAGACAGCACACTTTGTCAGCGGTGGCAGAACATCAGGATGAGTGCGGCAAACAGATTTATTTTGGTGAAGCACTCGTACTCGCGAAACAGCCTCTTACTTTCAGGATAAAGATTAGAGAGGCAATAGAAATAGCCAAGCGACAGGCCAACATGAACAGAGAAGATGGGTACCGACTTCCGACGTCTTGTCTGCCAGCAATAACAGCGCTGCGGGACGGTAGATCTCGTGAAGCAACACATACAAGGGCGCGGAAGACCGCAGCGGCCGCAGGTACATAGAGTACTGGCGTGCCTCGGACGGCACTATAGAGCAGGAAAACGGCGCCACGTCATAGCTGCCAACTGGTTTTCTATTCGCCGATTTCCAGCAATCACAAGCAGTCATGCAAACACCAATCAAAACGTCAGGTTTCCACGAATGAAAATAAATAACAAAAACACTAATAAAGACTTATAACATCCATCTCCTTCGTTCTAAACAGCTTTTAAGAATTTCAGAATTAGATAACAGCCATGTCTACATGTATATAAGAATCAAAGTTTTCTCATTCAGTAGTAAATAAAAACACCTTGAAGAAGGTCGCTTGCAACAGTAGCGGTCACAAGCCCACAAAAAATTTTATTGAGTGGCACCGCTTTTGTTGGTTTGTTTGTGGCGAGTTACGACTAGGGTGGCCAGGCTGACAGCATTCGTTCCCAATGGCAGAACTGCGCCAGCAGGAGATTGTCACAACATCGATGTGAAGAGAATGGCATTCAGCAGATGTACAACTGCCAGCCTTCCGAAAAAACAAGTCAAAACAGATCTGACATACTACAGATTCAGAACAGGCAGCAGGATCGCAATAGCCTCACAGAGTTTTTTTAGCGTTTTACAAGACTGTGAATTGCTCACTGCTGGTGAGAGGACGCCAGTTCGTTAAACTGGTGTGATGCTGGTGGAACATACAGAGCGAAGTTTTTTTTAACGTTTAGCCACTTTTCGGTGGGATATTTTGTTACAGCAACAATTCCACTATTGATAGACAGATATCAATTTAATAGGATCAGTGGTCAAGTTTTTCTTGGCAGGAAGAAAGTAGCAGTCAGTTCCTTAGGCACTTAGAAGGGACTTTGTCATGGCGCTTGGCGCTGAATACATTAACTCTCTGCAGGCTACAGTACAACTGGAACAGCTGACTGGAGTCCAGTGTTTGAGTCGTCGGAAGAACTCCGTAAGGTTACGGTGAGCATAGCTAGCAGCTAGGACAATCCCCATTTCGCAATTCAGATTCATGACTCGACCTACTGACGCAAGTTCATCAGTGCACCATCATATGCATGCCCTTTTTCGGTTTTGTATTCATTCACTGACGGTAATCTATGCTTGTGGAGGTTGAGATAAATTTTATAAAGGCACGCGTGAAATGATTAGCAATTCCAAGTCCATAAAGTAAATTTGTCAACCAGTTTTCTAAATCTCATGGTTAATTCTATGTTTGTAACATTGGTGACTTCAAGGCTGATTCAGATACATTTCTATCTTAATTCTTTCCTTCATAATAAACAAAAGAGATAATTGAAATCATGGTTTTATTACTACTTTTAATACTTTTTATGATAATACGAAAATTCCTCACATTAAGATTCAGTGCCAGGGCCACAATATTTAATAGCATTAATCAATGTGTTTGCGTACGTTAATTCAGCATTGGTTTCCAAATGTGTGCCTGTATCATGATTAAGGCTGATTCATTTAAAATTCAGTTACACACACATCGTTTTGCAAAGTGACACTCAGTGCCATTATACAAGAAATATTCTGTAGCAGATTAATAGCCTCTCAATTTCACAAAAAATGTCAACGTTTTACAATGAAAATTTACAAATTCAGTCACAAGCAAAAAATTCCAATGACGTCAAACATGTTAAAACTCTTAAGCAATATAATTAAACTGAGACTGCCTACCAAAATAGTATGATTAGGAAAAACACTAAAATGGTACCGTACTGTTACACGAAAGCTTGCTCATAAATCTGCTGCACACAGTGGCAGTTAGCACAGTGACAATCGACCATTACTGGACGTAACATATATCGAGGCAGTATAAAATTACAACAAAACAAAAAATCCCTTTGAAAACTTCTGAAAATCGTTTAACCCTTTCATTTAAAGCGGATTTATGGCAACGACATTAGCAAGAAAAGGAAGGCTCCTGAAGTGTCATGCAAAAGGAGACGAGAGCAGTAATGCAAGAAATCTCTAGGAGAAAATTTGACAAGAGTTCGTTTCACTAATACATGCTCACATCACCTGGCAGCTGGTACACTACTAAAACTCGTTCACTGAGCACTACAGTACAACTGCACTGAATAATCAACACGTCTTATTCAGAAACAGAAATTATTCTATAACAAAACCTCGCAATCACGCAACTAGCAGTAGTCACTCCAGCATTGACTAGGAATGTATGGTTACGAAGATATATCTGCTCTCTATTATGCGCACGCCACCAGTTGTATCGGTGAGATAGGTAACAACCATTTCGAGCAAGAGATTAGGGAAGCACTTCATAACAACACACACAGGTCAAGACGCTACACCAAGTTGTGGATGATAAATGAAGAAGAGTTCCTCATGGATTCGATGAAAGAAACAGTCACTTTCTATTCTGCCTGGTAGCTTCCAATGAACAGGACCAAGTCTTTGATTTAAGTGATGTAGAGGTTTGCAGCTGTTGTACACGCAGACTACATGCGGTTTAGTGACGAGCTAGCTAGAGAAAGCACAGCTAACGGCATGGTCAGGAGTTTCCATAAACACATGTTTAGAAGATTGATCTTGACTCGGGCATGAAAAGGTAGGTAGACAATCACTACTGGAGCGAGCAGGGAGTACAGGAATCGTTTGGAGAGTATGTGAATGGGGTGAGGAGATCTGCCTGAGCATTGTGTATTTCAGAGGTACATGCAGATGAATTAGCTTAAAAAATTGAAGGCTTAAGTACATTTATGAAGGGATTAGGGCAGAGACCAGTGAATACAGAGAAAATAACTGGAAGAATCAGGAGAAAAGGCCAAATCGGTTTCCTCTGTGATGATACGGAGTCTTGTAAGCACTATTGTCTACTGAAAAATAAAAACACCGTCATCAACAGATGGTCGCTTTCTGAAGGCGCTGCGTGGCTTCTCTGTGTGGTCGGTAACACAGGTAGCAGAAAAAAGTGCCTTGAAAATATGCCCAAACGCCGGCCGGAGTGGCCGTGCGGTTCTGGGCGCTACAGTCTGGAACCGAGCGACCGCTACGGTCGCAGGTTCGAATCCTGCCTTGGGCATGGATGAGTGTGATGTCCTTAGGTTAGTTAGGTTTAATACGTTCTAAGTTCTAGGCGACTGATGACCTCAGAAGTTAAGTCGCATAGTGTTCAGAGCCATTTGAATCATTTATGCCCAAACTTAAGCAGGAATTTGTACACTCTGTGATGATGTTCTGCATTGTCTTTCGATATAAGGCACTAGTGTTTCTCCCAGTTGTTTTTGTGAGTCGTAAATTATATTTCAGTTGTACCTATTCACATTATTATCTTACTCTATTGTTCAGTAGGGTGGCGACCAGTTTCGAGGGAGAAAGTTGAGAGCGTGAATAATGAGTTTCACAGCACATTAGCATTCCAATCCCTCCTAGCAGTTGAAGGCCACTACTCATGTTATCCTGACACGTCGCAAAAGGCGCACATATCTGCCGGGTGCAGCACCACAGTGAGGCGATATGTAGAGTCTCGTAGAGCAGATGTGGCTCTGACAGTTGGACCTGTAGTGCCACCGTCACCTCGAATCGGCGCGACGCTGCTGTGGGCAACCGTAGACAACACTCTGGTGTGAAGCCATGAGCCACGTTTTCATCCACGTAGCTGGCCAAGAGGTTGGCCACGGTTAGCACCTAAAGCAGCATCAATGGTTAGGGAGTCTGGTGTACAGAACTGAAGGAACAAAGGGGAACCAGTGCTGGGACTGCATGAATACCGGCAGACAACTCTTCAGTTGATCCCCAGGGCCCAAGCATGACACAACAGCAAAGTTTATTTGGGTATACATGGCACTAGTCCAGGGAGTGCTGGTGTCAGCACATAGACAGCGGATTGGCGGCCGCTGTCGCCATCAGCGAGAGTCACAAGCAGTGGGGGAGTTAGGGCTGAAATCGGCCAACGTAATGGGAAATAGCGCAGGTTGGAGCTCGGGTGCGGCTGCATGAAGACGGAGCTGACAGCATGGCAGAGTAGCGAGGCATTTGGGCTAGTAGACGGGGAAGACTGTTGTGGCTTGCTACCAGCATGAGATATCGTTCTTCCTGGTGTAGAGCACGGTGTTGTCTCTGCATGACTAGAGGACAGGGCATAAGTGGGGGCGAGAAAGTACTAGCAGAGGAGCGTTTTCCATTACGGCGGTTGGAAGGCAGTTAGAGTTCTGATTTGTGTCATCTTGTAATACTAACTGTTGAGCCTGTGCTGGTATTCCTAAAAAGCCCAAGTTTTACGTTGATGAAGCAAGTCCGCTTTTCGACTTGTAAGTGATGGATCTGTGCGCTGAATTGTATATTGGTGAAATACAATGAAGCCTCTGTTAAGCCTGAAAATTGTGAAACTTTGGTAGTATTTTAGGTATAAGATTTTAGTGAGGGATGTTGTATTTTCTTGTATTTTTATTCAAGGAGATACATTAGATTTATGTATCACTGTAGGAGATAGTGTCTGTCTGTCTATGTTATTTGTTCAGTGTTTGCTCAAGGCATCTATCTTGGTGAGGTGTCCTCGTGTAAGCGTGTTTGTATTCTAGGTGACAATTCATGCACCTTTTATAGTTATGTTTGGATCTCACTGAAATGAAATGTTGATATTTCATGTTCTGTGTTGTGTTAAGAGTTACGATTTTGTATTTTTATGTCCCTTTGAAAGTCGTTGCTCTAGGCGAGAGTTCATTTTATTTTATTGTGCACTTTTTATTGTATCTGCTACAAGGATTACATTATGAACTAAGTGCTCGTTCCTTGTTTGTGCCTTCTCTTGCGTGTGCTCTGATGTAATATATGGCTCATATAAATTACCGAAACTAATTTCCATTTTGTAAAGAGTTTATGCCTACAAAACCTCCAGCTAAATTCCTCCCCTTGTTATCCTGCGCCACATGGTTGACAGCTGGCAACGTTAACTAGTGGATGCCTGCCCATAGTCTGCCAACGTTGTTTTGTCAAAAATCACAGTCGAGAAACATAGCTAAATCAAGTGTTCGAGACAGTCTACAGAATATTGTGAGGAAGAGAAAAGTGTGTGCAAAGTTTTTCCCATACACCTTCACTACGGAACTAAATCAACGATGCATGATGCCTGCTTTGACTTCACCGAAAAACTCATCATAGGTGACGAAACTTTCTGTTATGAAACAACGTACTGCAAAACGATTAAGTACGAAGTTCACATGAACGGTCCACGCTCTGATGACATAATCGACATTCAATGCAATGCAAGGTGCATGTTGAAAAACATCCTAAAGGGCTTTTCTCACATGTCCACAGAATGTAAACGTTTTACGTGGCTGGAGGGAGGGGAAGCTTAGTAGAACATCTGAGGTATTAAAACTCTTTATTAATCTAGTAGGTTTTAGACAGAATTAGTGAACAGGAAAGAAAATGAAAGATTAGCTTTCTCAAAGATATTTACAATTAATTTCGTTGTTAACGTAATACTGTATGTAGTTATACGTAATTATGCCAACTATCTGTGCCAGCAGTAATAACATTTTGTGATATGCTAAACTTAGTTTGCAGTTGTTTTAAAGTATCAGCTGTTGCGTGAACTGCTTTTCCACATGACTGCATAGATTTATATGCCTTTAGCGTCTGAGACATTTTTATATCCAATAACAAGATTTATCTGCAACTCTCACAAATTTTGGTGCAGCTCTTAGACATTTCAGTTTCTGACTCATAGATATATATTCTAGTTTCATCTCTTGTGAACATGGTGTACACGAATTTGCGTTAACCATTTGTCTGTTGTTATTGTGGTCTTCAGCCCAAAGACTGGTCTGATGCAGCTCTCCATGCTACTCTATCCTGTGTAAGCCTCTTCATCTCCGAATAACTACTGCAACTTACCTCCTTCTGAATCTCCTTACTGTGTTTATCTCCTACCCTCCGTCTACAATTTTACCCCCCACACTTCCCTCCGATACTAAATTGGTTATCATTTGATGTCTCAGAATGTGTCCTATCAACTGAACCCTTCTTATACTCGGGTTGTGCCACAAATTTCCCTTCTCGCCAGTTCTATTCAGTACCTCATTAGTAAGGTAACGTACCCACTCAGTCTTCAGCATTCTTCTGTAGCACCACAAAAAAAATGGCTCTGAGCACTATGGGACTTAACATCTATGGTCATCAGTCCCCTAGAACTTAGAACTACTTAAACCTAACTAACCTAAGGACAGCACACAACACCCAGCCATCACGAGGCAGAGAAAATCCCTGACCCCGCCGGGAATCGAACCCGAGAACCCGGGCGTGGGAAGCGAGAACGCTACCGCACGACCACGAGATGCGGGCTGTAGCACCACATTTCCGAAGATTCTATTCTCTTCTTGTCTATATTGTTTATCGTCCATGGTTCATGTTTCACTTCTGTACGTGGCTACACTTCACACAACAACAGTTTAATCTATTTTCAATATTAACTAATTTCTTTCCTTCAGAAACGCTTTTCTTGCCGTCGCCCATCCACAATTTATATCTTCTCTAGTTCGGCCACCATCAGTTTTTCTGTACCAAATAACAAAACATCTACTACTTTAAACGTCTATTGTTTCCTCAGCTTCACATGATTTCATTCGACTTCATTCCATCATTCTTATTTTGCTTCTGTTGTGGTCATTATATATCCTCTTTTCAAGACGCTCTCCATTTTCTTCAACTGCTCTTTGAAGTCCTTGGCTTTATCTAACAGATCTACAATGTCTTCGGTAACGCTAAAGTTTTTATTTCTTATCCCTGTACTTCAATTGCTACTCCAAATTTTTCTTTGCTTTCCTTTACTAACTGCTCGGCTTTTACCAGTTTTCCCAATCGCCCATAAAAATTTGTGTTTGTATTTTGCATTCGAGAGAGTCTACAACCTTCTCTCATTCGCTTCTCAACCACTGATTCCCTCCCACGCCCCTGGACTCTTATACAAGCTATCTGGTTACTGTACAAGTGGTAAACAGCATTTAGCTCCCAGTATTGAACCCTGCTACCAATTGAACCCTGCTACCATCACAATTTCAAAGAGAGTATTCCATTCAACATTGCGAAAGCGTTCTCTAAGTCTACAAACGCTACAAACGTAGGTTTGCGCTTTCTTAACCAATCTTCTAAAATAAGACGTGGGGTCAGTATTGCCTCGAGTGTTCCTACATTTCTCCGGAATCCTAAATGATGTCTCCCGAGGTCGATTTCTATCAGTTTTTCCATTCTTCTATAAAAATTTGTGCTTCTATTTTGCAACCACGAATTATTAAAGTGATAGTTCGTTAATATACACACCTATCAGCACCTGCTTTCTTTAAAATTGGAGTTCTCACATTCTTCATAATGTGTGAGGGTATTTCGCCTGACTCGTACATCTTGCACACCAGATTGAAGAGTTTTGTCGTGATTGGCTCTCCCAAGGCTCTCAGCAGTTCTGACGGAATGTCATCTACTCCCGGAGCCTTGTGTCGACTTAGGACTTTCAGCGCTCTGTCAAATTCTTATCGCAGTATCACATCTACTATCCCATCTTCCCATATGTACTCTTCCATTTGTATAATATTGCCTTCAAGTTCATCTACCTTCTATGGACCCTCCACACACTCCTTCCACCTTTCAGATTTCCCTTCTTTGCTTAGGACTGGTTTCCATCTCAGCTCATGATATTCATGTAGCTGCTTCTCTTTTCTCCAAAGGCCTCTTTAGTTATCCTCTAGGCGGTATCTTTCTTTCCCCTCGTAAAATATGCTTCTAAATTCTTACATTTGTGTTCAAGCAATTTCTGTTTATCCATTTTGCAGTTCCTGCCAGTCTCATTTTTTAGACATTTCCATTCTCTTTCACCTGCTTTATTGCAAATGTAATTCCAGTGGGGAGAGTTATTACAAATGTAATGCGGCAAGACGGGTGTTTCTGAAGCACGACTAAAGGTCAAGAGACACACGGGGCAAGGAGGGCATATAGTCAGCCCCAGCACAGCATTGAGAAATAGAGTGTCACAGTCGAACTGGTAGTGAGTGTCAATGTGTTGAAGCCACACTATGCACTCACTTGTGACGTTAGTTGCAACTGTGAGTGCGAATTTCAGGTGGTGGTACGCGACGGAACTTCAAACTTTAGTGGGAAAAACTATGGTCGTACTTGATTCGCATAGCAAAGACGTGAACTTTCATGTGAACACTAGACAAACAATTGTCTCATCCGTTCCTGTGTTTGTCTGCCACTCCTATTCCAAAACCACTTGGTGAGAACAGCATTAAACTTTCCAATTTTAGGCGAGCTAAACCACCTAGGACGATTGGTACCTCACAACTAGGTTTGAGATAGCTGTAAGGGGAAACATGGAAGGGGGACCCACATATTTTGTCATTTGTTGCTTCATGTAGCATATTATTACTCAACAGCAACAATCAGAATTCTCACTAAAGCTTCAATAACCTTAAATCAGTTTAATAAACAACCTTAGCAATATTATCATTAAGAGCAGGACATGTAAATCGGAAGTATAGTGTTTCCAGAAACAAGAAAAGTCACATCAATTGGGTTTGGCCAAAACAAGGTTCAACAAAGAATTTTATCAACCAAATGAATGACAATAACAGCCGTTAAATGTACTAACAAACTGAAAGTTTAGGTAGCCGTTACTCAATCGGAGAACATTCTTCCAAACATGGGAATGATCACAAGACACAGCACTGATTGTAGCTGTTAGAAAGCCGCTTAGCAATCCACAACGCTTAATAAGAAAATCCCTTAAGCAATAAAATACGTAGTCCCTCATACAGACTGACTAGAGAGGTGTAAAATTTAAACATAAATTCCCATCCGTATATTCCAACCAAAAATTAACAACAACCCTTGATAAATATATAACTGCTCTAAATTCACGATAAGTTGGAAGTACATGCAACTGAAATATACTTGGAACTGGTACACACCAGCAGAAACTCTGTCACCACCTTTAATAACCACACAATTGCCCAAAATTCAAAGTAAGCTGAGAGCTACAGCAGACGTCTATCACAGCCAACAAGGAACGAGCAGCCAAATTTCACAGCAAGTGCAGTAGATAATGACTGAGGATCAAGGTAAGGTTAGGCAGTTTATATTGATAAGTAACAGGTCTTAAACTGAAAGCGCTGTGAAGTACTAGTAATGGTGCCAGTTTTAAACAAATAGTTACAGAGGTATAATGAGGAAGAACCTCAGGCTTGGAAAACACGCCTTATCATCCTGAGCTCTGTAAATTCACTAAACAGATCCAACTACTCGTTCCCGCTTAAGCGGCAACACTCCGCCGTGGAACGCATGAAACGGTCAACTTTACTTTACCTGAGCCGTCACGACACGACTGGTAGGGACGGCAGATTGCCGGTCGACCCAAACGCCGTACGATGACGTCAGTGCCACCGCGCCAAAAGACACGCCTCTACTCTGGGCTCAGGAAACAGTAAGTCGTTTGCCCCCAAAGCTACACTGTTAGCACACATAAAAGTGAACAGCAATCTACGCAAATAAAGCTTAACAGAAGAATGGCCAGGGGGTTAAAAATATTAATTAATGGCAAGCGGGTACAATACACATTAAATTTAATACTCCTTAAAGTTGCTAGAATTCACTAGTGATCATATCAGCGCCTGTTGATGCAGTAACACAAACATACACGTGTACCACCTTGCCTCCCACCCAGATCATGTTACAGTTTATTCCCTTAATGGAACCTGTCACAGGGAATTGTCTTACAGTTGCACGACGTATGGGCTAGAACACAATTTGCAATTAGTAACGCCGACCGACGGTCATGCACTCAAACACTCGAAGGCGCGTTAATATAACAGATCCAGTTTCGTACAACACAAACATGGCCTTACAATATCGAATACTCAGAATAAGGAAACAACACTTAACTCCACTCGGATGTGAAGGAGCCTTGACTTACAGGATTCCAGCCAGGACGTTATTGCGTCCAACCTATACAGGTGATCGTCGAGGTGCCGCTAAACCAGGTTGCGCGTGACGTCCGTCTGTCTTCGGGCCGCCCGCCGCTACCAACTCTTAAGCGAGGCGGCCAGGCCTGCCCCCGACGGATTTAACCTTATATCGCTTCTCTAGATCCGCACCGGACAGCCGGAGTCTCCCAAAGGCCACAACTTGCCAGCCACGTGCTCCTCAGCCAGCTCCCTCAGCAGGCCCCGCCAAAACCAAACAACACACTCAACTCGACCAAAGACCTTAGCTCATGACACACGATCAAATAGATATCGGCAACCTAAGTAGTTAGTGGCGCCAGTGGAATGACATACCGCCTAGATTAGAGCAGCCACGGCTCAACCATGTTTGATAGAGACAAAATTTATGTTAGTGTGAATAGGATTTTCATTCTGAATCGTGTCAGGTACTGAGGAAAAGAAACAATTTTTTTCAAGCGTTAACATTTTGGGTGGTAATGGGAAGGTATTTTAATATGAATTTTTTCTTCAAAGATTGATTGAACGATTTCAGTAGTTACTTACTCGCGACCTCGCCGTGGTAAGTAGCACCTTTCTCTCACCTATGGAGAGGTGAAAATGTGAACCAGAATGCATCTGCATATGATACCGATGATTTTCAGTACAACAATGAATTTTGGTTGACCTTTACAAAATTCATTGTTGAAGAAAGCAGACCAGGACAGACTTCTGAAAGTCAGCTGCAAATAATGTTTTCTGCAGTTTATTGCCCATCAAATGTTCAGTCAAAATATTCGAGGTATTAGGGTTGAATTACACTATTCCGAAATTCGTAAAACGTCACTGAACGAATACCCACATGTGGAATTTCTATTTTTTCACAACAACGTTACTTTAAACACTGACTATAGGCCAACTCTCCTACAAGTTTCTGAGTTACCATGGATTTACATTAACAAATTTTAAAACAATACTGGGGCCAGATCCCAGTAGCGCAATCTCTTGGTCGTTCTATATTGTTGCAAAAACCGGACGTACACTATTATTGTACACCCAGAACATTGATTTCCTAGTCACAAAAGGAATTGACATTATTATCAACCCTTTTATACATCAGCTGCGAAATGCGAAAGATTTTGTCCCGCTTGTGTATATTTATTTACCTCTACATACATAAAAAAGACGATCTGTATGTAGTCTAGATTCTACAAATAGTTGTAGAAAAATGTGGAAAAATGAAAGATAGTTAATACTAATGAGATTGTATTATTTTTATTGATATATATTGATGATGAACTACATAAATTTTTGTTAATAAATCACCTGAATGAACATATGTTTGATTATTCTGTTCGCTGTATTACTGAACGATCTTAGAATAATTGAAAGTAATATTAACATTTAGTACAAAGTAAGTGGATAACCAAAGTTTTTCGTTATCTGATATGACGTATAGATGTACAGAGTTTTGGGAGTTCCTATTCTGCAGCAGGCAATATATAGATGACCACGAGAAAAACATGGATTTTGTAAATTTAATCCGGCAACGCATAGGAACTGCCCTTGAGCTCTATTGACATTCGTTACTAAAGCAAGACATAAGCAAACTGTACTCTTTTGAATGTGAAGGGCAGATCAGTGGGAATAATTAGAAGGCATAGAATCAGCACATCTTTTCCTTTACATTTTCTCTTAGTTATTGTTGCTTCTATCACATTCGGCATCAGTCTTTTCACGTAAGGTCCGATTATATTGAACAACTACGGCGTGTTGAGATTCCGAAGGAGTAGTATTGGTGAGTAGACTTTCAGTGTCACTATGTGCAGTGGTATTCCAGTGGGTTGATAAATCCTACTGGATAATTAACAGCTTGATCCCTCTTCTGTTAGTGTATCACTGGACTTGTACTTCGGAATGACACCAGGAATCTGCAGGTGAATCTTATTGATCCGACTGATGTAATCGTTCTTTGGATCCAATATAGCTTGCTCGCATAGTCAGTAGTGATTCCTGAAGTTGTTGGCGATGTATGGAAAAACCTTTTTCTCATGATCATCAGCTGACGACTGAATTTAACAGAAGTTCTGTGGGAACGATATTGTGTTGCAGGAAGAACCGGAGGTTCACCGTTGCCCATATCCAAACGTAGCTTGGTAAATATTTGCGCAGAAACGTCTCCAAGTAAATGCATATGTGTATTGGTTGACCATATTATTTTCTTCACATGTCTCCAGAGGGCCGAATTCTTCAGGCATCGTTTAGCTCGCCGGCTCGTGTTGATCTTGGAATAACGGGTAATGTTGGATGAAACTCATCGGTGAGCAATGTCAGATCTCCACCATTTGACGATGATAGCCTCGAAAATATCTTAGATTACGATCTAGTGCCTCAAGTCTCTTCTCATGAGCCATGATACATTTTATTGCCATTAAAGCAATACGTGCCTGACGTTTCTTTTTGAAACTTCAAAGCGCGACAGTGAAATCACAAATTAGTCATTGGTTCAATGAAACGTCGCAATGCATTCTGTAACAGTAATCTTTATCGTAATTGTACACCGCTTTCTTAAGAGCTGTTCTCTTTGTTGATTAACTCTGCCGTGAGCGTTCGGCTTGACGTCGTGTGCGTAGCCCTTCGGGTTTTGCAGTAGTCCTTGAAGTAGGAGCTCTCACTCGCAGATTTTCACAACACGTTGGTTTCGCTCTTGAAACAGAGCTTCTGATCCTGTCAGTTTTCCGGCTTGCGTCTCGCTCTTCAGATGTTTTATCAATTCTTGAAGTGTAAACTCTGATTCGCACAGCTTACCTTCGTACGTCTCGCTCTTTAGATGTTCCAGGAGCTCTGCTGGCTGACAGCTGCCGCGCATGTCTGGTTTATCTTCCAATGTTTGAGTTTTTGGTAGCATTTCAAATTATTTCCAGTACTTAATGTTGGGTGAAAGGTGATGCACCCCAAGATAGTTTAGTTTTGTGTACCACAAATTTCTTTCGCCTGCAAACAAAAGAAGAATGGTATGTCACTCGCGCATAAATAAAAGGAGAATAGTTATTCACACTGACGTCCAGAATTGGACAATATGTAAATGGTATTCCATTTCAAACTCAGTTGTCAATTACTAATCACTGATACAATCGTGATTTATTATTATCGGGGACTGAAGCGTCGATATGATTTTTGTGTTTGATTGGACGGTACAGAACTTGGTGTGCTGCAGCCCAATCTAGTGTTGAATTACAACAAAGTGGATAGCGCGAAAATATTCTACACGCTGAAATAACTGAGTATAACAGCTCCCATGTCGGTCAGTCGAACGGTACAGAAGCAGATCTGGTGCAGTTCTAGGATGGCGAGGTACATCAATGTGGATAGCATAAAAGGCTTCTCCATTCAAAAGCATCTGTATGTTCCAACTTTTATGGCAGTCGTTCAAACGGTGTCGTAGTCTGTTACTCTCAAAGTGGTATACTAGTATCTATTTTTATAAACAATATTCTGTACTATATTCATCCACACTAATAACACTCATTCAAATAGAACAGGTGATATATGTAAACGTAAACGTCGGCAGTTATCAGTACACCCTGAGGGAGGCGTCTTGCAATAGTCGCCGAAACGACGGAATTTTATAGCTGAAAATGCTGCCTCAAACCCAGAAGAATTTTATTGACAGAACAGGTTATACATCTATGATGCCACAATACGAGCCTCTGTTCACGTAACTGGAATATCGGCACCTTATTAGAGCCGGCACGTGGCTTAAGGGGCCCTCTAAATATTTAGCCTGCTAAACAGACGTCAGCAGTGCTATCCGCTTGGGAGAGCCCCTGGCGAGCAGGCCAGCCCGGCGCACACGCGCCGCCAGCGCCGCACCCTCCCCGGAGACAGGGAAGACGCACGGCCCGGTCGCTGCTGCTCCCCCTGTGGTGGCCACTCCCGCTCGTTATCGGTCCGCCGTTGCCCACGGCGCCGCCAAATTACGGTACAGGGACAGTCTTCCAGGCCATGTTTCCCCGTGAGACCCGTCCCCTGCAATACGACGGCTCTCTCAGTTTGCTCCACGAACTTTAAACTAATGAAACAGTACGTCTTCCTGTCATTTCCATAGAATGGACCCAGTAGAGACTAGCGAGTGAAATACTGCAGTAATTATGTTAGATAATCTCTTTTTCCTTTTACGTTGATAATGGAACGTGAAGCTAGCAAGAATCATTAAAAGTTTCCCTCTGTGTTTAATTATTAGTATTGTACTCGTTACCTGTACCTCTGTAATTGTACTCAGAGCGGCACAATGCGGTAATGTGCTGTGTGTCTGATATACCGTAGTCACACACCCTTTATCTAACGTATCCACCTGTACATCCTCTAATGTTTTCTAATTTTCTCCTAATGGTCATTACGCGAGATGGAGAAACTAATATACACAGCTAGCCATTAACGTTGAAATACTACGAGGATGGAACACAAAAAACGTGAAATTGACTAGTTTGTGTGCCTAAATGATCAGCATAGCATGCGCGAACTGTTTATCTACGGAAAGATCATTCAATGGGTTTCACATTGAGAGATTTCATTGGAACGCTTGTTTTTTAGAGATCTTTTATACCTCGTGTATGAAGATGAAACGTCTACTATCAAATTTTTTAATTCGACAGCGACAGAATCGTGGCCTGTTAAGACCGTGATCGATCGTTCCACAATATTGTTTCTCGTGTTGCTCGCAGTCCCATGACTGTAATGTGAATGTTGAAACGATAGCTTCGGGAAGACCACACAGAACGCCACGCAGGATCTAAGGGCTAGCTCCAAACATGACCTACATCTTTTTTTCACTAGGTCGTACAGCATCAAAAGACACTTCAGGTGCCTTGAGCCGAAACATAAACCTTTATGCAGCAACAGAAGCAAGCACACGACTATGTGGTGACCTCTCTGCATGGCGACTTCTGTGTCGGCTTCCCTTCCCGCGGCAGCAGAGAGAGGCACGCGAGCAGTGGTTCGCCCAACAACAACAAGAGAGACAGGAGCTGAGGAGGCCCGATTCTGTTTACAGCATCGTGTTTGACTTATCCGTGTTCAGATACTCCTAGAAGAATGAACATTGTCACATTGCACTCAACTTCGTCATACATGCCCAGCATCTTCTATTATCGTATCGGCCCCATTGGGTGCACAACACAGTCGCCTCTTTTTCGCATACACGGTCGTTTTCATGGCACCTCTTATACAGGGTGTCGATTAAAATTCCAGTATTCAAACGCTATAGAAAGAGAACCGTGATCAGAATGACGTCACGTTTGAAGAGCATATTACGATGCAGGGACAAACGCCATGGAGCGAAAAGAAAATTTACGTGGACTTGACCAATCGATGACGCTGTAAGCGTCAGAATATGCACACCAACCAGAGGAGCAACACAGAACTCTTCCTCAGGTTTGTCCGAGGCGCCCAGTATGACTGTCTCCATGACGGTTCGTACGCTGCTGGCAAAGCTCTTTCACAGAATCGGTGTCTGTGTGCCAGCAGCCCAGCAGAAATTCCGGACATTGAAGAGTATGAAAAAAGGCACTGGTCCGATGTCTGCTGCGGATCTGGAGAAAATGATTACAAAATTCGAAAAGACGAGTTCTTTTGAAGTGCAATGTCGCAGAGGGAGGAAAGCAGCTGATGCGGCGTCTGTCAAATCTGTGGCAACAGCATTGCAGGAGGGGTCCGGCGGTGGTGTGCAAACATGCAGTCCACACGGAATTGCCCGAAAATTGGACATGCCTGAGAGCACAGTGTAGAAAATCCTGTGAAACATCCTCCACTGGTATTCATACAAAACCAGATACGATCAGGAGTTGCTTCCTGCTGACCTGCCAGCAAGACAAACGTTCGCTCTGGATTTTTTGGTCACATGCATGTGAACGATGAATGGCCACGAAACATTCTGTTGATAGGCGAAGCCTATTTCCATCTCTAAGGACATGTCAATATTCAGAATTGCAGAACATGAACAACGGAAAATCCACACGTACATCAACCGGCACCACTTGATTCTGCCAAGGTCACTGTGTGGTGTGGTTTGACGGCGTCGTTCATCGTATGGTCGTTTTTTTTTTTTTTTTTTTCGAGTGAATGAATCCTGCGTGTCTTGTTACCTATACCGTCATTGGTAAGTGCTGTGAGAGTCTTTTGCGCCCTAATGTCATTCCAACCCTTCAACAACATGCATGTGTTGGTAGAATCATTTTTATGCAAGATGGCGCTCCTCTGTACATAACACAGTCAGTGAAGCGGCTGCTGCAGAGGCATTTCGGAAATCCATAATTATCATTTCCTTGCACCAAGGCAGTCCAGATCGCTTGATCTTCATCCGCGTGACTTTTGGCTGTAGGGTTATCTGAAAGATTTTGTGTTAAGTGCTCCAGTTATGAATATGACTCAACTGAAGGTACGCAGTTCGCAACGCAGTCTGAACGTAATCGCCGAGATACTCCGATCTGTTGTGGAATATGCTGTTTCTCGCTTTCATCTTTTGGCTGAAAATGGTGGACAGCGTACTGAACATATCTGGCTCCAGTCTCATAACTATTTGGAATCGATGTCATCTTGATTTTTATGATGTTTTTGGCCGCAGGACAATAAAAAACTGCTATCATTTTCCACAAGATTTCGGGATTGCAGCCGGATCTCATCGACCTCTTTCCACGATTTTTCGGCTGACATCCTTCCAGCCATCTTCAGGCGAGTGTTTGACACTGGTGATTGCAAGTTTATTTTTTTTTTTTCATTATTGTATTTCATTTCCCCATCGGGGCGGGCTGACAGCAGCATATGCGCTGCTCATCAGCCGAAAGACATAGAAGAAACAATAGAAGACATTTAAAACTAACAAAGGAGAGAATATAGTGAACATAGACATAAAAATTTTTGTGGTGGTGCCACTAGGGCGTTAGCACCGTGTTTTTTTTCTTTATTGTAGATTGGTAGATTTTTTTCCTTTATTGAGTTTCGATGCCCCCTAAAGGGGGCGGGCTGGCAGCAGCTTATTACGCCGCTCTTCAGCCTACAGAATTTGTTGTAAAAAGATGAAGATAATAAAAAATAATAAACAGTTGGCGATAAAAATCGGTGACTTAAAGGTAAAATGGCAGAAAATTCTGGAGCTTAAAACATAAAACACAGGGTTGATGATGCTAATAAAATACACAGGAAGCAGAAAAACAGTCTGGGTTCTGTTCGCAAAAGATATAAAATGCACACCCAGCGACAGCATGATATCTGTTCGCAACACTGGGGAAAGATGCACAACACTAACTACTCGCAAGGTATTTTATAAATTCCAGCCTTCCGTAATCCCAGATCATCCTTGGCCGAGCCCAGAAGCGCACGAGTCTTTGTAGATGGCCGGAAGATTGCTTTCACACGATGTTTCTTTAAAATTCTGCCTACTTTCGATGAAATGTTCCCGACATATGGGAGAGGGGGCCCAGGGAAAGGGCGGAGGAAAGGAGGGGAGCGAGGATCAGAGTTGATAAGAGGGATAAATGAAGGGAGAGTGGGCACCATCCGGGAGGGGGAGTTGATGGAAGCCACCTTGTGAAAGGAGATGTAGGGTTAGATTGCTAGTGCAAGTCGCTCTATTTATACGTAAAAGTACCGCAAGACGCGCATGCGCAAGTTACCGTTGCATGCGCGCCACCTGTCGATTCCAAGGACCTCTACAATATTACTGCATCTATGGAGCGCAAACGAATGCGTGAAACAAGTAAAACATGCACGCAGACGTGTCCAAAACAATAAAATGCAAAATTTCAATATTAAAATTAAAATTACTTGTCGCTCGACATGTCAGACGCCATAAAAAGTTTTCTTTTGGTTGATATTAAAGAAATCAATGGGTGCCAGGCCTATCGAAAACCCACGCATACGGACCTGTACCTGCAGACGTCAAGCTGTCATCACCCGTCACAAACTATGGGCGTCCTTCGAACGCTGGTGCATAGGGCACATGTCGTGTCTGATAAAGTCAGGCTTGCAGACGAATTAGAGCACTTGAAATCTGTATTTCAACATAATGGATATTCTGCACATCAGGTCAGTGCTGCTTTAAGGATGAAAAACGTGACTACTCACAAGATCAAGCGCATAAGGAGGTGTTTAAGTCCAGAGCATTTCTCCCATATGTCGGGAACATTTCATCGAAAGTAGGCAGAATTTTAAAGAAACATCGTGTGAAAGCAATCTTCCGGCCATCTACAAAGACTCGTGCGCTTCTGGGCTCAGCCAAGGATGATCTGGGATTACGGAAGGCTGGAATTTATAAAATACCTTGCGAGTGTGGGAAAACCTACATTGGTCAGACCACACGCACAGTACACGACCGCTGCGTTGAACATGAGCGTCACACTCGCCTTTTACAGCCCAGTAAGTCGGCCATAGCCGAACATTGTATATCCACAGGACATACTATGGATTATTCTGCCACGAAAATCTTGGCCCCATCGAGATCCTTCTGGGATTCAGTAGTTAAGGAATCCGTGGAAATACATTTGGCGGAAAATCTCATTAATCGTGATGGCGGCTTTCAATTGAATAAGGCCTGGCACCCATTGATTTCTTTAATATCAACCAAAAGAAAACTTTTTATGGCGTCTGACATGTCGAGCGACAAGTAATTTTAATTTTAATATTGAAATTTTGCATTTTATTGTTTTGGACACGTCTGCGTGCATGTTTTACTTGTTTCACGCATTCGTTTGCGCTCCATAGATGCAGTAATATTGTAGAGGTCCTTGGAATCGACAGGTGGCGCGCATGCAACGGTAACTTGCGCATGCGCGTCTTGCGGTACTTTTACGTATAAATAGAGCGACTTGCACTAGCAATCTCTTCCCCCTACTCCAGGTCCCCCCCCCCCCTCCCCCCATCTACCTTGGATCGGGAGTGCCATCTTTGTGCCGCCTTTTTCGTGCAGTGTTTTACAGTGTGTTTTTCCAGTGCGTGCTCCGTGTTGTGTCTTTTGGGAAGTGTAGCGAAAGCCATCATACTGTCGCTGGGTGTGCTTTTTTTTTTTATCACTTGCGAACAGAAACCAGACTGTCGCCATGGTTTTTAATTGTGTGTCTACTATGTTACTTGTCTGATTCCTGTGTATTTTATCAACATTGCCAACCCCTTTTGCTTTCTGTTTTAACTTTCCGCATTTTTACGCCATTTTACACTTTAAATCACCATTTTATCGCCAGTTTGTCCTTGTTTCTTTCTTCTTCATTTTTTTAAACAAAAGTCTGTAGGCTGTAGAGCTGCGTAGTACGCTGCTGCCAGCCCGCCCCCTTCGGGGGGAATTGCAAATCAGTGAAGAAAAAAAAACTAGCTATCTCCAGTGTCAAACACTCGCCTGAAGATGGCTGTAAGGTTGTCAGCCGAAATATTGTGGGAAGAAGTCGATGAGATGCGGCTGCACTCCCGAAATCTTGTGGAATATTCGATACGCCGGGAAAACTTCAATGCTATCATTTTGCTATTTATGCATCCAATGAGGTACGACTTTGCCATGGTGAATGGACTTAACTAACTTCAAGTGCCACAACTGTTGGCTGTCGAATTTTTGCAGTTATACAGTTTGAACAGTGCGGGTGTTGTAGTTTTAAAGTGCAACTCAAACTTTTTTCCTCCTTGATGCTTCCCACTGCTTGTTATTCGGATTAGTCGTCATTCTGAACGAGGCTCTCTTTCTACAGCGTTTTGGAACTGGAAGCTTAATTATGAACAGCCTGAATGTCTGACATTTTATGGTGGGTGGGTGTGCCTTGTCTTCAAGGTGCTCTTGACATTATCTGCCAACATTATTCGCGAGACCGCATGTTGTCAGTGTTATTCTCATCCTCGTATCTTGATACACAGGGTATTCGGCTGTTGTCCTGACCACCATGTCGCTTACCGGTTGAAAAAATCTGGGTAATGGGTTTCCTTAAGACTACCACGACACCACTCGCCAGCCACATTTACTGATGACCTCTGGCACTGGGCTGAAGCAGTGTGCAGTTACGTACCTCTATACGTTATCTCGGCTCACTCTGACTCGATGTCCAGCTGGGTTCGTGCCACCGTTGTTTTTTGGAGCTACTTGCTTATAACTAATTTTGCATCCCGTATTAGAACAAATCATACAAACTTAACGACGTATTCATCCTATTATATTGAGTATATACAATAACTGAAATTTTGTTATCTGTCACTCTTCCAGATCTAGTTACTTCAATGGGCAGCATTTTAAATCTTTCCATATGCTGGCATGTATCTCCTTTGAATTTAAAGTGTTCATATTTTGTCCTACCAAGGAGTACTAGTAGTGAACTACAGTTTAACAGTCAAAAATATTGTTAATTTAATTTTTAATTGTGATCTTATTTGGGCAGATTTATTTTATATGTGGCATTATTATCTGGAAGTATTTAATGACTGTACTTTGTATAATCATCGCACAAGCATATCAGTGTGGAATCATGTACTGTAAATTGTTAATGAAGCTCTAATCTTTATTTCATAAGTCCAAAAGATGTCGACACCCAGTCGTGATGTAAATTTTGTAACATATATTACCACTGAAGAAGAATGTATGGAACGTATAAATATCCGATTTCTACTACTGTCTCTTGTACCGCTATCAGACATTTGCACGAAACAAGCATGCTCTCAGTCTATCACTAAAAACTTCTCTCCAGATCCGGAAAAATTTCCTTCAGCATCCTTATCATACCCACCTCTAGTTTTAGGAATTGGTTCTAAGCTGGATAATGTTCCAAAAGCGTGAATTTATTTTCTGTGAACCCTATCTTGCTATAATGTCACCCATGTACAGTCCTGGAAATGGAAAAAAGAACACATTGACACCGGTGTGTCAGACCCACCATACTTGCTCCGGACACTGCGAGAGGGCTGTACAAGCAATGATCACACGCACGGCACAGCGGACACACCAGGAACCGCGGTGTTGGCCGTCGAATGGCGCTAGCTGCGCAGCATTTGTGCACCGCCGCCGTCAGTGTCAGCCAGTTTGCCGTGGCATACGGAGCTCCATCGCAGTCTTTAACACTGGTAGCATGCCGCGACAGGGTGGACGTGAACCGTATGTGCAGTTGACGGACTTTGAGCGAGGGCGTATAGTGGGCATGCGGGAGGCCGGGTGGACGTACCGCCGAATTGCTCAACACGTGGGGCGTGAGGTCTCCACAGTACATCGATGTTGTCGCCAGTGGTCGGCGGAAGGTGCACGTGCCCGTCGACCTGGGACCGGACCGCAGCGACGCACGGATGCACGCCAAGACCGTAGGATCCTACGCAGTGCCGTAGGGGACCGCACCGCCACTTCCCAGCAAATTAGGGACACTGTTGCTCCTGGGGTATCGGCGAGGACCATTCGCAACCGTCTCCATGAAGCTGGGCTACGGTCCCGCACACCGTTAGGCCGTCTTCCGCTCACGCCCCAACATCGTGCAGCCCGCCTCCAGTGGTGTCGCGACAGGCGTGAATGGAGGGACGAATGGAGACGTGTCGTCTTCAGCGATGAGAGTCACTTCTGCCTTGGTGCCAATGATGGTCATATGCGTGTTTGGCGCCGTGCAGGTGAGCGCCACAATCAGGACTGCATACGACCGAGGCACACAGGGCCAACACCCGGCATCATGGTGTGGGGAGCGATCTCCTACACTGGCCGTACACCACTGGTGATCGTCGAGGGGACACTGAATAGTGCACGGTACATCCAAACCGTCATCGAACCCATCGTTCTACCATTCCTAGACCGGCAAGGGAACTTGCTGTTCCAACAGGACAATGCACGTGCCACCCAACGTGCTCTAGAAGGTGTAAGTCAACTACCCTGGCCAGCAAGATCTCCGGATCTGTCCCCCATTGAGCATGTTTGGAACTGGATGAAGCGTCGTCTCACGCGGTCTGCACGTCCAGCACGAACGCTGGTCCAACTGAGGCGCCAGGTGGAAATGGCATGGCAAGCCGTTCCACAGGACTACATCCAGCATCTCTACGATCGTCTCCATGGGAGAATAGCAGCCTGCATTGCTGCGAAAGGTGGATATACACTGTACTAGTGCCGACATTGTGCATGCTCTGTTGCCTGTGTCTATGTGCCTGTGGTTCTGTCAGTGTGATCATGTGATGTATCTGACCCCAGGAATGTGTCAATAAAGTTTCCCCTTCCTGGGACAATGAATTCACGGTGTTCTTATTTCAATTTCCAGGAGTGTATTTTCTTCCTTGAACAATACACCGTTTTCATAGAGCCTTCGATATTTGCATACATTTTAATTGATGCTACCTATACATCCAGGGAAATCTTAAATTTCTAAAGCCCTATGTAATGGGCAATAAATTTTATACGTATTGTCGTAGCTGTATCTCAAAGAAGGTGAAGTCTCTTTGTGATCACCGTGTCACTTTACAAATTTGAAATCAACATGGTAAAAATGGGAGTTCTTCGTATTGGCAAAACGGAACGAAAATAATAATATCGAGAAACTCTCTATTACATGGCACACAACAACAAAAACATCTATATACCTGATGGCTCATAGCTATGACTAAACTAATAGCAAAGGATTCCCCTAATTTCTTCCATAGATATTTTTACTGGAGTCATGATATTTTGCTTTTCGCCATAAAATCAGCTTCATTCAATTGAATATCATTTTTCCAATAATTTGTTTCAGTTAGGATGTTCCTGTCTAAATGTTATGTGAATTAACACTAGTTCCTCTGTTTGTATTCAACTGTTGTATGTCACTGAAATACCTTACTCATCATTGCACACAGTTGGTTGTCCATTTCCACTATAATGGTACTACATGCTGTTGCAAAAATCGCAGAAGCAATAAGCACCTATATGCACTTCATCTAGAGTGTTACATGTTCCATAAATCATTCCCATGATTTTTATCGTCAGAATGTGCTATAATCCTATTTAAAGCTACGTATAAATAATTTACTAGTGAGTTTTGCTACATTGTACCCGTATACAGGTTAAAGACTGCCACACTGGCTAAACTTTAGTAAGGATGAACAGATACCCCTGAATACTACTTGTGTAACTAACAACACAGCTTAATGTCTTCCTTTTTAGCTGTAAATACTACCCATTTTAGTAAAAATTCATTTATGATACACAAGGGATCTTTCAATGGAAATAATTTTAGTTAAAATCCAAAAATTATTCTATCATCTGTCACTTATCTTTAGCTATAGGAAAAATGATCAAAGATTTTATAGCAGTATGTTTACAAATTTAAGGAATTATTCTACCTTAGAATCAAAATCAAAAACTGATGAGCGCTTGTGTGAAGGACGTTCCTCGATGAATCAATGTGTACTGTTATCAAACATTGGTCTGAATTTGAAAAATAAATTTCTGATAATAACTGAAGCACGCAATCTATGAAAGTGAATCTTGGTCTGTGGAAAACTGAAGAAAAAAATTGAAAGTGTGTAATGTGAGGTTCAATGGAAGTATCTTGTAACTTATGTGGACTGATGAAATAATCTCCTCATAACCGAAGACGAAAGGAATGTACAGTGATCATTAACTAGGAGGAGAGATACAATGACAGCACATGTGACAAGGCATCAAAGAATAACTTCCCTGGCACTGTACGTGGCCCCATAGGGCAAGGACAATAGGAGAACAAAGCGCTTTGAATATACCAAAGAAGTAATTGAGGATGTTGTTTGTGAGTGCTGTTCTGCAATAACATCATTATTCTCCTCAAATTGTGAAGGATTGTACATGACGAATTTCATTGCCAAATAAGCATATTTTGAAGGAGTGGTTAAAAGCTAACTTCTCGAAAAGGAATTTTCCGTATGATTCTGAATAAATATTCTTCTCACTGTCCACTTTTGTGTAATTAATACTTCCTTTCTGATTGATGCATTACTCCATCAAAATCTCTCAAAAGACGTTGACAACTGTAAATATGCAGAAAAAATTAAGAATATGATTTGTTGGCTTCAATATTAGCTATTATTAGAAGAGAAAAACCTGCTGAATTTAATTGTTTGGGTACTCAGTAACAGCAGTCTTCTTTTTCAGTTTCCTTCGCTAAATATACTCTTAGGAACATTCGACCCCATTTATTGGCTTTTCTTCATACGCTATATCAGCTGTTGATGATACTCTATTTGTCATGCAGAACTAATAGGCTGTGTGTGTGTTTTTAATGTTAAGACACAATAAACAATCCATTTTCAGATAACCACTTAATAATTTCTTTGTTTGGATGTCCTTTTTCTGCAGTAACTATTGGATATGAATTATTACTTATTTGTTTTTCATCTTAAATATATTGCCGTTTAACAGAGTTTTGCATCAGGCACGTTGTGATTTTATTTACAAACGACTAATGATGATGGTTTGCAAGTAAAATCGACTTATTTTTTATGTAAAATTATCTTAACTTGTAGTGTGCTTAAGTGAGAAAAGACTCTAATAACAATTTGGCGCCTGAAAGTACTTTTTTCAAATTTATTTTGTTGATTTCTCTCTAACTGTGGCAAATAGTGCTTCAATCATCTGCAGAAAGTACTAACTCTGCTTCATTTGTGTTAAGTGGAAGCTCGCATTCAAGTATAAGAAATAGGGGATGATCGAAAACTGAGGGTTGCGGCAGTATCTTTCCGTTTCCTCCCAACTACGTATATTACCTTCTCAAGTAACATCAAAAATTATAGTTATTAAACAAATTTGGTAATAACGTATTTAGGTCTTTCCTGTTTTCTTATCAAGAGGTATAACAGTGTCATATTTCTATCTGTCTGCATTAATTCCTTGTACTACGGATGCGTCGCTAACCACATGGACTAT
Source organism: Schistocerca nitens (assembly GCF_023898315.1). Taxonomy (NCBI): domain Eukaryota; kingdom Metazoa; phylum Arthropoda; class Insecta; order Orthoptera; family Acrididae; genus Schistocerca; species Schistocerca nitens. The sequence goes on along the minus strand of NC_064619.1, from coordinate 358,111,937 downwards.
TACGTAAGTAAATCTTCAGAATTATGTTTGAAATTTTGTCAACACAATAGAAGCTACTGCTTATTAGAATTTTTTTTATTTCTACTAATTTCCTTGGAAATGCGTCTGGCAGTAAGGTCTTTTATATTTTAGTACGCGTAACACAGAAAGAGTTAAATGAAAACTGGCACTTATAATGCTTCACATTAACTTTTTAAAAAATTCTTTTGTTTTTTCAGGTAGCCACAGACACCTATCTCATTATAACTATCCAAATTTTATAAACGTATGAGAAATCAGTCTACCTTCTTTTTTTTAAACCACTATTATTTGAAGAAACAAAGTACATCATTTTCCGGAAACTTACAGACAAATAGCTCCCTTATGATCTTTTTAAGAACTGGCTGTCTGGAATCTGGTTCTCAACTAAATAATGAGCAGCTTTGACTCAAATACTCACAAGAATGTCGCCTTGTATGCTTGTCGCCTCCTTTATACTTTCCGCACAGAGATAATCTACTCTGCCCTTCCCCTTCTCTTGTCATTAATATAACATGTTTCTCAATTAATAAGGAGTTGCAGAACTCTAGAACTACTAAACTGAAGATCATGGGAGTGAAGGTAATATGCTGTAGTGGCTGATGTTTTCTGTTACAATGAGTTCTAGCAGTCAGTGAACAACGACATGTTGATGTAATGATCAAAGAAATCAATTACCACAATAAAGTGTATCTGCAGAACACACTGTTTAGAACGACGCCCTCGTCATGCGTAAAGAATCATTTGTACTGTTACGATTGCAGGCCTTACAAGCAGTATCCAAGAGAGACAGCATGTTCCCTTCGAAATCAGCCGCCAATGCCGCAGTGCTGCTGAGGTGAAATCATACAACCCACCAGCTCGACGAAGAGGAATGTTGGATTTACTCGCGCCATGCTGTCTGGGTCCACTACGTGACTAGAAGTTGCACCTTTCATAATAAAACCAAGCCAAATGATTGTAAATACTACCCACCCAGACTTGAAAAACTGTGCCTATGCTAAGAACTACTCCACGTGAGCGACTGACCAGATTACGTCACCCTATCTCATCCGCAACCGTCTGCTGTCATTGCTAGCTGCTGGCCTAGGGGCCGTGATTACAACTGATGCTGCGGGTGCCCCATTGGTGGCATCCACATAGGACGTGGGCTGACATCAACGGAATTCTGGACGCCTCCAAGCAGTCCCTGATTCACCGTTTTCAATATAAGCGCCCTTATATTGAATATAAGCGCCCTCCCACCGCAGGCTCAGCTCCGAGCCGCTGATGCTACACTCTTCGCCGAGAACCCAGGTTCGGGGTACCACAAGCCTCGCCTCAACGCTGACACTTGACACTAGCGAGACGCCCGCCAACACCTGTCACTCTTGCCCAGCACGTCAAGGCCTAGGCCAGCCAAGCTGCATCAGTAATCGACACAGCCCCACTGGGAATTGGTTAAAGCACTAGGCCAGTGCACCATTGTGCTTTGCTGAGCGGAAAAAAACTGAACTTTACACATCATTGGAAGAGCAAATTCACGGTGTGTGGCAAGAACAGCTAGATCACGAAATACATTTGTTAAATTTTACTGTAAAACAGCAGATCCTTAATCTTGTAACTGATACCAAAACTCATGTACATTACGCTAAAACAACAAATAACGAACTCAGGCATACACGTATTATCAAAGACCATACCTCAGTGCTGGTGGCCAATATTAAAACTCAAGATATTGAGACAAATGTTTCAGTGACTTTAAAGCTAATATACACGCAAAAATTTACAAAACAACATACAATGGCCTTTAGTTGAGACACATCGAAATGCTTGCATACTTTGGCGCAACTGGTACCCTAAACCTTACATATCCACAGAAAATTCTGCAGAAGAACATACATGGCGTGTACACCAGTTAAATAAATCACGAGGAAATATTTATCTCTCAATAAAGCCTGACAGTTCTTTGCAGCACCTACATACATGGTTACAGATGTAAATTCACGACTTCTCACACCTAACACTAATTTTAACAAACAGGAACGAACGAGAACGAAACTTGACATCTCACAACAGGCTATCTGACTTACATGAAAGGTCAAGGAACTGAGATATACAGGTTAACAAGACACTAACTAACGTGCGGTATGGAACACCTACATGACTCCCTTAAATACACGAAAATGACTCAGAAGACAGCTAAAACCCTAAAAATAAACACAACGGCGTACGATGCATAATGACCGGCGGAAAAAAGTCGTTCACACACATGATCGATCTGTATCAGGCTCAGTTGATCCTAATGCTAACGTCCCCCGAACGCCGTCCTCCAGACACACACAGCAGCGAGGAAATGCAAGCAGACAGCTTACCCCCGCTGCTGGCGAATCCACGGCGTCCATCAGGGCGCCATACTCAGTAGATGGCACTTAGGTAAGTATAGGCCAACAGCCTGTTTCAGATGCCTTTAAATCCACTACTTCTAACAAAATAACGTACCTCCTAGTGCAACGCCAGTCATGTATACATTTCCTCCAATATTGCACTCATTGTGTAGCACACGTCCTCGAACTTTTTTCACAAAGCAGTGTTGAACACGACGCCAAATCAAGTACTATTTGCATCATCTACCAATCTATCAGTTTCATGCCGTAATTTCTCTCATTGTGTGTTGACTCACATGTTCATCTCTGCACAATCTTTACAACCAAATATTTATTTGTTTGATGCATTACAACTTTTTCTGATTCTGCAGTCGTTATCTTTTACAGGTGCCTCAAGCTATCTCTCTCAATCCTGGCTTTTATTATCAGAATTTTCCACAGACGTAACTCTGACGTTTTTTGCAACAACCTCCTGTTCCAGTCCATTTAATTGTGTTATTTACCTCTTTGTAACGCTGCTCTGGGTTTCTTTAATGTAATTTTTCTCGTTCTGCTCAAGGATACGTACTTCTCCTGTGGGAATATGCACCTGAAGGGCCGTTCCTCAGTCCAATTTTTGAAATCTTACCGCCAGCACAAAAATTTGCTTCAATCTTGTACTATCGTGTCTTCCCTCATCGTTAGGTACATGACTTACTATTCGTCTTTCTAATCTTATCCTTCAAGTTCGTCTTTATTTTAATGCTATGCAAAATTCCTGAAAAATATTCATTGAATTTAAATAAACACGACATGGAAGAGGATGAGATACTGATAGGGGGATATGTTAAGACCAAATGCTTCAGTTTGCAAAATTGTATTCAAAACAGAGTTTCATCTTCTGAAAATCTGGTATGAAAAGTTTTACGTTCGCTTCAAAATCAGTGAACTTCTCATCTGTTTTGCGGTTATCACTTACTGTCGTAATTAAAAACATTTGATCTGTGACATGAAAAAAAGTCTGACATCATTTGACAAAACAGATTCCAAAATTTTACTTTTCTGTATCAGGATTACAAAACACACAAAATATTACAAAACGGATACACGTAATCAACCTATACATTAAATCTGATGGAAAATACTTGGTTCCTACATGCAAGAGCCAGTACTGTAATATTCAGCCGAACCCATATACGCGTTGCTGCATACTTAAAACTAAATATACAAAATATTACTTTACAAACACGTTCCACTTGATTTCCCTTTGAGTTACAATATAAATTCATTACTCTTCTGAATTGCCATGGATTATGGTCAATATTTGTTAACGATTAGTATCACTTGAATTCTTGATAATGTTACAGCCTCACAAATTAATAATACACATTTTCACTTTTATATAAATAACTATGACCTAAAGATACAACCTCTTCTACACATGACAACCGTTTCAGGTCATTTTTCATTAATTATATTATAAAATATGGCTCCACGCACAAGCAGACCGTCACATTGTTCTTTAACTACTCACTATTTCACTTTATCCTTTTTATCTCGTCTCGAGGATCTTTTCAAATTGTTCACCACTACCAGATGACGATACCAGTCCACATCTCGTCACTATGTTCCGGACTCCAGTGACACGTTGCTGTTGCTTTTGAACATTATGTTCTGTGGTGATTTTGCAAGAAGCTGTTGGTACAGTACGTTGTGAGCTATCGCACAATTCTCGTACTTTTCCTCCTCTCTCTCGTTTTTAGCCTCTTTTCGTATTTATAAGTTAGTCTACCTTCCTCTCTCTCTCCCTTACACGTGTACCCCAATTACCAAACATACACAGAATTTCATCTTTCTTTTAAAAATTTATCAGTTCCACAATACTTCATGCATTCCTTGTACTACATCTTCATTAGCTACTATTATTATGAGTATGTAAACGTCTCTAATGTTGCTTCGCCTTGTTATTGTTTGAGTACTGACAAATATCTAATCACTATATTGTCACTGTTATTCTCTATTACTTACTTCCCTGTTAAAATTAATTTCTACATGTAATTTATCAGTCATGATGCTTCTATAATAACCACATGATCTTCCCCTTCAAATTCAGTAAACTCTACAATGTTTAACTTCATACTGATCGCTTCTTTCCTAAAATTTTCCATTTTTCTTCTAATATTTAAATGTCAAGCTCCATTCGTACATCATCAGTCTCATCCATCCTACTGAGCCGCGCTAACACATTTCTGGCAGTCGATGTCAGAAGGGTTTTCCGTGAGTCGCACTCCCTCTGGTAGTCTTTGGTTGAGGTGATCGTCGAGCAGTGTTGGCTAGCGCGCGGTCTGGGACACAAGCCCACCTACGAACAAGGAAGGATAAACATGGATCCCTGCAGTGCCCTGGGTGAGACCGGCCGGTGTACTGAAGTTCTGCCCGCTGCAGCTGAGCACAGAGGGCTGTACTGTTCTGTGCGACCCAGATGCAGACTGGTGGTCCGTTTGCCACTTTTCGGTATCATATATGGAGGACTAAGACTGCGTGGATGTTGTAAGACTTCTTTTATTTTTATTTATTTATTCTTCGTAATTACAGCCTACTATCTGAAGAGCGAAAATAGGCCATGCAAATCACATTTTCTTGGATAGTAATAAATTTAAATATTATTTCTTATACTTAATTTTTAATATTACTACTACTACCACTACAAAACTACAATGAAACTCTTAACCATTTACTCAACTATTGTAGTAAAACAAGCCCTGTATCGTTTGTGAGATGCAGATTCGAGCGAGTTTTCCGGGACTTACCCCAGTTCACTGCTAGTAGCGCCACGTCACCATAACGCGTCTGCGTGTAGCGCACAAGTATTGCCCGTAATTAAGAATAAAATTAAAACTTAAAATTGCTTTTTCAAACTTTGTCAACATATACTTTAATGTAATAACGTTTTAAATGTCAAGTCTTAGAGTGATTAGATCAATAGTTTTCATAAATATATCGTTTTAAGGAAAAAATAAGCGGCGATAAATAATAAAGCTAGAAAGCCAAAAATTGGTCATAATGTGCCAATGTATGTCAAAATTAACTGGTGCAACTCTCAACATGATAAAACAAAAATTGTGGTGAGGATCCACGTTTTTAAGAGAAATTGAAAGCGCTAAATATTAGAATTAGAAATGTAAAAATTTGTATGATGCTTTAGTTCAACCTAAAAATAATAACTAAGTGGCCACATTAAGCTACCTGTAATAGTTTTCGAGTAATTTAATAAAAACTAAATTTGTAAATAAAACATCTCCATTGGTAGTTGATTAAGTATCTGTAATTTTAATGCTAGAAAATTTTGGTTACAGCACATGATAAAACCTATTAAATAATAGAGCTATAACAAGTTTTAGGACCGTACTGTTAATAACAGCCAATACAAGGTCTCTTAAAGCTATCGTTCAGAGGTAACGATCTACTGTCAGTTCCACTCTAAAGATTGTAGAAGGCAAAGTTTTTATGCAAGCGAGCTGAAACTTTTTCTGTTAGTTTAACGAACTTACCTACATGCATGTAAATATTAAGAAGATTTTCAATTAATTCAAAATTTGGTTATTAAAGATTATGTGTCCGAGAAAGCGGCTGTTTAGAGACTGCTGCTGTGTGCATAAGCAGGTGTTCCCTTCGTTGTCCGCTGCGCCACATATATAAATATACCCCGAGAGGCAAGACGAGGTTTCACTTCGTACCCTGCTACTGTAAGATCCGCGTCTGTCAAACGCCAGATTGCGCGCTGCTTCAGATGACGTCAGAGACGGTCTGTTGCAAAACTCTGATTTTCTACAATAATTGACAATGAACTCGCGAGGACTGTACACCGTCCTGGATCGCTTAGATTTTCGCTAAAGTAACTGTTTTTATGCCCTCCGTGATATTTACAAATCCGCGTGGCAACTGGTGACAATTACATTCCACTTTTATAGCGAGCATTTAATTTAATTTGAGTATCAGTAGTAAGGGTGAAGGACAATTTTGTATTAACTTACTGTTGAGGTCGCCTCTGAACTGCTAATAGCGCTGTTTAGGATAGAAAGATTTACTGTCAATATGAACTTAATGACTTTCACAATTTTGTGAGTGTGAAACTTTAACAAATATATGTATGAATTAGAACTCTAAATATTCACTTATAATCATAATCCTGATCTCACTTAGCAAAACGGAGAATAGAAACATTTCTTTCAGTGAATGTGAATGTGCAGACTGGTAACTAAGGTCAGTATGTTCTCCATCGCTTTCTGGCTGACCACAAAAATTGTTGCCAGACCCTCGTAAAAAGACTGCGAACCATCTATTACTCTAATTGATACCCACCGCCCCACACTACTAACACTACTATAAGCCCTATAAGATTAGTTCATTTATTGTGGTGCTTATAACCTGTTGATAGTTGTTTCCGATAATGGATCCGCCCTCACAATATCCCTGTCAACAGCCATTGTCTGCTGGATCTCTTGGGGTCACCATAGCGTTTCTACTATAACAAGCAATGCCGCTAATCACTCTTACATCTTAAAGTCCACCATTCCATGATAACTTGCAGCAACTCAGTGTAGATTCTGGAGAAACTATTTCATTCGATGGTCTCCGATCTCAGTTGTGTTGCCTCCATCTGCAGAATATGTTGTCTAACCAGGATGGCAGCGCGCTGACACGTGTTGAATGCATCGTGAGTTCTTCCTTGGCCTTCCTGGATACTGCGGCTGTAGTATTGTCCACGATGCGGCAGGTCGAGTTGCTCCTTAGTGCTGCTTTGGGATCCAACATCCTTAATGCCTGACGGCCATTACCCACTACATCTTCATAGAGTGTGCAGTCTTACAACGTGTATTCTAGTGTGGCCACCCTGTTGCAGACGTATCTGTCACTCATCTGTCTTTCAGTTTTGTATAGATACGTAGAATAAGGGTCTTGGACAGTTAGGTAATGTATTAATCCACTCGATGGGTCAATAAATCTCTTTTTTTCAGTCTCTCCCTAATATTAGGGAAAAATTTGTATGTTCTCCTGCCTCTACCTGAAGTGTCCCATTCATTTCTCCACAGTCCTAATGTACGACCTTTTATTAACTTTTTCGAATTGGCAGTTCCGAGCATCCTTTGTGCTTCCATTTGATCGCTTTTCCTTAGTCAGTAAGAGGCTTCCCTTTTTCCTAATTTCCAAGACCAGTGTGTATATTCCTAGAATTACTAACAAAGTATCATTTGCGATAGTGCATTCGGTGTCCGTCAATCTTAATAGCACTCCTCCTTCAACTCTACTTACTAAAAAGGCTGGCTTTCCTAGCTGCAATCTGTGAGTTCAGACGCTCGCACCATATCCTAGCCGGCCGCGCTGGCCGAGCGGTTCTAGGCGTGGAGTCCGGAGCCGCGCGACTGCCACGGTCGCAGGTTCGAATCCTGCCTCGGGCATGGATGTGTGTGCTGTCCTTAGGTTAGTTAGGTTTAAGTAGTTCTAAGTTCTAGGGGACTGATGACCTCAGCTGTTAAGTCCCATAGTACTCAGAGCCATTTGAACCATTTTGAACCATATCCTACGACTGGTGTTAATATAGGTTGGTAGTATGTTCTGACTGTTTTCAAGGGAAATCGGAATTGCCTATTTGCAATGGTTATTATATTAATCACCACGTTTGTACCTTTTCTACCCGCTTTCTTTATATGATGTGCAAAGTTACACGTTCGTCCAGAAATACCCCTACATACCTCCTTACTGCGCTTCTCCTAAGCGGCACATCATTTAATTTTATTTTAGGATTTCTTGTTAGGGACCCTTCCAGCAGGAAATATTTGCTTACAATAGTCATGTACAAATGACGAAGTGACTCAATACAGAATGAGAAAAATTACGGCGTGAAAATGATAGATAGGTAGATGAAGCAAATAGCACTTGATTTCACGTTGTGTTATATACAGCGTTGTGTAAAAAGCTCGAGGACGAGTTCTGTATAATGAGTGTAATACTACAGGAAATGTACGCATGACTGGCGTTCTCGCAGTTAAGACGATCCTTAACGGAAATCTAGAACCCACAGTACCCCTGAACCGTTATATAAATGTGTAACACTTAATTTTCCTAGGAATCGACTTTCTTCTCTTCTTCATAGAAATAACAATGATATGTAGTACACATACTCTTTCGGTCTTTTGAGGAAAATTTCCTGTTGCCTGCTTTCTTTTGTAGGGATCTTTACATTGGTACATTTCAGACATTAAGTGACCTTGTTATATGTAAAACTCTAAATTAGTACATGCTGATACATTTCACTAGAACTGTTAAGTGATTATGTTCTTGAAAAGTGGACTCAAATTGGTCACTCCCATTAACTCCATTTTCCACCAGGGGTAAGATATAGTTGTCTTACAGAGACCTTTTTGTGTAAAGGTCTACAAATCCACGTATTCAAGTTTGCGCTTAACAGCATTAGTGGAATAGCTGAAAAATGCCATTACTTGTCTTCACTGTCCTCCGTCAGTATATTTTATTAAAATTCTTCTGCGTCTGGTCTACGTAGTGAGGAAGGCCATTGGAACACGGCCGAAACGCCATTTATTTGAGTAATGCTGTCTTCCTCCTTTGCTGTTTTACGACCTGACGTGCCAGTAAGCTAAGAATATTTTAATGATACTGACACCAATAGCGGATACCTCCATGTTTATATCGTATGGAACTGTTCGTTGCTGATTTTCTGTTCAGCTTTCTTTTTGCTCTTTTCTTCGTCTATTATCAGTTGAAACATTCTTCACTCGAAATATGAAAATATGTAATTTAATGGTGGAACGAAATTTGTCAAGATGTAGTAAAAGAAATACGAAACGGAGGTAGGAATAGGACAGTGAATACTTCAAACAATTTAACCATAAATAATGAAAGTAAAAGAATAATAAGTATAAAAGTATTTTAAGAAATTCAAACTTCTATAATATGGTTGAGAAATCATTAAGACATAGTTATTTTTTCAGAAATGAAAGAGAACTAATTTGCCTTACTAATTACTGAGAATAGTGGAATACAGATTACTTCAGCCAACTGCACAGAATGACGGGGAAAGCTACATTCAGAATAAGCTTGACATCTGCCTTCTGCTTCAGAAAATCATTAGACAACGCCAAAGGTAGTGGAAGAAACAAACAACTACAGAGGCCCAGCTGTGCTGTCTGCATCTTACACGTTATTATACATAATTCAAATGGCTCAAATGGCTCTGAGCACTATGCGACTTAACTTCTGAGGTCATCAGTCGCCTAGAACTGAGAACTTATTAAACCTAACTAACCTAAGGACATCACACACATCCATGCCCGAGGTAGGATTCGAACCGGCGACCGTAGCGGTCACGCGGTTCCAGACTGAAGCGCCTAGATCCGCATGGCCACACCGGCCGGCCTATAATTCTACTAGGCAACGTTGCAGTCACCCGTGACAGTGAACTGTGTGAATTTTACAGTTTAATTTGTCAAAGTAGTTACTCACCTTGAAGTCCATTAATGCAATATGGAGCTGAACTCAAATCAGTGCAGTGACATTTATAGATAACTCAAAAACCTGTTTTATGAGGACTAGGGAAGCGTAAGTAACGAATCATTAAAATTAATCGTTATTGTTAGAAAATTCAGGCTAAAAGTGAGTAAATGAATTTAGTTTACGAAAATGGTTGTTTACTAGAGAATTTTCTTTCCTAATGAGCCGCAGAGAAGAGGATGTTACTATCTCATGAAACTTCCGAAATTGAGAATGTTTCTGGTGGCACGCGCAAGGCAGATAAAAATGTAATTAAAAAGCTGACATTCTGAGATGGAGCGCCAACAAAACTCGATCTGATAATAGCTAACAGTCTTTTAACAAGAAATTAGGAGTCAGAAGCCAGTTAGCATTTGCACTGATACCAAACACAAACTTGTCTGAGAAATGAGTCACATACGCATGTGTTTCTCGCTATTAGCAAACACTGTCATGCTACCTCATCTCAAACACATATATTTATACCATAGAGCTCTATTCCTTAAACAAAGATGTAATAAGAAGAGAAAAGCCTTTTTCAAACAAAAGTAAAAATGATGTTTTAGTTAGACATAATTATCGCAGTGTCCACTGAGAAACGAAGAACTACCTAACACATTCTGAAAACTTATTTCTTCTGAGAGAATTAGATTTTATATTGTCTCAAAATATATCACCATTATATCAAATTTTTTTAATAAAGCCAAGCGAAAATTTCAATTTCTGCTCTGTTTCTGTTACGGAATAATAGTATTAACCGTAACGGGTATCTTTGATTTTATCACTGAAACACTCCACCGGCCGGAATAAAAATAATAATAAAAGCCCGTGACCGGACTGAAGGTAGATTGCAGCCCCTGCTTTCCCCCGTGGTACTAGGAGGGGGAGGGTTGGTGGTCTTTTGCTCCCGAGAAAGATCCCCGGTACTGAGTTTAATATCTGGCTGAGAGCAGCTGGACCCGTCGTAGAAGTACTGAATGAGGAATAATACCCGGTGCTCGCAGAGATTCAACATAAGACCTCGATGGCCAGAGTCTAGTGCTATAACCGCTACACAGCCATGTCTGCCATAAATAATAATAAGCGTGAATAATAACGAGTCATTTTCTTGTGGGAAAAACTGTCTTTTGACTTTCGTCAGTCTAAGTCATCAAACTTTAAAAAAGAGAGCTTGTTCGAGGAGAGTTGCACCAACAACAAAAAAATGGTTCAAATGGCTCTGAGCACTATGGGACTCAACTGCTGTGGTCATAAGTCCCCTAGAACTTAGAACTACTTAAACCTAACTAACCGAAGGACAGCACACAACACCCAGCCATCACGAGGCAGAGAAAATCCCTGACCCCGCCGGGAATCTAACCCGGGAACCCGGGCGTGGGAAGCGAGAACGCTACCGCACGACCACGAGATGCGGGCGCACCAACAACACTACATCTCAATAAGACGTTTCTCGCTTATTATTCTGATCGAAAAATTTTTCGTTACTTACACAGTTCGTCAGAGGGACGGTGAGGGGAAACCACTACATCAGATTTAGTACGAATGGCTGGAAGGAATCGAACGAATCATTCTGGGAAGTATCCAGGACGAAGAAACAAAAATGTAAAGAATATGCCTTAGGACAGATGAGGGAGAGTTTTATCACATATACACCACTCGTAGGAGTTTTTTATTTTACATCTGTGCAAAGTACCGTTTCGAATTTTAAAATAATCTATCATTTTATGTTTTGTGAACTGACCGTGAATATCTTAGGTTTTAAAGTGCGCGAGTTGCCTATGATTGTCCAATTTGATATTTCTTGGTTAGGTTTCTTTTTCCCGTGTCCAGTTTTTATACTTATTATTGAAAAACCGTAACGATATAAAATCAGAAATTGAAACCGGCAGTCAATGTTCAAAAGTAATTGTTGCTTAATACCCACGAGCTTAGTATTCATGAGGTAATTTTTTGGTAAATTAAGGACTGTAACAAGTTTTCGATTTTAATCATTTCAAGTTAACACTTGTATCTCAATTTCCAGTAGAACTATACACTTTATTACATCGACATATATTCTTAACTGTGTTTAAGTATTTTATATTCAGTATCCCGCCACTCCAGCTGTGTATAGACGGATTTGTAGATATTATCTGTCTGCCACGTAAATCCGCTTTCCGCTGCCGCGCTTCCTGGGGTCGTACAACCACGTCACAAGGGAATGGCCGTTGCTCCATGTCAGAGACTAAATACCGAGTTCGGTGAATGCATCCGTTACTGAGGACGCCACACGCCGGTTTTCCTATATAATTGTTCAAAAATGGTTCAGATAGCTCTGAGCACTATGGGACTTATCATCTGACGTCATCAGTCCCCTAGAACTTAGAACTACTTAAACCTAACTAACCTAAGGACATCACACACATCCATGCCCGAGGCAGGATTCGAACCTGCGACCGTAGTGGTCGCGTGGTTCCAGACTGAAGCGCCTAGAATCGCTCGGCCACACCGGCCGGCCTATATAATTGTTACCTTGCTTTCTCGACTTGGATTTCAATTCGGACCTCTGTATGATACTGTTCAAGACGGTCCTGACTTATAACTGGTAATGATGTTGCTCACTATGGTCACTACTAATGATCTGAGCTCACGTAATGTTCACTCACTGCAGTGTTTTCCGTCGCCAACTTAGGGCCAGGCTTTGTTTCCACAATATAAAATATTCGCAGCCTTGGTCTTCCTAATTTGTGCTGGGCTGCGACACAAATGTATCTGTATTAAGTTCATGCGTTCCTGTACCCGCATTTTGTTAGCGCTGTTGTTTTTTCGAACTTTATTTTAAGAATGCTACAAGGAGCTGCATTGCCAGAAAATAAAAGTTTTTACGAAGTATACGCTACTCCGAGGATTGATTAATATTCCTAATATCTGTTCAAAAGTGCGTGTTAGTAGAATTTCAGTGACAGGAAAGGGTTATTCGATTGATGGTTTGCGCCACTTTAGTAATTTATACAAAGTCCTGTGGTAAACATTAGCTTATGTCCAAATTACACTGGCGACAGTCCATTTTATTTAAAATTTACAAATTAGTGTAGGAGTGGTCTAACTACACTCTTCATGCAAATGATTATATTTACAACTACATGGCTCATTTATTTTCATTAGCAGCCGAGCCGAGAGGACGAGCAGCAGCAGCACTTGTCTGATGAACGGTCAATTAATTAGGATTTTTTTCATGTGCTTCTGCAAAGAAGTGAACTATAGTGTGTATTTTACTGTGTAGCAAGTGGTTAGAAAATTTAATCGTGTTTTTTTTGCGTAAGTCTGAATATACTTGTGTAGGGCGGCTTCCTGTGTAAATTTTCCCGTCGCCAGTAACTCCGTCCCCCACTAAGTCTTCAAAAATGTTCAAATGTGTGTGAATTCCTAAGGGACTAAACTGCTGAGGTCATCGGTCCCCAGACTTACACACTAATTAAACTAGCTTAGACTAAGAACAACACATACAACCATGCCTGACGGCGGAGTCGAACTTCCGGTGGAAGGGACGCGCAGTTCGTGACATGGTGCCTCTAACCGAGCGGCCACTAGGTTTTAATTTTGTGCTAGTTGACAGAGTACTGTTTAGATAAGTATATTCTAGTTTGAATATTTATCTCGTGCATTAACTTTTCGGTAAACAGGATTTCTACTAACAGGTATCTGCAAATACATCAACTTCAGTAGAGAAATTTATTTCTGTTTAATAGCTTGCTATCTCAGAATACAGTGAGAAATCTGCACAGCAACTTTTAATGTTACTTTATTCTCCTTTGCTATATTTTGTATACACTTCAAACACAGTAGCGCCATTTGAGACCTTATATCTATTTTATACACAGTACGATATAGCTAGGGACTGTGCTTGTTGTGAACGGACACAAAGAGAGTTGGCTGCTGTCCGTAAACGCTGGGAGCTGCGTTGGCTACCGTCGAAAAGCTTCTCGAAGTTGCGGCGACGTCGGGGCGCCAGTGGCGAGACTTGCGACACCTTTGGTGCCACTGGAATGCCATAGTGACCCGGACGTCACTGCGGCTTCTGATACGCTACATTTGACGGATCCGTCCTCACTGTAGAGTGGGTGTCAGACAGTGAATGGTTCGCGTGTCACTGAGCGGAAGGCAAAACGGGGAGCTGGCCGTGCCTCTGGCTCCCTACGTCTCAGCAAAAGGTACGAGCTGCCACCCATTGTTGTTGATAACTCCGAGCCAGCACGAGATGCCTCTCCTGTTGGGCCAGCAGTCGATTTTCCCGCCCAATCCGGACAGAGGGTAGGTATGTTTTTCATTGGAAGCTCCAATGTTACGAGGGAGATGAAGCCCCTCCGTAGGATACCAGGCAAGACGGGAAAAAATTCCAGTGTGCATTCGGTCTGTTTACCGGGAGGTCTCATTCGTGATGTGGAGGAGGCCCTGTCGGCGGCTATCGAGCGCACTGGATGCAACCGGCTGCATGCAGTGGCACGTGTCGGCACAAATGACGCCTGCCGCTTGGGCTCTGAGGCCATCCTCGGCTCCTTTCGAAAGTGGCTTATTTGGTGAAGACGAATAGCAACGCACGCGGGGTGCAGGTTAAGCTGCCTGTTTGTAGCATCGTACCCAGCTCTGATTTGGAGCAGAGTGGAACATCTAAACCAGAGGCTCAGACGACTCTGTGACGGATGCTAATTTCTCGACATCCGCTATCAGGTGCTGAATTGTAGGGTTCTCCTTACTATGTCAGCCGTGCACCACACGCTGGAAGCGGCTACTAGCGTAGCGGAGTACGTGTGGCGAGCACGTGGGGCTTTGTTGGTGAGAGAACCGCTCCCTTGGGACAAGGGCGATTTGCCTGTTAAATCAGCTACAGTGACCTCAGAGAATCTTGGTCCTCGCAGAGCAGAGATAGGAAAGATTACTATGATCTTAGTAAACTGCAGGAGCAGACAAGGAAAGCTCCCAGAATTATGTAGTATCGCTGCAGGTTACAATGCACAGATAGTATTGGGAACACGTCAATCACAACGAAATCCTAGGTTCAGACTGGAATGTTTATCGTAAGGATAGGTTAGTCGCCAATCGTGGCGGAGTGTTTATTGAAGTAAGAAATTCGAGGGTATCACTGATTCCGAATGTGAATTAATCTGGGTGAAATTGAGTGTCAAAGAACAGTCAAAAATGGTGATAGGATGCTATTATAGACCACGTGGGTCAGAATCTGTGGTTGTAGAGCGCTTCAGACAGAACTTGCTGAATGTCATTAGTAATTTTCCTGATCCTACCGTTATAACAGGGGGTAATTTAAACTCACCAGATAATGATTGGGAGTGTTATGCCATCAGAGCTGGTGCCAGAGACAGGGATTCGTGTGGCATTGTTCGGGATGTCTTGTCCGAAAATTACCTTGAGCAGCTAGTTAGAGAACCAATGCCTTAGACCTCCTGGCAACAATCAAACCTGGACTTAGCGAATCAGTTAACATAGAGAAAGGTATCAGTGATCATTAGGCTGCAACAGCATCTATGACAACGGGTCCTACATGGAATGTTACCAAAAGTATGAAGACGTATTTGCTCAGCAAGGGTGACAGGATAAAAACTTCAAAATATCTCAGAAATCAACATCATATATTTGGTGATGAGTACGAACATGTGGAGAACAACTGCAAAAACTCAAAGACATCGTTCAAGGTGCCATAGACAAATACGATCCGAGTACGGTTTTAAGGGATGAGAAAGATTCACCATGGTTTAACAGCCGTGTTAGTAAAAGCGCTACGTAAATAAAGAGCACTTCGTATCAGATTCAAGAGAAGCAAAAACCTAGCCGTCAAACAAAAGCTGAATGGAGCGAAAATGAGCGTAAGGAGAGCAATGAGAGAAGCGTTCAATGATTTTGAAAGTAAGTCGTTGTCAACCGACCTGAGTAAAAACCGTAAGAGACTTTGGTCGTGTGTAAAATCAGCAAGTGGGTCAAAATAATCTATTCATTCTCTCAGCGACCACACCGGCACCGAAACGGAAGGCCTAAATACTGAATTCGGTATTCCGAAGTTGTTTCACCGTGGAAGAACGTAACGCTGTCCCTCCTTTCAACCATCGTACGAACGTCGAAATGGCAGATACTGAGATAACCGATTGCGCAATTGAAAAGCAACTACAGTAGCTTAGTAGTGGAAAGGCGTCGGGCCCACATGTGAATGAACTTGCTCCCCTTCTAGCAGTAAGTTATCGTAGATCGTTTGAGCAACGAAAGGTAGCTACCGACAAGAAAAAGCGCTTGTCATACCCGTTTTTAAGGAAAGCCGTAACACAGATCCACACATTATAGACCTATATCGTTGACGTCAATCTGTTGTAGAATTATGGAACATGTTTTAGGCTCAAGAACTATCTTGTTTTTGGAAAATGAACATTTCCTCTATAAAAATCAGCATGGATTTCGCAAACAGAGATCCTGCGAAACTCAGCCCGCTCTGTTCCTCCATGAGATCCACAGCGCAGTGAACAACGGCGCTCAGGCTGATGCCGTGTTCCTTGATTTCAATAAGGCATCTGACACCGTCCCGCATTGCCGCTTAATGAAAAAAATACGAGCTTACGAAGTATCGGAGCAGACTTGAAACTGGATTCAAGAATTTCTTGCAGATAGAACTCAACATATCGCTCTTAACCGAACTAAATTGACAGATTCCATGCAACAGCTAGCACAACATTCCTGCCATTGCGCAACTGCATCAGTAGCAAAATCAACAGGAATATCTAACCAGTATCCCCAGCTTGCTCCAAGAAATAAATACCGCCTTCTTCGTTCTCCATGTGACTCAAAATTTTATTAAAATGTGGTTTTGCTTTGGTAATAGCTGGGGCTCAGGTTGGATGACTTGAGCCCCCAAAGGTGTGGCGTCGTAACTAAGCTCCTGAGCAATTCAGTGGACAGTCTCCCACTCGTTGTGTGGTGGCCATACCGAAATTAGACAGCTGTTTTCCCATAACTGAGGAAACTTTGTCCTCAGTAAGTTTCAGCGCTTCGTTGGATATATGTTGCGCTTCGTTGGATGTCCGTTGGTACAGGTGTGTGATCTCTTCCGATAATGTGGAGTTGTATTTGTGGCTTGTAAGTAAAAAATGAATCAAGTGTCAAAAACTGAAAATTTGAGTTGTTGGTGAAATTCAGCTGTAACCGCCAATGACATATATTCTGATACGAGCACCATAACAGAGGGAAACCGTGTTTACAGCTATCAAACATGGCACTTGTGTCAAACACTAACATCGATCCAAAATTTAATCTGTCAGGAAGTTTCACTAACATCGATGTTTAAATAACGAGTCGTGCGCCAACCCACTGTTCTATTTTAGTGTCTTGGAGCACACTTGCGAACTGCTGACAGCTGAAGTAGCTCCGCGGTTCGTTTGCAACAACAGGGCTTTGCTGAAGTAATTATTACAGATACCGAGCGCAAAATATTGCAAAATGAAAGAGGAAACTGCACTAGCCGAAGGTAGAGAAATGAAGATAGTGCTTGAAGTAAAATGAAGAATCTACGCAGCGAAGGAAACGAATATAGGCGAAAAAACAGTACTGTGGTTCCCTTTAAAGAGGCTTCCAAGCACGAGGTAGGCCCTGACTGCCTTTCAACAATTGTTATAAAGCTTGTAATCGACGTAAGTAATGTTCAAGTAATTTAATGCGTTTCATCTATTACTGAAACGAATTTCGTATCGACAAAAATCATTGTTCTGATTATGAGGTTATGGTTAACTACTTGCATGGAATCATTTACTTACCTGCAGAGACCTACAAAGCTAATTGAAAAATGTAATTATATACACTATTCCATTGTTTCAGATTTCCTGTAAATGTCAATTTAAATGCAGACAGCTTTCATACGACCAGAAACCTAAGCTGTTTAATGATTCCTACTCACTGTAAGATGAATGGAAGTAAAATACCTTTGCAGTGTCTCGCGTATACGTTTGCAATTTGAAGAGCAAAGATCAACAGTAAATAACGATAGTAACGAAATTGCTCAGCTGTGTACTGAAGAACGTGCAGAACAACAGGTAATGCCAAAGAAAAAAGAACTATGCGCTACACATAGCCTGATGGTGAAGGAGATGTAATACGAGAGTGTAAAGGAACATTTTGTGACGTTCTCAGTCTAACAAAGAGTTCAGACGTGAATATAGCTGAAGCAGATTGGTGTGGTTATCCATGAAGAAAAGCGAGGAAATATGACAAACCACCGGAGACACAGATGAGAAGAAGAGCTGGTTGCTGATCATATTAACGCCATACCAAACCAAAAAAAGCACTATTCGATGTTAATACCAGCTGACAAAGAATAGCTAGGTGAAGAGGACATTAAAAGCAAATACGCTTCTATGCCAAAGTCTTTAAAAACAAATTTCTCAAACTAAAATTTCATCGCTTGTCAAGTGTCACGTCTTCTACAAGTGATCTCCTTAAAGCCAAATTGAGGTGTGATCGTAACAACAAAGGTAATAAACTGCAGCTGGGGCTCCACCGCCGAAAAGCAAAGAAGGTTATGGATACCTTGAAAGCTGAAACGATCAAAAGTCAACGGCCTTACTCGGATGCATGCAGCTGCAATGGATTAACGAAAAGTGATTTCCCTTCTATCACTAAAGCACAGGAAATGGACTCTTTATGGCAGCACTCAGATTACAGTTTTTGCATTCCTGTTGGTGTAATCAAACCGGTCACATGTTTCTTTAGCATTAGGCCGCATCTGGCAGTGGTGGCAACGAAATTCCTTACTGTATGCACAAATACCTTACATCTAAACTTATCTGTAAAAAATGGTAATGCTGCGTGACAACTGCCGTAGACAGAACAAAAATAAGATGATGATGTTTCTGTAGGTTTATCTAACAGCAGAGTAGTTACTTTCGAAAATAGAGCACATATTTTGCTGGAACGACACTCTTTTCTGTCTTTCGATTGTGATTTTGCTCACATTGAGAACCGGAAAAGGCTACCAGTAGGTGAAATCCCAAAGGATTCACACTGAAGAGCCACAGAAACTGGTACACCGGCCTAATGTCGAGTAGGGCGCCCACGAACGCGCAGAACTGCCGCAACACGACGTGGCATGAACACGAATAATGTCTGAAGTAGTTCTCGAGGGAACTGATACCACGAATCCTGCAGGGCTGTCCTTAAATCCGTAAGAGTAAACGAGGGTGGAGATCGCTTCTGAACAGCACGTTGCAAGGCAGCCCAGACATTCTCAATCATGTTCATTTCTGGGTTGTTTGGTGGCCAGCGAAAGTGCTTAAATTCAGAATGTTGCTGGAGCCACTCTTCAGAAATTCCGGACGTGTGGGGTGTCGCATTGTTCTGCTGGATTTGCCCAAGTCCGTCGGAATCCACAATCGACATGAATGGGTGCAGGAAATCAGACAGGATGCTCACGTACATGTCATCTGCCAGAGTCGTATCTAGACATATCAGGGGTCCCATATCACTCCAATTGCATGCACGTCACACCAATACAGAGCCTCCACCAGCTTGACCAGTCCCAAGCTGACATGCGGTGTCCATGCATTCATGAGGTTGTCTCCATAACCGTACTCTTTGAAACGAGACTCGTCCGACCAGGGAACATGATTCCACTCATCAACAGTCCAATTTTGGAGTTGACGAGCTCAGGCGAGCGCTAAAGCTTTGTGTCACGCAGTCATCTAGGGTACACGAGTGCGCCTTAGGCTCCGAAAGACCATATCGATGATGTGATTCTTGAGTTTCTCCCGGCGTATTTGATAATCAAAATATCCACGGGTGTACTGCCGGTCTACAGTGTCCAACGGGTACAATATTTCGGCGATCATACATGTCGCCATCATCAGGTGAACTGACGGACTGAGCTCTTGTGAACGTGCCGGTGCGGAGATCCGTACGCTATGGCTGCTCAGGGGGAACTGGCTTCGGTCGCGGCGGTGGCCGATTTAAATACCCTCCGCCCGCGGCGCACTCCCTCCGCCGTCCGCGCCCCGCGCCACGGTCACGCGGTGGAACACATTGCGACGGCGTCTGAGATGACGTCGGTGTGATGGCTCTGTCCGCCGTGGGCGTCACAACTATACGTTTGCTCGATTTACTCTGGATTAACCCATCGCTGGGGTTCCCAAGCCTTGCTAAGATTATAGCCACAGTCACGGTTTATGAGGTCGTGATTGGTGCGAATTTCGATGGCCTCTCTAACAACGCTGTCCCGGTATCTCGACGTCTGTACCAGAATCCTCGTGCGTTCGTACTCCATAGCGCGATTTTCCGCCAAGCAATGTTCAGCGACCGCCGACTTGCTCGGATACATCAGTCGAGTGTGCCTCTGGTGTTCACGGAATCGATCCTCAACGGTACGAATCGTCTGACCAATATACGACTTGCCACGTTGACACGCAATCTGGTACACGCCGGCCTTCCTCAGGTCGAGGTCATCTTTGGCGCTCCCCACCAGTGCACGAGTTTAATGGAGAATACTACGAACAAACGGAGGGAGTCGCCATGGGCAGCCCACTCTCACCGGTGATAGCGAATTTGTACATGGAGAACTTCGAGGAGGAAGCCCTGTCGTCATCCAAACGGAAACCTACTTGCTTTTTCCGTTACGTGGATGACACGTTCGTCACTGGTCACATGGTATGGATAAACTCCTTGACTTCCTTACACATCTAAACTCCATACACCCCAACATCAAATTCACTATGGAGACTGAAACGGATGGTAAATTACCTTTCCTTGACGTCTTGGTCAAGAGAAGGGCTGACGGCACCCGAGGTCATGGGGTGTATCGGAAGGCAACGCACACTGATCTGTATTTGCACGTAGACAGCTGCCACCACCCTTCACAGAGGAATTGGGGTACTTAAAAACTCTAGTACATAGGGCGCGCACTATCTCTGACGCAGAGAGTCTATCCCAGGAATTGGAACATCTGAGAACTGTATTTGGAAAAAATTGGGTACTCAGAGTGGCAGATTCAACGTGCTCTCCGCCCACCCACTACAGCACAACCTGTGGAGATGGATGAAATCACGAGGGATAAGGTAGGCACTGCGTTTATTCCATATACAGGCGCACTCTCGGGGAAAATCGCCCGCATTTTGAAGAAACACCGGGTCGGAACTGTGTTTTGTCCTCCGAATAAAACTCGTGCACTGGTGGGGAGCGCCAAAGATGACCTCGGTCTGAGGAAGGCCGGGTGTACCAGATACCGTGTCAACGTGGCAAGTCGTATATTGGTCAGACGGTGCGTACCGTCGAGGATCGATGCCGTGAACACCAGAGGCACACTCGACTGATGTATCCGAGCAAGTCGGCGGTCGCTGAACATTGCTTGGCGGAAAATCGCGCTATGGAGTATGAACGCACGAGGATTCTGGAACAGACGTCGAGATACTGGGACAGCGTTGTTAGAGAGGCCATCGAAATTCGCACCAATCACGACCTCATAAACCGTGACTGTGGCTATAATCTTAGCAAGGCTTGGGAACCAGCGATGGGTTAATCAAGAGTAAATCGAGCAAACGTATAGTTGTGACGCCCACGGTGGACAGAGCCATCACACCGACGTCATCTCAGACGCCGTCGCAATGTGTTCCACCGCGTGACCGTGGCGCGGGGCGTGGACGGCCGAGGAGTGCGCCGCGGGCGGAGGGTATTTAAATCGGCCACCGCCGCGACCGAAGCCAGTTCCCCCTGAGCAGCCATAGCGTACGGATCTCCGTAGCGGCACGTTCACAGGAGCTCAGTCCGTCAGTTCACCTGATGATGGCGACATGTATGATCGCCGAAATATTGTGCCCGTTGGACACTGTAGACCGGCAGTACACCCGTGGATATTTTGATTATCATATCGATAATGTTTCATTGAATGGTTCTCACGCTGATACTTGTTGATTGCCCAGCATTGAAATCCGTGGCAATTTGTGGAATAGCTGTAATTATATCACGTTGAACGATTCTCTTCAGTCGACGTTGGTCCCAGTTTTGCAGGATCTTTTTTCTGGCCGTAGCAATGTCGGAGATTTGATGTTTCACAGGATTCCTGATTTTCACAGTACACTTGTGAGATGGTCGTACAGGAAAATCATCACGTGATCGCTACCTCGGTGACGCTGTGTCCCCAGGTACGTGCGCCGACTATAAAACCACGTTCAAATTCACTTAAATCTTGACTTCCTGCCATTGTAGCAACAGTAACCGATCTAACAACTGTCTTGTATAGGCGTTGCCGACCGCAGAGCCGTATTCTGCATGTTAACAGGTGTCTGTATTTGAATACGCATGCATATACCAGTGCCTTTGGCGCTTCAGTGTAGTTCACCCCATCACCGTAGCTAGGCACACAACATCTTTCACAGTGACTGTGTTGCAAGAGACAACTTTAAGTCAGCTGTAGAAAATTATATGAATTTCGCAAATGTACATATTTCGGAACACAGTGGATCAGACCGACAGCTGAATGACTGGGGTTACTGCAACGTCGGCCTACTCTTAATGCATTTGAGGAGTTCGAAGAACCTGCATCGTGAAGAGGAACGTGTAGCCTTCTGATCTTCAACAGGTGCAGCTGTAAACATTACACAGTGAATCTAGGTTATCTGAAGAAAAGAGAGGACATTTAGCTAAAATGAGTCCATTTGTAAAAGAGGAGAATTAATGGTTTTTTGAGAACCTTATGAAATGAGAGAAAATGTACGTAATGGCATCTGTATCTTTATTTATGTTACGTATTGCATACAAAACTTTTCATTTTCTTCAGCTTCTGTAACAATTCGTCCTTAAACCTACTATCGTAAAAACACATATATCACAAGAAACCTGTACAGTTTTTATATTTGTGTAGTGATCCCCAGCTTTAGTATAAGTGGTATGCACATTTAGTTGATTATCTCTAAATCAGTTTTTCGGCGCATAAGCCATTACTTTCTTACGTGCCACATTTGTTCCAATGTGTTATGGGGTTCGAGAGTCCGGCACAATACGGCGTCCTCCATCGTAGATTCTACTGGCTGTATATTCCAAAAGCTCCATCGCCTCACATGTTTTCTGGAATGTGGCTTTTTTTGTCCATCGAGTGTTGTGAGGGCCTGAAAACTGATGAGGCCTCGGACGCGGGTCAGCAAAACAGTAAAAACCGTACAGAATAACACTCAAAATGTATTACATGCGCGGTGTAAATGGTTCAAGTGGCTCTGAGCACTATGGGACTTAACGTCTGAGGTCATCAGTCATCAGTCTCTGTACAGCGAATATCCATTCTCGTTCGTTTGGGTCTCTTTTAACAGTGTCCAAGGATCCTTTTAGTGCATTTTCCGTCCTTCACACACAGGGACGTAGGTTTTAGCGCTCTGCTAGGACCGTGGATTAGGCTCGTAGTGACTGTGTTATATACCTGTCTGTCCAATTTGGGGTCGGGTACTCTGCTGATATCGCAGATTTCATTCAAATTTCAACCACAGCTTGTGTGGCACGCTGTGTTTTCCCCACTCAGTGGAATACCTGAAGCACTGTACCTCACTAAAAATGTGCCCTTTCGTGAGGAGGGTCATCACCTTTTGCACTTACGCGCTACGCGTGTTAGTCTATTGGTTTCTGCCCATCCATAAGTTCTTCCCTTATATTGTTTCTGGTTGGGTTGCGCTTGAAGGTGATGAGTAAGTCCGGCCAAACATAGTTCCGCACATAGGTGAACACGTCCTGAATGTATTAATAGAAGCACCTCGGACTGTTCACGTACGACGTCGGGATGGTGACAATCTCACCTAAGTCGTTCGATTTTTGTTTTTGCCGTGGTCCGCTAAAGCATCTTGCAAGTAGACGTAATTCTCTACACGCACCTTGCTTTGGTTTAGTGCTGTGTACCTTAGACGCTGACTCTCCATCTTCACTTACATGTCTACCAAAAACTGGGACAAAAGTTTCCTACACTGCAGCTGCACGTTGAAGTCGTATTCGCGGACCACCAGATAAAACGCTTTGAAATCCATGCACGTCACTTTTTTGTTCGAGATCGGTCCCCTTGTTGCAGGTCTCATTTGAGGGATATTGAAATGATATCCTTGTGGCGCTTTCGAAAATATAATGGGACACTGTAGAGCACCGTAGTAGTGGAGGTGTCTTCGACCTTCGCGAGGCAGTCATCGTACTTGTGCATGACGATATCCCTCAGAGTGGTGGGGTCGACATCCACGACTATAGCCAAGACATTTGCCGTGGCCGTTGCGTTGTAGCAGCCCGCGTTCTGCCCGCACGGCAAGTGATCTGTTTGGATCACCACTTTGTAGCTCTCATCTGGCATGTTCTCGATAGATGTTTTAAGCTCATGCACCAACACGTCATGATGATGCATAACTTCTTGTATTTTCAGTGCAGTCACCTTTTCAACTTCCTGAGTAATTTTACACCATCTATCAGTCTCCGCTTCGTCATCTACCCAAAAGTAAACTTGCACAAATTATGGTTGACTACTGGACGGAGATAAAAGGGATTCTATTTTATGGTGCACTTGCACCTGCACTGGAAAGGTCGGTCTATACCCAGGCATTACGAGAACTCTACCTGCCCCAAGGGAGGTCATATAGAAACATGAATTATTTTTTTTACGGTTTCGAAACAGCTGCGCCTCAGCAATCTCGCCATAAAATAATCCCTTTAAGGGATCGACCAGCTCTTCTAATGTGGAAATGGATCACTTACCCATAAAGAAACACATTGCCACCGATTTCTCATTACATTTGAGTATCCTACAAAATCCGCATGCCGTGTTCATAGTTCAGTTCGATGAGCCTATGATTAGTGTAATTTAAAGTTGGATCGTAGTCGAAAGCACTTTTTTTTTAAATCTCCAGGCATGCGTTTCAAATATATACCGACGTTCATCTAGTCGTTGACCAACAGCAAGTAGGCGAGGGTGAGGATGAGAATTTATCCCTTCAATAATAGTTAGATCCAGATTAGTATTGAAGATCAGGGCTGCACCTTTCCAATTTTGATTTCCAAAAGTCGTAGACCCGTCTGCCATTTCAACTGTTTCTCAGGCAAGCACTGAAACCATGCATGCTGTGTTCTTCCGACGATGCAGAGAAGCCGCTATTTCGGCTGTTTCAGAAGCACGCTGAGGGGCCTCGCTTTATGACGTAATCGTATACCGTCAGCCAGCATATGACTGCTCTGGTGCCGCCTCAGCTGCCGGGCGAGATACATTGCGTTCAGCTTTCTGCTGATGTTGAGCATTAACTTGCACCGATGTTCAGCCGCTACAACATTTCCCGAACATTTTCTTTCCCTCCCCAGTTCTCTGTTGTTCAACAAGAACTAACGATTGTTACTGTCTCTCGCTGTGAGCTCTGTGAAAGATCCGACTTGCGTCTGCCAGTCATTAGCAATTTAAATGGTAATACCTAAACTGAGGAAATGTAAGATATCCGACCTTAACAAACTAGCCTAATAACTAACTACAGTAACAAAAATACAGACAAATGGATGACATAATCAGTAATCGACAGCAAATGTCAGTTAAAAGAAGGAAGGAAACAACAGATCGAAATGAGAAACAAACTATCCAGATCCTACAAACCAACGAAATCACTAAAGTAACTATGAATCTCCCAGTAATTAGAAGAAAAGCCACGTGAGTGTCAGCTAACTTCAGATATGCTAGAAACAATCTAAATCGCCAAAGAAACTATGAATCATGTGAATCCAAAGAGAAAAACTGAGTCAATGTTCAACAAACACGATAATACCACAATCCAATACCCTTTCCCAATGCAAGTGCACAATATTAATTCTTCTAAACATTCGAGGCAGTTGCGGCGGAGCGGGCTGCCCTCTCTCACTATCCTTTAAACAATCTGACCACCTACCTGGATAGGTTGCAGGTTGTCTGCCCCTTCACTCTTCGTTGGTAGGTACTGGTTTAGCCGATAAAAGCAGCGTTGACGAAAAGTCAGCTAAATACCTACCACTCAAAGGCCACATAACTCAAGTCCGTGGGCAGCACGTGAAAGTTGGTTAAACTATCGGGCGTTCAGTAGTCTCCTTGTACAAAAGTGCTCGTCATAATGTCTCGAAATCTGCACGAAACAAGCCACGAGGAGATTATTTACGATTTGAAATGTTCACACGCGAAATATAAATAAATCACTCACAAAGCTCAAGTTTTCTCAAAATACTCAACATTATAGTCGCTTTTCATCAACTACACGGGAACCGACCAAACGCGGGGATTCCTTAATTGTGGTACAGGTTTGATCAGCGCGATTTAAGATAGGTGTTTACCAGAAGACGAGCTGAATCTCATCCATGATCAGAAACAGCCTGCGTCATTCAACAGTGCAAGATGGAAGAGAGGGTATAACCCAGACCTCATATTTGTTTCCAAAACCTTGTCCGGGTCATGCAACAAATTCGTTCTCAACCCTATCCCAAAGACCCAACACAGACCAATCATGCTAAAGTTTAGACCAGTAATACTGCCACAAAAAGTACCCTTTAAAAGACGTTTTAACTTCAAAAGGGCCAACTGGAAAAAATTTGCGGACACCTTAGACATGGAAATCGTAAATTTACCATCAAACACTGAAAACTACGGAAAGTTCGTCCAAGCTGTTAAAAGATCAGCAAGACTCATCATACCTAGAGGCTGCAGAACACTCTACATTCCTGGAGTTTCCAACGACATGAAACAAATATATAACGAATACCTGGAGCAGTACAGCATGGACCCTTTCAGTGAAGAAACCATAAAACTTGGCGATTAGCTAATTGAAACTATAAGCAAAGACAGACAAGAGTCCTGGAAACATACGTTGGAGAGTCTTGACATGAAGCACAGTAGCAGAAGAGCTTGGAACCTCATAAAGCGATTGTCCAGCGACTCGGCAGCCCCCAAAGATCAGGTTTCCGTAACAGCTAACCAAATCGCACATCAGCTTCTTTTGAATGGTAAACCAACCAGGAACAGTAAGACTGCCACCTCATATAAGAGGCCACAAGTGACTGAAATACCACCTGAGCCATACTTCACTTCAATAGAACTGGAAGCTGCTATCAGTTCCTTGAAACCCAGGAAGGCCGCGGGTCCCGACGACGTCATTAATGAATTTATACAGAACCTAGGGCCCATAGCTAAGGAATGGCTTTTATAACTCTATAATCTCTGCTGGTCAAACAAGACGATACCTAAGCTATGGTTGAAGGCCAAGGTAGTAGCTATCCCAAAGCCAGGTAAACCAAGAGATGATGCTAAGAACTATCGTCCAATATCGCTGCTGTGCTGCCCTTTCAAGCTATATGAACGTCTTATCTTGAATAAAATAGCACCATAACTAGAAAGGCAAATCATTCCACAACAAGCAGGATTCAGACCAGGTAAATCTTGCACTGGCCAGGTCCTCTGCCTAACACAATACATAGAGGACGGTTTTGAGGAGGGAGAAAAAACGGGCGTGGTTTTTGTCGACTTATCAGCAGCTTACGACACGATAAACCACAAAATCCTCCTGGGAAAAATTTTCAAAATGACGGGAAACTACCACCTTACTGAAGTTGTGAGATCATTGATCTCCAACAGAAGATAATATGAGGAATTTCAAGAACAAAGAAGTCGCTGGAGGAACCAGAAGAACGGGCTCCCACAAGGTAGTGTTTTGTCCCCCCTACTTTTTAATCTGTATACAAATGACCAACCAGTTGGACCGACGACAAGAAGCTTTATCTATGCTGATGATGTAGCCATTGCATGCCAATCTAGATTAATCAAACAGATTGAGAGAAACCTAACAGATGCCTAGAAGAACTAACTGAATATTACAACGGGAACCAGCTTCGACCTAATCCAGCAAAGACGCAGACTTGTTTATTTCATCTAAACAACAAGGAAGCAAACAGGGAATTACAATTGGAATGGAACTCAAACTTCAACACTGCCCAAACCCAGTTTATCTTGGAGTCACGTTAGATCGAACATTGTCTTACAAGAAACACATAGAGAAAACTAGAACGAAAGTCAACACACGGATCGGCATAATCCGTAAACTTACCAACTCACACTGCAGGGCAAATCCTGAAATTCTACGTGCATCATCCCTGGCATTGTGCTTTGTTCCAGCTGAATATGCATGCCCCGTCTGGAGAAGATCGACACATGCTCAGAAGCTAGACGCAGCACTGAATGCCTCATGTCGATTAATCACGGGATGCCTGAAGCCTACAAACCGTGATCTCCTTTATACGTGTTCTGGAATAGCCCCCCCAAAGATCAGACGGCAAACGTTAGCGATGGCCGAACGAAGCAGGCAGTGCGAAGATAGAAGACATCCCCTGTACGCACATCAGCCAGCGGAGGCAAGACTTAAATCTAGGAAAGACTTCATAAAAGTTGAACGTCCACTAACCGAAAGTCAGTCTACAACTAGAGAATCAATGTGGAAACAGAAATTGGATAAAGGCAGTCTGAAAAGTTGGAACATTAAAGAAAAACTTCCTGCTGGCTGGTTCAAATGGCTCTGAGCACTATGGGACTCAACTGCTGAGGTCATTAGTCCCATAGAACTTAGAATTGATGACAGCTTCCACTCTCGCAGGCATACGTTCAGTCAGGTGCTGGAAGGTTTGTTGGGGTATATGACATGAGAAAATGAAATGTAGACAGCATTGAAATATAAAGATGTGAAGAAGCAGATGTTAAAAATAAACATGCAAAATGACGAAAGTGGTCGTATTTTGAGTTACTGTTACACTCGAGCGTATATCCATTTGACAGAGTTCGATCATTAAAAATTTCCCACTCTGTTTTTTATATATGAATTTAGAAACAGTTTAAATGTTGCTTATTTTGTATAGACCCATTTTAGTCTCGTATAGCTAAACCTAACCAACCTAAGGACTTCACAAACATCCATGCCCGAGGCAGGATTCGAACCTGCGACCGTAGCGGTTCCAGACTGCAGCGCCTTTAACCGCACGGCCACTTCGGCCGGCCTTCCTGCTGGATCACAATTGGAGTGGAGGGTCTGGAAGAGCCTAAATAGACTTAGATGTCAAATGGGAAGATCACAGGATAACCTGATCAAGTGGAGATACGCCGAAGAAGAGCCCTGCCAATGTGGAGGAAAACAAACCATGACACACCTGCTGACCTGTCCATCTTTGCTGGCCCCATGCACTTTCCAAGACCTGTGGTTGGCCAACGACGCTGCAGTGAAGTGTGCCGAACACTGGAGAGAGATATGAGCCTTGCTTTAGACAATAATGAGGACTTACAATATGTGAAGATCATGAATGTATATATGAATGAATCATTTACTTGTATTTGCAACTTAGTATATATAGCGTATTAATTAATTACAGATGTAGCTCAGACACGATTAAATAAATAAAACCAGAAGACAGCTCCCGAGCGACTATATCGATTCATAGAGCTGAGACACAAAGCCCTACTCAAATGCACGGGAAACGCTGAAATCTTATTGGCTACTATGTTTAGCAACCAATAAGATCATCTCGAACACTTCTTCCCTCGCGGTATTTCTAATGCCACCCAATCAGACTACCAGAAGTCATTTACACTAGAAATTTCGTAATCCCTAAACTAAATAAAATTTAATAAAAATAAAGTACGATTCCTTTCCGCAAAATAAATTAGTAATAAATTTCATACTCAACGCCGCTTTTGGCTGCCTTTCACAAAACCAAGCTCACTCGAACATACATCACAAATTCCCCTATTGCACAACAACTTTCTCACGCATACGTTTACAAAGTTGTAAGAAAATATCACATTCTCACTTCAATTATATCTTCCATTCACTCTTTCAGTCTTTCCAAAACATTCACGCAACCAAAGCACAATGAAAGAGTAATTTTCCAAAGTACTTTTTAATTTCGTCAGAACTCGGAAGTAATGAAACTAAAGAAAATTCTAGAAAATTTAGATTACATGAACCTATCCACTTGATTGTAGATTCAGCTGATACTATAGAGGAATTCATTACAATCCCTAATTTAGGTTCACAGTGCCAGTACGGTTATTATGTGTTTTAGGTAAAAATTTATATCATCGAAAGTATTACAGTTACTGATTTGAAATTTTAACAGTATGGTTGTGTCATCCATAGAACTTCGTATACTATGAAAAAGAAAGATTAATATTCAATAGTAGTCATGTCATGAGTGTTACTGTTTTGTGTGTTGCAGCGTCTGTATTGTTGTGTGGTGCTGTGGTGGTTGTGTTCTCTACTCGGTTCCATTTTTCTTTAGTTGTGTTTTAATTTTGTGGTAGAGTCTTCGTATTATTGTTTGTAGCTATGAGTTGTGTTGTTTGTAATTCTTGTCCAAGTTTTCTGTACTGAGTGGGATATCATTTTATCCGCATAACATGTGTTATAGGGCCAATACTTTGTGATTTTGAGAGTTGAAGGCTTTCTGAAGATATCAGATGTGTGCATCTTGCTGTCTCTCTTTACTGTTGTATCCAAGAAATGTCTATATTGTTGCGTTTCTTTTTCCATGGTGAATTGGATATTTTCGTGTATACTATTTGTGTCTGTAAGAAGTTTATCTGTTTTTTTTTCTGTTGTTTAGCGTACCATAAAGATTATGTCATCCACATATCTGCACTAGTAAACAGTTTAGTAGCCTACCCTTTATTTTGTATGACTGTATCAAAGATTGTGTTTTCTATGTGACTGATGAATATGTTTGCCAATGTTCCTGATATTGGAGCTCCAACTGGAAAGCTATCTTCTTTCTAAATAAGATTTCTTTTCAGTTTGAAAATAATTTTGAGATGCGATTGCTTTGGTTACTATTTACACTTATAGTGACAATGTACTTAATTCATTGGATAATAAATTACAGGCTACTGGAATTTTCTGTGGCCTGTCAAAAGCATTTGACTGTGTGAACCACAGCATTCTCTTGAGTAAATTAGAATGTCGCGGTGCCACTGGCAGTGCTACAAAATGGTTTGAGTCTTAGCTATCTAACAGGAAACAAAGGGTGTCGTTGCGAAATACCTTACCAGTAAGCAGTCATTCTTCATCCGATTGGGAATCAATTACATGTGATGTTTCTCAAGGTTCCATCTTGAGTCCATTGATTTTTCTTGTGTACATTAATGGCCTCTCATCTGTTACATTGCCAGATGCTAAGTTTGCTTTGTTTGCAGATGATGCAGCCGGCCGGTGTGGCCGAGCGGTTCTAGGCGCTTCAGTCTGGAACCGCGCGACCGCTACAGTCGCAGGTTCGAATCCTGCTTCGGACATGGATGTGTGTGATGTCCTTAGGTTAGTTAGGTTTAAGTAGTTCTAGGTTTTCTTGGGGACTGATGACCTCAGATGTTAAGTCCCATAGTGCTCAGAGCTATTTTTTGCAGATGATACAAACATTGCAATAAGTAGCAAGTCAACTACAGATTTAGAAATAGCTGCTAATCAGATTTTCTCTGACATTAATAAGTAGTTTAAAGTTAATTCACTGTCATTAAAATTTGAGATGACCCACTATATGCAGTTCAGACCTGTAAGAGATTTCCTTCCAGCGTGAGTATAACATATGAAGACATGCAAAGCGAAGAGGATGACAGTGCTAAATTTCTAGGATTACAACTCAATAATAAATTAAGTTGGTTGAGAAGGGCATACCACAGAATTGCTTAAGCGCCTAAACAAGTATGTATTTGCCGTGGGAATGATGTCAGATGGAGGAGATATAAATATAATAAAAACTTGCATACTTTGATTACTGTCATTCTATTATGTCATATCGTATCATATTCTGGGGCAACTCATCAAACCGAGCCAAAGTTTTTAGAGTGCAAAAGCGTGTGATAAGAATCATTTGTGGTGTAAATTCAAGATCATCTTGTATAAACCTGTTCAAGGAACTTGTTACTCTAACCACTGCTTCTCAGTATATTTATTCCTTAATAAAAATTTGTTGCAAGTAACATATATCTATTTCGAACCAATAGCTCAATACATAATATCAATACTAGGAATAGAGACCTAAAATCGCTTACCTTGGTAGAACAAGGGGTCCATTATTCAGGAACACACATTATCAATAAATTGCCAGCAACCATTAAAATTTTGGTTTCAGATAAAGTACAGTTTAAATAGAGTTTGAAAGACTTTTCGATAGGCAACTCTTCCACTCCAGAGATGAATATCTTAACAGAGAATGTTAAGCCAGATTAAGTAAAAATATCTGTTACATTTCAGTTTTGACAACACTTGGTCACAACAGCCAAGATTAGGTATCTTGTGTATGATAAATTTATTAATAATGCATAACAGTGTTTCATTCTAACAGTGTGTTAATTCTGTAAATATTAGATGTTCCAGTTTACAGCAGTGTATTAACCTATATCGATTATATCCTGCCAAATGATCAGGGCAGTAAGTACTATATTCAAATGTTTTATGTTTTTATGTTATACTTCGACATTTTACACACCCACGAGAATCATCTCATTTTTCGGGTGTGTGGAACGAAAACTGAATCTAATCTAATGTAGTGTGCTGTACCCTATTAAGTGTTTCTGTTTCTCGTGAGTATATTCTGGAGGATGTACCTATGCTGAGTCGGTAACACTTTAATACAAATGTGCTACCTAAAGCTGCTCTATTTGTAAACGAAGAATGTAACCAGATTATTTTTCTGTAAATTTTAAAATGCTGCCTGTGACTGAAAATGAAATATATTTTCTAATTAATACAAATGTTGGTAAATCGACATAAATTTCCTTTGTACTTTAATGTATGTTACGATAGCAGTGGGAGAAATTCGATAGAGAACTGGTAGAGAATGTTAGGCAATTTTGTATCGTTTGCCAGAGAGTAAAATAGAGTTCTGGCACCGTCTCTCAACGCTGTTGTGTGAATTCAGTGTGAGTCCACTCATGGAGATGATTTTACACATATTTGCTAATAATGATCTCGATTTTTTTGTAATTCGTTATGAAGTTTAGTTATTGGGTTATCTGATATGTTAGAAACCTGTTTTGCATTATCTGTATTACCAGTAATTCAAGAACATGGACTGCTCTATCCCTGTATCTACAAAGCAGAGAGCTAAGTTGCCACAGTTAGTGCTAGTACTCTTGTTTGTGGCTCCTGTGGTTCTAGTCTCAACGTTTCACCGTCATTTCCTGTTTCTTTAGTTCCATTGTGGACTGCCATGAGAAACTCCTTTCAGCCAGATTCCCATCTTCGTCACGTTGCCAGTCACAGAATTTATCCTTATTTCCAGTCTCGAAAGGAAGAATGATTCCGATTCAAATGCGGCCTTGTAAATTATCTAAATCTGTAAACTTTGAATAATCCCACACTATTAATACTTTATACCTTCCTACATTTTCACAATTAGGGATTTGTAGTCATCTATAGTTTAAGGGACCTCCGACCTCCTTGTACATTACTCGTATCCTTCTTCAGACATTCTGATGCAGAAGAATAGCGAATACTTTTCTCCCGACGCGACACCAGGGCCATGTTTGATCGCTCTGGCTGTTGTGGTGAGGTCGGTAGGTCGGCCAGTAGCTGTGTCAGCAGCGGCCGACACCCGCCCTGGCGGTAAGCCATCTCCCTGTGAGTGGGCTGCCCCTCTGGCCGCCGGCTTGAAAGATAGAACTGACATGAGGTCGCGTTACACTGCGCCAAAGTTGGGGGCTGCAGCTCTGCGCAGCTCACATGTCTGATAAAACATACAATGTTTGAATATATTGCTCACTACCCTGATCATTTACAGGACATTGTCAACGTATTTGAATACATTACAGTAAACTGGAACTGATAATATTTACCGAATTAATACATTGTCAGAATGAAACGTAGCTGAGCACTTGTTATAAATTCGTAATACACAAAATACCTGATCTTCACTATTGCGACCAAGTTCTGCCAAAACTGATATCTAACAGACATTTTTACTTAAGCTAGTCTGACAGTCCTGTTAAGGTATTCATCTATAGAGCAGAATCTGTTTGAACTGTGCTTTATCTGAAACAAAGTTTTCTTTGCGGTCAATTTACTGAAAGTTTGTATTCTTGAGTCTTAGATCCCTTTTTGGACCAAGGTAAGTGTTTTCAAGTTTTTATGTAGACTGTTCTTATTCCTAGTATTGACACTACATATTGATCAATTGGTTGAAAATACAGTCACATTATTTGCAACAAATTTCATTAAGAAATAAATATAATGGCAAATAACAGTTGGAATACCTAGTTCCTTGAATAGGTTTCCACATAATGTTCTCAAATTTACAACACAAATGAGTCATGTTACACGCTTTTGCCCTGTACAACATTCTGTTCATTTTGATGAGTTACTCCAAAATATGATCTCATATGTATAATAGAACGAAAGTAAGCGAAGTATGCAAGTCCTTTTATTTTGATATCTCCTCTATCTGAAATCATTTTTCAAACACTGACTTATTTAGGCACTGCTGCAATTTTGTGGTATGCCCTTCCCAACTGACTTTATTATCGAGTTCTTATCCCAGAAACTTAATACGGTCAACCTCTTCTATCTGCATGTCTTCATATGTTATACACATGAGGAAAGGAAAGCGACTACAGGTTCTGAACTGCGTATGGCGTTTTTTTCTTATTTTAATGACAGTAAAGTCATTATTAATGCAAATGAAATTTTGATTAGCAGCCATTTCTGACTCTTAACGTGACTTGTTTTTTATTACAATGTTTGTATATCTGTAAATAAAAGAAACTTAGCATCTGGCAGTGTAGTAGACGAGAGGTCAATAATGTGCATAATAGAAAGCAGTGGACCCAAGATGGCACCTTGAGGAATACCACATATAATTAATTCTTATATCTGATGAGGACTGATTTCTTACTCTGCCGGTATTTTACAAGGACACCCTTTGTTTCCTGTACTTGGGTAAGACTGAATCATTTTGTAGCACTGTCAGTGACACCATAATATTCCACTTTTCTTAAAAGAATGCTGTGATTGACACAGCCAAAGCTGCGCGGGGTTGTCACGCAGTCTGAGGCGTCTTGTCAGGGTCTGGGTGGCTCCTCCCATCGGATGTTCAAGTCCTTCCTCAGGCATGGGTGTGTGTGTTGTCCTTAGCGTAAGTCAGTTTAAGTTAAATTAAGTAATGCGTATGCTTAGGGACCGATGCCCTCAGCAGTTTGGTCCCATAAGACCTTACCACAAATTTCCAAAAAATTCACAAAGTCAAAGGCTTTTGACAGTTCATAAAAAGTGCCAGTAGCCGCTAATTTTTTATCTAATGAATTCTCACTGCATGTGTAAATACCCTTCTCTATATCAGTATGCTTAAGGAACACAAACTGTCACTTGGACAATATATTATTTGCAGTCAGATGCCGAAGAAGACACCTGAATACAACCTTTTCCAATATTTTTTTTAAAAAAGACAGCAAAAGTAAAATTGGTGGATAGTTTGTCAGTATCTCTTTATCCTCCTTCCTGTAAAGAGGGTTAACTTCAGCATATTATAGCCAACCTGGAAATGTTCTACTGATAAGAGATTGATTACTCAAATAACTTAAGACAGGACCCAACTCACATGAACACTTTTTGATTAACTTCATTGATATATTAGCATAACAACTAAAATACTTTGATTACTGTTCTTCAGGGAAGTGAGTGCCATTTCCATTTTACTGAAGTTCTTTTTAGAGACTGCTCTAGACATTACACTGTACAGTTTTCTGAGCCTGTAATGCCAAGCTGTCAGAAAGAGAAACAAAGTACTTTTTAAGAAGTTTGTAACACCACGTGCACTTGTTAGCAATGATTCGTTTATTTTTAGACCTATCTTTTCTTCTTCCTTTCTGGCCCCACATGTCTCAGTCTTCACTATATCCAACACAGTTTTTATTTACTTAACCGATATAATTTTTTCTCTAATAAAGCTCATTGGATCTCTTTTATTTGCTTCAGTATTTTGCAGAATACTTTGTAATGCATTGCAGTGCTAACATCAGATATGTTGCTAGAGAGTAGTTACAGTTTCCTTTTTCCTCCACTTTATACCTTTATAATTTTTGTAACCCATGGTCTAATTTTAGACTTCTGTTTGATCTGAGATACATTTAGAGGAAAACGATTTTCAAATGAAAGAATAATTTCATTAATCAATGCTTTGTATTATCTATTTTGGAGTCCGAAATATTGTAAACATCTATCCAGTTCATGTCTTTGCACAGTCACCTAAACTTCTTAGTTTTTGACTCATTCCCTACTCTCCTGTATTCAGATTTAGTAGATTTTATATCCTGACAAGTTTCAATGTCTAACATAAGATGCTGTATTCAAGATCAGATAGCCCATTTACTATTGGTTTTGTGATAATTTTTTTCTCTTGATTTGCCTACAAAAATATTATCAATAGTGGTGTCAGAGCATTTTCATACCCCAGTTACGAAGTTCACAGAGGGAATTAAACTGAATGACTAATTGCACTAATCGTTCACTGACAGAGCTTTTCAATAAACCCACATTAAAATCACCAGCAACCAATGCTTCCTTGTTTTCTACTTGAATCACTTCTATTCATATACAATCATTCCCAGGTGCTTTACTTTTCTTGATACATAGAACTGCTTTGTACTCATCATGTGGCATTACTTCCAGATCATCTTTGTTTTCATTATTGACTAATGCAGACAGTAATGTAGTCGATGCAGACTGGAGTAGGTTCATTAGCATTTGGTGAATGCCAGTGATTCCAATTATTAACCTAACGATAAGTGTTCTAAATAGTTTAATATGCACTGTGTGACATTCTTGTGGTAGTACTTCGAATTTGAGACACTATCTCGGAATTCATCCATTTTAAATTCTTTTCTATTTTAGTGGTAATATAGCTCGTTTCATTTGCAGGCCAATCATAGAGTCTCATTGTCGGTTTACTCAAGTAATACATTTCTAGCAGATAATATTTCCACGTAGGTTCATTTTTACAATCAGTCCGCAAAAAAGCCATAAAACCTATTTATTTCTTTACTTAACTTAATCTGAATAGGGCCATCAGGCTCTCTCTTACATTGAACTAAAGTTTCACACATACAGTACTTTTTACATCATAGTTATCTAAGAAATAATAATTTTAATATGACAAATAATATTAAAATTATTTGACGGTCTGAAGATGCAGTGTGAGTAAATGATATTGACTACAAACTAATGAAGTTAATGCTGGCAGTATTTCTACCATTGAAGCTGCTGCCACTGATAGTGATAATAGCAATAATAATAGTAATAATAGTACTGACAATAGTAGCAGTAACGATAGTGGTAGATATAAAAAAATTATACGTGTACAAAATAGATGTTTTCTGATATAGCGAGTTCTGGGGAAAGTAAATTTAAGGAGACCACATCGGCTAAGAATACTGGAAAATGAGGAAGATTAGGTTTGAAAGGGAGATGTAAATGGTAACGAGTGCATGCAAGAACAGTATATTGTTGCTTCAATAGGTATGTTGTTAACTGTCTTCTGAAGCCAGAGACGTTATTGAGTTCTATAATATAATAGGGGAGTTTATTCCAGATTTATGTTATTAGGAAGAAAGTCGCTGAACGACGAAGTGGAACAGAAAGGATTTTGCTGTGATGGAAGTGGGTGTTTCTGCCGTGTTGTTCAGTCAAGAACGTTATCAAGAAGAGATATGAGGGACAGTGTTCATTGATAAGACAGTAGAGAAGACAGAAAGTACGGAAGACCTGCGCTTGTCTACATGCAGTCAGGTTAGCTGTGCATATGAGGGTAAAATATGATCGAAGGAGTGGGACATCACAGATGTAATGAATACAGTCATTTATAAGCAATTTGAGGCAGTGTGAACTCTCTTGGGAAAGGCCTTGTAGGATAACACCGCTGTAATCAATAACTGTAAGTATAAGTGCCTCTATAAGCTTCTTTTCCAGGCCAAGGGGAAAGAGCTTTATAATTTTTTGTAGGTCAAGGAGAGATGTTGATGCCTTCTTGCACATTTCATTAAAGTGCTCAGCCAAATTTAGATTTTCATCTATTATTACTCCTAAACTCTTTGCTGAAGGAGAGAAGTTGACATTTGTCCCATTTAAGGTTAAAGATGGTAGAGATTTACAATATTTCGAGCTAATGAGCCTAAAATGACCAGCCAGTACCGCTTGGGTTTTGGATGGATTGAGCTTTAACCCTGTATCCTGGGCCCATTTTGACAGTTCCCACAAGTTGGTACTGAGATTCTCGGTAGCTCCATTCAGGTTTATTGGATTTGCATTTTTATGCAACTGGAGGTCAACAGCATGCATGTGTTATTTGAAGTAGGACAAAACTGATGACACTTCATTTCCGTACAATGAAAAGAGTTAAGGACCTAATACCGTACCCTGATACTGCCTTCCTCCAAAGTGGCTTTATGGTACCGTCCATGACGCATTGCTGCCTAGACGCCAGGGACGAATGAAACCATTGCACTGCACTTGGCGAGATACTTAGACTACTAAGTTAGGGACGTAAAATTTCATTGTCGGCAGTGACAAAGGCTTTGCTGAAGTCTACGAAGCACATGATATTTGCTTCTTGTGCATCTACGGCAAGCTTCAGGTCATCTATTACCTTTATTGAGGCTGATGTTGTTTACAAAAGCCTATTAGTTGTTTACAATGAAGTAGTTTGTTAGCTGGTCGTGGACTACAAACTCTAAAGCTGTGGACTGTGCAGGAAGAATGCAAATACGTTGGTAATCTGAAGTTGCTGTGGAAACGTCCTTTCAGGTAATGATTAAACTAGTCCCTGTTTTCAGGCCTCAGGAAAATATTTATCGTTGAAGAGTGATTGAAGATATACGTTATAGTGGGCAATAGCAGGTCAATAATAAGCTTCATCATCTGGACCATGAATCATAAGGAAAACGTCTGTCTGATAGCTGAGAACATTTAGTAAAGGTAAGAGGCAGGAAACATGGAGATGTTGACGGCCAAATAGTTCATTACAGAGACTGATAGAAGAAATAAAACTAAAACTAACACGCCCACATCGCTGCAGATCACATCACTTATGATAATGACTTCATAACGCTATGTACTTGAAAAATTATCTCTTTAGCACGGTGTCGTTTCTTAACTGTTCGAGTGTTATAAAAGAATAAACTGATGGAACATATCGCAAATGTCGTGTACTTGTAAATGGAACTGTAGTTTTCAGTTTTTCAATGAAACGTACTTCCTTATTTGATTTAAAGATTATGTGACAAGAGATTCTTGGAAAAAGAGAGGCAAACACTCTAATGTTACAATTTTGCTGATTCCACCAACAAGATGTAATTATGTTCACGTTCTTCAGAGAATAATCTTCTCCATAGCTGAAATCGGCAGCGTGCGCTAACGTCTGACGTTCGCGACGTTTCGGGTCCTGGTAATAGCGATTTACTTTCCGGCAAGGTTGCAGTAAAATATTCGTTCAACGGTGTTTCCTAATTTCTTGAGTAGAATTCTAAACATCCCCACAAAGTCTCATGAAGTTAAGATATCTGAAACAATTTGTACTGATTCGCCCTTCAGATAGGGATAATGAATTTGGTAATTTTTTTAATTTTATTCAGTTGTTGTCAGCTACGGATCGGTGGTAACGTTCTATCATTCAGTATTTCCTTCATCACAATAAACTTCCATTATGACACAGACGTAGTAAAACACTGAGCAACGTTTCTAAGTCATTAGCAGGAGGACATCAGCAGCCAACCGTCTACCCAACTCCAAAGTGAAGTCAACAGCTACGAGTTGAAGTTCGTGACAATGCGGTGCAGTGAGTGACTAATACTTATTTGCTTTCTTGTGCTGTATTTTTATGGCCATTTTGATCGCTAGGGACCTTCACAGTATCGTTTGTTAGACAGCAGGGACCTACAGGCTTTGGCCGTTCGGTTAAAGGCGCTGCAGTCTGGAACCGCAAGACCGCTACGGTCGCAGGTTCGAGTCCTGCCTCGGGCATGGATGTTTGTGATGTCCTTAGGTTAGTTAGGTTTAACTAGTTCTAAGTTCTAGGGGACTAATGACCTCAGCAGTTGAGTCCCATAGTGCTCAGAACCATTTGAACCATTTTGAACCTACAGGCTTGTCTCAGGTCCGTGGCAACACCAGAGAAATTTTCTTGAAACCACTGAGGTGACCATAGTCTAATTCATATGGACAAGACTTGCCATGTTTTCAGGCTGTGTCAGCTACCTGCAATACGTGTGGAAGGATTGGTCAGGAAGCACACCACTGCACATAATCTCGTTGTACTATGACACTGCGTAAAGATTAAGTCGCAATTTAATTCATTCCTTTGCCTGTAGTGTGTGCAGTTTCCGTCTTTTATGCTATAACGGAAGATTGAGTTTACACAAATGCCAGACACACGAGAAGTGACTCTAAATGAAACGGTGGAAGCTTTAAAATTACAAAATATAGGGGCACGTAAAAACACACCATCGTACGCATCTGAAAAGTTCCAGTCCGTGCGTGCACGTCAATAATGATGAAAAATGAGAAACGACGTCCAAACAGTCACTCACGAACTAACCATCTCTTCTGATGTACGTAAATTCCCCGAAACTTTGCTGTTGTGCGAGGCAGCTGCAGCCACAGCTAGTGAAACTTGCCGAAAACAGTTGAGAAGAAAAAAAACCTCGTTCTGTGAATCCGGGTTAGTGCGTGTGTGTGATAATGCCGTATTCGTTAACCAAGCTTGTTGCCATTGTCTATCTTTGGTGAAAGAAAGAATTTGTTTCAGGAGAAACTTCGAGAACGTTCTGTGCTAGCAAAAAGCACCTTATAGGAATTGACTGAAAAAGTCGGCGTACAGGGTCGGTTCCAAAGTGATCTCAGTAACAGACAACCATCTGAATTAAAGAGGCAGGTGCAGGAGATAATGACAAGAAGTCCTTTAAAGTCTACCGAGCGAGATGGCGCAGTGGTTAGCACACTAGACTCGCATTCGGGAGGACGACGGTTCAATCCCGCGTCCGGCCGTCCTGATTTAGGTTTTCCGTGATTTCCCTAAATCGCTTCAGGCAAATGCCGGGATGGTTCCTTAAAAAGGGCACGGTCGATTTCCTTCCCCATCCTTCCGTAACCCGAGCTTGTGCTCCGTCTCTAATGACCACGTTGTCGACGGGACGTTAAACAGTAATCTCCTCCTCCTCCTTTAAAGTCTAGCAGGAGACTGAGTCAACAGGTTCATACGAGTGAGAGAAGTTTGCAGACATGTTTTAAGGGACTGAAGTTAAAACCGTACCGGATAAGTCCTGTGCAAGAACTGAAGGAGCCTGACCTGCAGAAGAGAGTGCATTTCGATTCATGGCTATTGTGAAATGCTGCCAGTGGTGTCTTAGATCCACCAATGCTCATCATGAGTGAAGAGGCGTGGTTCCAACTGTCTTGGTACATAAGTTCCCAAAACAACTGGTATAGGTCAACAGAATATCCACACGAGATGCACAAGGTACCCTTGAATGACGAGAAGCTTGGCGTTTAGTGAGCCGTTTCCGCCACACGCACTATGGCGCCCATATTCTTTGAGGCGACAGTGAACAGCGATGTGTATTTGTGAATCTTTGATTAGTGCCAACTATTCCTTGATAGAGGAGAAAATAAAACCGTGTTGGGAGTACACGTTGTTCCATCGAATCTGCAGCAGTTAACCACATAGTGCCATTTTCGGGGAAAACAACCAAGGATGTATTTACTTTTATTAGTGATGTAAAGGCTACCGTGGAAATGGGAAAATGATAGGAAGAACTGTCCTTGAGTATGGCTAGATTAGGGTTAGTGGGTGACGCGAAAATGAAAGTTGTATACCACGAGACTCTTAGTAAGGCCCAAACATTTGATGAACTGGCAAACGGTCTAATATAGCATTATCAGAAGCGGCACAGCGCGAGGTTCTTTAGAGGAAAACTCAATGGACTATCGCAGAAGTACCACGAGTCAGTGGAATCCTTCTCAAAATAAGAAGAGGCACACATCACTTAGTAGTCATCCCACTAGTTTTATTTATTCTTGCAAATCTGGAGTTTGGCTATAGATAGCCATCCTCAGTGCATTTCCATTAGAATTCAGCAGACTTACAGGCAGAAGGACTTGAGTGTCCTTCTGCCTATACACCTGTAAGAAGTTATGGTGACATGAACTGCCACAAGTCTGTTGAATTGCAACGTACGTAAATGAATTGAAGATGGCTACTTCTGGCCGAAATCTATGTTTGCGAGAATAATAAAAACTAACGGAACTGCGACTGACTGATGTGTGTATCTTCTTCCTTATAATCTATGGTCGCTTTGCACAACGGTTCCTGATGGATTCAGTGTTGGTTAAGAATCCTTCTCTGACAGGCTTAGGGAACTGAACTCGTAAAAGTATGAGCTAACGCAGAATGCGGAGGCCGATGAGTGATCCTGCGTGAGGCAGAGAACACGGCCCTGGATGTGTTTCTAAAAGGTATTTCTGCTGATATGTCAAGGAGGGTCAGAATGGAAAACCCAGAAAAGTTATCTGCTGCCATTAGGACTGCTACGCAGTTGAAAGAGTTCAACATTGCTACACGAAGACAGAGTGATCTAGCTTTTCTTCTTAAGTGTTTTAGATACGCGCGCACGGGCCACATCAGGAAACAATGTGGTCTGTCCGAATGCTACTAATGTGGGGAGGTGGGCCATAAGGAGACTGACATTTAGAAGAAAGCACAGGACAAGCAAACTTCTAATAGTATGATGTTAAACGGGAACGGTGGTACTCATCCGACGGACGACATTCGCAGTAGAACAAACGTATGTTGAGACGGACTGTTTCCTGTTACACAAAGTAAATACACTCCTGGAAATGGAAAAAAGAACACATTGACACCGGTGTGTCAGACCCACCATACTTGCTCCGGACACTGCGAGAGGGCTGTACAAGCAATGATCACACGCACGGCACAGCGGACACACCAGGAACCGCGGTGTTGGCCGTCGAATGGCGCTAGCTGCGCAGCATTTGTGCACCGCCGTCGTCAGTGTCAGCCAGTTTGCCGTGGCATACGGAGCTCCATCGCAGTCTTTAACACTGGTAGCATGCCGCGACAGCGTGGACGTGAACCGTATGTGTAGTTGACGGACTTTGAGCGAGGGCGTATAGTGGGCATGCGGGAGGCCGGGTGGACGTACCGCCGAATTGCTCAACACGTGGGGCGTGAGGTCTCCACAGTACATCGATGTTGTCGCCAGTGGTCGGCGGAAGGTGCACGTGCCCGTCGACCTGGGACCGGACCGCAGCGACGCACAGATGCACGCCAAGACCGTAGGATCCTACGCAGTGCCGTAGGGGACCGCACCGCCACTTCCCAGCAAATTAGGGACACTGTTGCTCCTGCGGTATCGGCGAGGACCATTCGCAACCGTCTCCATGTTGCTGGGCTACGGTCCCGCACACCGTTAGGCCGTCTTCCGCTCACGCCCCAACATCGTGCAGCCCGCCTCCAGTGGTGTCGCGACAGGCGTGAATGGAGGGACGAATGGAGACGTGTCGTCTTCAGCGATGAGAGTCGCTTCTGCCTTGGTGCCAATGATGGTCGTATGCGTGTTTGGCGCCGTGCAGGTGAGCGCCACAATCAGGACCGCATACGACCGAGGCACACAGGGCCAACACCCGGCATCATGGTGTGGGGAGCGATCTCCTACACTGGCCGTACACCACTGGTGATCGTCGAGGGGACACTGAATAGTGCACGGTACATCCAAACCGTCATCGAACCCATCGTTCTACCATTCCTAGACCGGCAAGGGAACTTGCTGTTCCAACAGGACAATGCACGTCCGCATGTATCCCGTGCCACCCAACGTGCTCTAGAAGGTGTAAGTCAACTACCCTGTCCAGCAAGATCTCCGGATCTGTCCCCCATTGAGCATGTTTGGGACTGGATGAAGCGTCGTCTCACGCGGTCTGCACGTCCAGCACGAACGCTGGTCCAACTGAGGCGCCAGGTGGAAATGGCATGGCAAGCCGTTCCACAGGACTACATCCAGCATCTCTACGATCCTCTCCATGGGAGAATAGCAGCCTGCATTGCTGCGAAAGGTGGATATACACTGTACTAGTGCCGACATTGTGCATGCTCTGTTGCCTGTGTCTATGTGCCTGTG
The DNA here is from genome assembly GCF_023898315.1 of Schistocerca nitens. Lineage (NCBI taxonomy): Eukaryota > Metazoa > Arthropoda > Insecta > Orthoptera > Acrididae > Schistocerca > Schistocerca nitens. The sequence goes on along the minus strand of NC_064619.1, from coordinate 358,067,843 downwards.
GTTCTGTCAGTGTGATCATGTGATGTATCTGACCCCAGGAATGTGTCAATAAAGTTTCCCCTTCCTGGGACAATGAATTCACGGTGTTCTTATTTCAATTTCCAGGAGTGTAGTAGGAAATATAAATTTCTAGTGGACACAAAAGGCTCACGTGTCAGTAGTTAGTCTGAATGTGTTGTGCAGAAAGAAACCGTGGCTGCCACTATGGTTTGCATGGAGCAGGTGATAATGACGTGAAGTAATAGGAGACAAGATTGCTCAGTTTTAACGTGGAAATCAAGTGTTTTCGAGAGCATTTAGAAGTATTGCCGCATATTGGTGAGGGTATTGTGCGATCCTAGCACTTGACTTTTTTGCTAAACATCACGTCTTTTGCAGCATACAGTTGAACTCGGTGGGACATTGTTTCCACTATGTTACACTGTAGCAAAGTTCACCGATCATGAAGGTGATACCCAATAAACTGCGGACACAGGCATTTTGCGTCATACAATACCGCAAGGTACAAGGAAATTAATCTGGGTGAGCATAGATACGGACGTACCCAGGGGCTTATTATCTCTTTTAGAGCCTTTCGAAATTAACGAAAAATTTTGTACACAGAAGTATAACATGCGTCAGTGACGTGGACAGAGATCTTATGTTTCCAGTCGTCCTTGATAATTTTGGAAGGGACGCAGTGAGCCTGACAAGTGATTTGATAATTGCTAATTTAGATATTTTGGAGGAAGATGACGTGAGGACATCTGCCGCAAGCAGACCGTCAGTGAATCTGCATTACATGAAAAAGTGAAACATTTACAGGGAAATGATAAAGAGGCAATGGAAGTTTTGTTACTCAAGTTCATGCATTTGTTCCATCCGAGCGGTCCGTTACCAGCAACGCCATTCAGCGATACAGAACACCAACAGTGAATTATGCTCCAGTGTACGAGAACCCATATCGAATTCCGAAATTCATGCAACCGATAATGGAAGAATTTATCGACCAGCAGCTAGCTGGGTATTATTAAGTACGGTGATAGTCCCAAGCGGTCACCCATAATTTTTCTCCAGAAAAAGTGGCCAGATGTCACTAAAAAATACAAATTTTGCTGTGACTAACGATTCTTCAATGCACGAGCGAACACCGATGCATATATGATACCAAACATAACAAAGATTCTTGGCAACTTGGGTCAGTGTAACTACTTCTCCAGAATGGGTTTCAAGAGAGGGCGCCAGAGGATCGACAAAAGATAGCTTTTTCCGTTCAGGGAGTTAATTTCCAATATCATATGAATGCATATTTTGACATGTCCGAAAGAACAGAAACCATGCGTTCATATAATTAATTTGTGTCAATGAGCAGTGGATCCACAAATTTCAATGCGGTCAGACGATACCTTGCGACCTCCTAGCTGGAAGCTAAAATCAGCGAGCGTGGAGGGCATGTAGGGGACTGCAGATAGGTAGTGTTAAGTCGGAATGTGGGTCAGCTGGAGAGTGTGCCAAGGTAGTCCATGCATTTGTATCAAACACTGTGCCTGAATGGCGCAGTGGTTAACACAGCTTTTTAGTAAGTGAGAGATATCTCGTTTGAGTCCTGGGCTGGCAAGCATTTCCGTTCATCACCGCTGGTTCCACACAAAGTGCCAATTCCGGTGATATCATCAGTTCCGTCCCTTTTAGCCGCGCGGGATAGCCGTGCGCTCTGAGGCGCCTCGCCACGGTTCGCCCCCCCCCCCCCCCCCCCGTCCAAGGTTCGAGTCCTCCCACGGGCATGGGTAAGTGTGTTGTCCTTAGCGTAAGTTGGTTTAAGTTATACTTTTGTCAAACTGCTTGACCTTTCAAGCATTTGTTATGGAAAGGAGCAAAGTTTGAATGGTATATAGAATACAAGATGGCGTTCAATACTGTAAAATGATCACTGACACGAGACCCAGTTTTGACACTCCCCGATAGTGAAACAGAATTTGTTCTCTTTTGTGATGCAAGCACTATGGCTCTGGGGGCTGTCCTGGGAAAGTGTATAGATGGTAAAGAGTGTTCTGTAGTTGACAGTTGAAGCAAGTAGAACAAAATTATTCCACAACTGAGAAGGGGAAACTAGCAGTCATTTATGGTATTATATACTTCTGCTATTATTTATATGGGCAAAAGGATAAGGTAGTGATGGATCAAACTACTATCAAATGTTCATTACGATTGAAGAACCCTTCCAGCAGATTAACAAGGTGGGCACTCCGTATGAATGAATTTCATTACGAGATAATACACAAGCCAGTGAAAAGGCATGTTATACCCAAAATTTTGAGTAGAAAAATTGTAGTATTGCAAACAGCGGACAGGAGCTTTGCTGAATGGTGAAAGGATGAGGCTGCAGATTCTGTCAACAGTTCAAGTCACAACCTGAGTTCGTGACACATGACAGCTTGGTTTGCAGAACAACAAAGTGTGGTTTGTGAATGGTAGTAGCTGAAGCTTTCTGGAATAAAGTTTTGGCACCAGCACATGTCCATACGTTGCCAGGCCATGGTGGGCGAAGAGTAACTGATGGACAAATTGCCGAAAAATATTCATGGAAAATTAGAAAACGAGATGTCAATTAATATGTCAGAACATTTAGCTTCTGCACAATGGACCGATCTTAGCCATCGACCAATTCCAATATCTGCCATCAGCATCTAAACCATGTGAAACGTTTGGGATGGACAATTGAGTCCATGTAATAAAATATCAGGAAATAAAAGCGTACTGACTAACTGACTATTTCTTCCGTTATATGATAATGGTTCAATTCATGACCAAAAAGTGAGTACTTTTGAGAGTTAGTGAATAATTGGTTGCTCACATTTGGCATTCTGCACACATTAATTACAGATCAGGGTACCAATTTCATGTCCGATCTTGTGAAGCAATTGTGTCGATTGCTCCGGATTCGCAAGCTGTGAATAAGACCCTTCCACCCTTAAGCCAATAGGAGAATAGAGAGTTCATTGCATGACTTCGAAGATGTTGAGCTATTATGTTAGCAGTAATAATGGAAACTGGAACGTATATTTAAATTTTGTGACGAACACATACAGTTCTAAAGTCCATACAGCTACCAGTCCACCTTACAAGGTAATATACGAGGGGAAAATGCCTTCACCTTTCGAAGTGATTAAGCTGAAGCTTGAATCAGTAAAGAAGTTTGCTAGGAAATTTGAGATATTTTGCAACAGGTGAAATGCGCAAATGTCGAAGCCTCAGAAGACAAGAGCAAGGGAACAAGACGTATTGAGGTAACCGCAATATAGGGTAGGCCAATGGCTATTAGTGACGTAATCACTTACAGCATACAACAAAACAAAGAAATTCCTTATCCATTCCCACGGACCAAATAAAGTAGAGGAAATGACGTCACCTGTCAATTTTAAAATACATATGACAACAAAGACTTTGACTATTCACTTGGGGAATGTTAAACCTTTTAAAGGAGCTGTCGATGAGTTATGACAGACACCAGTAGCATCTGCAGAACAGGATGCGAAGCCTCGTGGGACAATGAATGAACAGATAACTGATGACCAGAATACATCTAATACGTCTTATGTCCTTACTCCCCATTGATAAATAAGATTTCAGATCGTTGTTTGAATATATTGCACTTCGATCATTTTTGTGTAGGTTATTAGGAAGTCATCCAGTTTTACTTTGTTCTATTTATAGTAAGGTTTTTTGTCGAGGTATCAAGAGAATGTTGTTTTTGTATATATGAGGGTATAGTTTTGTCCGAGTAATTTTGCCTTGTGAAGAGAGGACATTGCTCCTGCTCATCCCATTTCTGTTTTAGACACCGATGCTGACAGCTCCTGTGGTGGTGGTGGTTAGTGTTTAACGTCCCGTCAACAACGAGGTCATTAGAGACGGAGCGCAAGCTCAGGTTAGGGAAGGATTGAGAAGGAAATCGGCCGTGCCCTTTCAAAGGAACCATCCCGGCATTTGCCTGAAACGATTTAGGGAAATCACGGAAAACCTAAATCAGGATGGCCGGAGACGGGATTGAACCGTCGTCCTCCCGAATGCGAGTCCAGTGTGCTAACCACTGCGCCACCTCGCTCGGTGACAGCTCCTGTCTCCTAGACAAAGGCTGAGAGACGACAGCTAAGAGCCATGAATACTTCACATGGACATCAACGAGAGCGCTTTGTAGCTCAAAAGGTGGAGCTGGAGGCTGCCGTAGTCCACGCGTCGACCGTTGCCCTGTGACGCAACAGCCACCAACCAACGTTTCGCTGCACTGGCGGTGCTGCAACTCGCACCCAAGCTGCCTTTCCACTTCTGAGGAGGCGCTGCCTCGCCAGCCTGGCTGAGGCGCGGCGCTTTGGAAGACAAACCTGTATTACTGCCAAATAAATCTGTTGCTGTGAGTTATGTTTTCTAGGCGCTCTCGAGAGTAACTAGGTCCTCATCACCACATCCCGCCCGGCTGCCTCCTGACGTCTGTAGGAGTCTAGGACTGGACTCCTATGAAATTAAGACCGTGTGGTAAAAATGTCGACAATCTACCATGCATAGCAATTATGGAATTGCACAAGTGGTATTTTGTGTACCCAAGAAACATGCTTTTTGGGCTTTTATTGGGAACTATCTATGAGCAAATTGAGGTTTTTGTAAGCCATAGACTATGTCTGAATAAACAAAAGCAACCGATTTCCTCATTTTACCTAGGCTTGAGGAAGTATGCAGTGTTTAAATTTTGACCCTGTAATGTAGGATAGCTACAGTATGCCGTCTCGTCCAACAGTTGTAGAAATGATGTCTTGCCCAATAGCCATCCAAAACATCTGTCCCCTTATCACAGTCATCAACTGAAACAGAGATTGCATTTTTTTGTCTGCCGATTTTTGGAACCATGAACTGTCGTGCACGGATTGATGTTTTTTTCTAACAACATCAGTCGAAAATAGTCAGAAATGATAACTTGTTTAAATTACTTAAAGATCATCTTCAGGTCTGATTAATCACGAGTTGTGTGCTTTAAAGACACATTTGCAGGATAGGCGTGGATATATTGGAAAATTTAGATATAAGTTCAGAATATCAATAAAGAATTACTTAAGATATTAATTAGTACAAGGGGTTGTATCGATTGTGGCGTGCAACCGCTGAAACATTAGAATAATTACGTGGTTCATTTGTCTTGCTGAGAGGACGGCACCTTTTTTTTTTTTTCTGGAAGCTGCCCTGATCGGACGCATATCTGCCATCGCTGCAGATAATTATTTGGCACACCACCATTATTCTGTTTTATAGAAACGCAATCTCACTAGGCGTACTCATAGTTGCACATAGCAACACAATTAATGTGTCTATGTTATTTAATTTAGGATGATATTTTGTGAATACAGTGATATTATTTAATCTTGTGTTGCACCTATGTTGCAAGATATTGTTCCAATTTAACAGCGTCTTGGCATGGCTAAAGGTTCCGTGTTACAAATATTATCAAAGGTCCAGTACGAGAGAACACTTTGGAATTATTCAATTTACGAAGTCCGATAAAGAAATATTTCCAATAAAGTCACTGAGTGGACCTTACGCAAAAAGCCATTGTCAAATGCCCAAAGTCTGTATACAGTGATCACACACTATGATCATTACCTATTATTATTTGTCTGTTCTCTGAAATTCTCAAGCCAGACAGGAAAAGCCACGATAAAGTCAAGCTGACGACTTCGTGTCTGGACCTTTTATTGTATTTGCTACATTGTTTTTCTTTGTTGCACAGATAATGAGATCATACCTGACTAGCCATTGCCATTGAATAGTTGTAAAGACCAAACAAAAAGATGAACCATTGGAATTGTTGATGAAACCTGGAATCTACTCTGCATACTTGAATCCAAGGTAAGACACCGCATTTTCACATTAGCACATTAGTCCATGCCCTTTCAGTAATTATAGCTTGCTTCCTAGCTTTGTCAACATTTTCCGTACCCGTAGCAGTCATTTTTGCGCAAGATCGCAATTCCAAATTACTTTTATCATACAGTTTATTAAAACAGTACAGTCATACCATTCAACAAAATGGCCGAATTGTGTCATGTGCAACTCAGAATGGCAAGAAGCCATTAATGCTAATTATTTCACCCTTAATTGCAATTCATGCTGAGTTAAGCGAAAATTATTGCCATACTGAATTAATTTCAGGAATTCATTCTCAAATGTGTTTAAAGGTTTTTCTTGCAATATATATTACATGTAGCATGATGGTAACCCCCAGCCGAAGTGGCCGAGCGGTTCTAGGCGCTACAGTCTGGAACCGCGCAACCGCTATGATCGCAGGTTCGAATCCTGCCTCGGGCATGGATGTGTGTGATGTCCTTAGGTTAGTTAGGTTTAAGTAGTTCTAAGTTATAGGGGACTGATGATCGCAGAAGTTAAGTCCCATAGTGCTCAGAGCCATTTGAACCATGATGGTAACACATAAACAATTAGCAAACATGGAAAGCAACAGACAACAGACACAGACCGAGTCCGACTCGGACATTGAACAGAACAGTGACAATGACTCCAGAATTGACTCTAATAATAACGAACTCCACACAGGTCCCCAGCAGTCGAGATACACCAGTGGCCCCCGCGAAGTGACGATGTGGTTGTCAACTGCCAAACATCGTTGTTGTCAGTTCGGGTCCCATAAGGGTAAAGTGGCGGCATCTCTGTCATACTTGACACCTGAGACATTGCTGTCGAAATAGGTGTTCACGAAGGCATCATTGCTAGCGTGATGACAAATAGCTCCAGTGAGGTTCCAGCACTGAGAGAGATGTTCCACTGCTTCCCTAAATAGCAGAGGGTGCGTTGTTCCTAGCGATCCTAACGAGACAGCCCGTTTGTCACTGAATTTACCCATCAAACTGCTGCTGCTGCTGGTGTGGGAGCACTTTCCACCATTTTTTCCTGCAGAAAAGACTTACAGTAGCAAAATTATTTTGTACAGATCGCTGACAGTTAAACCCCACAAAATCTGTCTACAGATCATCAAATACATGCAAGACTCACTAGAGTACTGGGTGCCAGGAACTACAATTAAATGTTACAATTGCTGCTGCAGTCTGACACCGACAGATCTACAGGTAATGTCTCCTCTTGATGCCTGTAGTTCTGGGACGAATCTCAGTATCTATAGTACACATAATTTTCCACGTGAAAATCTCTCTCATACCTTGAAAGTTATCGATGTGATGAATCTATGTGTCCCTCATGATTGGACACACACTCATAGTCTGGTCATGCCTTAACATAAGTCACAGTAAATTTACACTGCAGTATATACACATTTTACACAAACAGTCCAGTTATCTTTTATATCTGTACAGCATCCGAAAAAATTATGGTATGCCTACACTAACACCAGCTATATGTCTCGATTCTTCAGAGTCCTTGGAAATTATCTGACAAAGTCTTCGAATCAGTGCTTCTGGAAGGTGCTGCATCCTGCCAAATTTCTCTCAAAGAAGAGTTGTGAAGGACAGGCATCCGGCACAATGTGACAATGAATACCGCACCCACGGACGTAATCCTTGGAAAGACATCTCAGATGCGTGTTGGAGTACTGAATCAACATCACTATCGATAGAACAACAAGGAAAATGCGAGGGTACGCTTAGGAGTGCCAATGAGGGGACATATTGTTACAGCGGTTTTGCCCTTCCTATTTCTACACTATAGCAGGTCCAATTGAACACTTGCATTGCTATATTGTGCGGCTGTTTGCGAAATGAATCCTCAGTGCATTGAAATCACAATTGACCATGTCCAATCTATCCTTCCATTACGACTAGACATATGTAATTCTTTTCTTTTTACGTGAATAGTAGTTTGACTGGTTCCCCCAGACGTATGTCGGAACATAAGCCACAGTACCTTTACATTCAAGCAGCAGCATGTGCCTCGACAATTAAACATGGAAAAGTGGCCTCCACATCGTCAAATACGGAAAGACTCTTACTCGATTACACTGCTCTGCCACTGAGGACAGGAGTTTCAATATTAGAGTGTGAAACCGATCTCCAACCCAGCAATATATCACTGTCTACTGTGTTGATGCAGTCAATATACAATTTGTGTCCTGAGCCATAAAAAATCGCACGTTTTACATCATTTGTATAGCTATCGACCACCAGACGCTCGTACATATACCACGAAGACAGACAGCACCGTATATACTCGTCGCAGCACTAGGTATTTTCCTGCAGCCGTCACAAGTCATCCACTCCCGACGCGTCACCAAAATGCCCTCAGGAGACTAAAGTCATTCTCAGAACGGTTCTATAAATTCGGGCTCGTTTCCCCTCGGCACAAACGCGTTACTGTTTCTGGTCCGGACCTGCTTGCATCCTTGCTTTCCTACAACCATCTCCAGGCACTGGGATTACAAGAACACATGTATTTTCACATGGTTTGTCATAATATTACATTATTTTAGCAGTGCTTCTCGATATCAAGCACACAGCAGTACCCTACCGATCCCTCGCTCCGGCCTTGTTCTAGGCGCTACAGTCTGGAACCGCGCGACCGCTACGGTCGCAGGTTCCAATCCTGCCTCGGGCATTGATGTGTATGATGTCCTTAGGTTCGTTAGGTTCAAGTAGTTCTAAGTTCTAGGAGACTGATGACCTCAGAAGTTAAGTCCTATAGTGCTCAGAACCATTTGAACCATTTGATCCCTCGTGCAACATAATTCCTAAGATATAGACTGGAAATTATTTCTCTACAAACCCGAAACCATAACAAGGTGTTGCGTGGTGTAAACCACAGAGTAACTAGAAATAGAGGAAGCTGTTAGTTCCACCCATGAATACTGATGTCGGTGATGTAACACATTCCAAGTCATCCCTATATTACAAAGTCAGCGAGGTGTTTCTCATGTCTAGAGAACCAGCAAACGTGTCTTCCACCCGTTTTTCACCTACTAGATGCACACACCACAACCGATGTTCTGTCAACTAAATAAAGGCGCGAAATGTGCAGAAGCAGTCAACCAGAAAATTTACATGGGAGGTAATAACGGTCCAGCGCAAACACACGTCCATACTGAATCTTCTCAAATTACCACGCGCTCACGAAAGCTATCCTACACATGTTAAATATTAGTTAGCTACTCGGCCGTCTAGAGGATAACACAGTTAAGTCAGCTACATTTCTAAACTCCAGCAGGCTTTCCCATTCAGACAGCCTTTCCGTTAATGGGAAACGCGAATCATTACTGCCACAGGTCAATGGAGCTGCACACCAAGCACACATAGACAGAATCGTCCCAGGAAAAAAAAGCAGCCTCATTTATATGTTATCCCTGTACATACAACTAAATGTTACGATTGTGGTTTCAGCTGAAGGACATTCTACAATGAGCGAAGTATCGGAAATACACCGTGCTGACGGCTGTGGCTCTGGAAATAGAAATATTTGTACCATTCTTATAACTTGACATACTCTTCCCTTTGCTATCACAGTACTCCACGTCAAATCCATACCTTCCTTACGACTGGACATACTCATTTCCTTTGCATATGATGGAACAAAAACACATACTTTATAATACTGATGCTCAAGGTGCACCTATCAAGCACCCCCTACTAGTAAGTATAATACTTCGTCAATAATTGATTGCTGGCGATGCAGAATAATACTGCTCGAAACTCAACAATGGGTGGACATGTCTCATAAATTTTTCTTGCGAGTGCTTCCATTGTGTCTTAGAAAGAGAGGCGTAATCGTCTTACAAACCGCTATATGTTAAAAGGAAAAACACAAAACTATTACCATCACAAGTGGTCTTGATTCTAAAGGTGCACACAAGTATCCATGTCAAAAGCTTTACCGGCTTTGTAAATCCACATATGGCATTACCTTCGAATGACGTGGTTTTTCCAGACAAATACCGTGACACTGAATATAGACGGTGATTGCCAGAGAGTGCATTATCACACCAGCAGTGCGGTTACACGTCGCCGACGGTGAACCCTTCTACTAAAATTATTGAATTTTCAAAGTGATTCATCTAAGGAGCAGGGTATGAAATCGGAATTTGCAACTCCCTCGCGCCACTTCCATTGGATATTACTCCAGTATTTGCAACGTATTCTGTCTCGATGCGATGTCAGAGGTTCTGTGTTATTGAGAAGGATCACAAACAATAGTATATGGTGTGTTTGAGGTCATAAGAAATGGACAGGAGCTTTTCAGATCTCCAGTGCTACGCCTTCGTTAGAAATGACGCCTATGATTTGGAATCAAGTCTTTCCATTCAACTACATACCTGCATTGTATCTTATGGAGAAGTCCTTTAATGATTACAGCCAGTAGTGAATCATATTTTTGCCACTCTCATATATCGAAACGAGCCACCTTTCTCGAACCTGCTACAGTAAAATTCCTACATGGTTTTATGTAGCCCCTATGCATCTTGCAACTACCCTTAAGACTCTGCGCTACCGTCGCTGCAGCTTTCCGCATGTGATTGTTTAAATGTAAGTCGGAACTGAGTAGAAGTCGGAGAAAGCTATATGTACCGTGACACATGCATATATACAGACATACAGAAATCAGAGCAAACGCTCCCCAAATGCGGAGGTAACTGGATACAATCGAGTGCAGTGCTATATTATGCCACCCAATCAGTGCATTTGGGTTAGGTGTTGGCAGCTGTACTACATTTACAAGCAATTTTAGAGTGTAGAACGAGAGGTTATGTCATGATCGCGTGGATAGAACTGATATAATATTGATATAATTGCGAAAAATGACGGGGGAATAAGTATAAATTGACCGATTATACACCGAAATGAGGGGAAATTGAGAAAATACTTGCATATCTTCTGGTTGGCGCAGAACAATTTGTACATGGGAACAAGTATGCTGCAGGAATCCGAGAAAACGCTGACATCGAAATGAAGGGAATCGGGGAGGCAGTCAATTTTTCTCTGTCGAGGCAGCATTATACTGTATGTCTATTGACGTACCAGTGATACAAGCGAGTTGACTACCGTATTTGACGCTTTTCAGGAAGACAAAGAACCATCTGCCTCTAATCGTACATGCATCTGCGTTAAAGAATAACAGAGAGTGGACGGGGTGATCGATTGAGGTGGAACTGTAACGAGGTACGATTTAATGGTAGACTGATGATGCGTTCTAGAGTGGGAGAAGTTGCTGCAGGTCAATTTTTCCACTGTTCTGTCAGTATGCATCAGTCATGTGACATAGCATGCGTTCGACTCGTATACAGCCACGTGTTCTGCATGTGATTTAAAGCACTGTTTACTTGCGATCGTTAATGGTAAACCTGTCATCAGAGACTTCCGTCTCATGTGTGATGAAACGTAACACATTTCTCTGAACGAACTATGATTTATGCGATGTACTCCATTCCCCTGTCCCATTCAGCTTCATAACTAAGTTAGCGATAGGTGCTCGTGAGGCACTGCAGTCCCCATGTATACATTTACTGGACAGATGTGATGTTTACAGAGTCGGTGGCGGAATGACTTGTAATTTTCACATGTTGGGTGCTGCTGCCGTGCGTTTATCTGTTCCCTTGTAAAAGTTATTTTCCGTTACTAACGACCATTTTATATGGGGCTGATGCAGGCATAGAATAATTTCTGAAGCATGATCGGATGTTAACAGTGGACGCTATACATCTCTGGAGAGCTATATTGTGCTCATATCACACAGAGCAAATGTTTCAAAGAAATAGTTTTCTCGTTTTTCGGTTCGATACCATAGTTTATCATAGAGAAATTTGCAAGGACGATGTATGTCCTGCTCTTGAAATATATTTCTTAGATTGGAATATTAACAGCGTTACTTTTCATATGACTGATAGGTCGGAAACGCGATCGATCTACCGTTATAGCACGTTTTAAGTCGGAACATTGTAGCATTAGGAGTGCATGTGTTTATGTCATCTCTTACCAATACCTTCCAAGTGCTGATCCTAGACTCTGGAATAATACTTTAAAATTGATGGCTCGGTTTATTTACATAAAAATGCTACAAGCTCCATCCGTCTCGAGCTCCATCACGCATAAAAATCTCCCATTGCTATGACATCACAACACTTTCAAATCTGTTACTATACATCGATAACGATTGCTAGCCTCCCCGACATGGGCGCATCTAGAGGAATCTTGTGCGCTTGGACTCGGCTAGCTCCATTCATTCACGAGACATGGAATGTAGGGGTCTACTTCTGGTTGGTTACAGATAAAATCGGTAACGGTGCTGCAGGGCAGGTTGGTCAATGACCATGTGAGGGGTGGTCATTCAGTCTCTAATTTTGCCCTAAGACTCCGTGAATGCTCTGTGACTCACATCCACTTAGAGCTAGATCATAAATTAAGCGCTATGCTCGAAGTACTAGAAATATGTAGCGCGCTGTCTGATATACTTTGATAACATATGTGTTCGAGAATCAACAAAGAATGGACGTACTGAACAGTCATCTATCTACATATGCTATGATACTCGCAAATTAGAGAGGGGGTGGTTTAGCTATGATACTGAAATTGGGAAACACGGTGTCACATCATTTCGTGGTGTTGGAATTGCTGCAAAATTGCTAAAATTGTTCGCACCATCAAATGTAATGCTTAATATTTCAGTAGATTGGCGGTGTCTTTTCCATCCCATCCATCCACTGGCACGCTGTTGGTTACCACATAATGACTGACTGACAACGTTTGTTTGAGTTGGAGAAAGAGTTTTGTGGAGGGACAACACCTTCTGGGGATGGCTAGCACCGAAACAATGATAGCGTATATGACTGCAATATGAGGTATCAGTCGAAACAGGAGACAGAGCCATCAGCTATTCCATCACTGTGACACCTGACGTTATATGTAGAGTTCGTCAATCACTTTCGGACAGCAGTTTGAAAACTTGAAACATACCCTTAGAAAAATTAAGAATGACAGTGCTGGTAAACCTCTACGTTATTTAATTTTCAAACAGCTGAGCAAAACTGAACGTACTCAGACATTTCTCTCTTTACCTATTCTGATCAACACTAAACTGACAAACAATATTTTTAGCGCAACGCAATCTGACATTCAAAAATCCCTACAAAAGAATGGCCCTGACTAACAATAACCTATACCTTTCATGAATCACTTACCTCACAAAAATCTTCGTTACTCGAATTACTGCAATACAGCGAGTGCAAATACTGCCAGCTAAATAAATGATTGTAACTACTGAAGGGACTAACTACTGATAGCCATAGTTAGCAACTGAAAGATTTTGATAGAGAACAAACAATGTATTTACCTTAATAGTGTTCATAAGTCATATTATATACATCAGTTCTTGATATCCAGTTTTACAAATTTACTGTCTCTGATGGACACACGTCCAGATCATCCGCTCTCAAACCTCCGCCATCTCTCTCCCCACATCCACCACTGCTGGCAGCTCACCTCCAACTGCGCAACGCTACGCGCTGTTCACATTCAACTGCCCAACACTACAATAACGAATGTTCCAACAATGCCAACCAGCCACAGACTGCACACAGCACAGCCAGTGATTTTCATATAGAGCGATACGTGGGGTTACCAGCATAAAAACCTAAACAGCCTACTTACATAGCCCCCATGCTCCCCACAAAAAATTTACAAATTGTTTTGGACACTGGCCAATACATATCTGTTAGAAAAATTTTATATTAACGCTAACAAATATATCAAATGCATACACCTATCGATACAATGTTGGTCAAAAGCTAAAATTTTCTCACAGTCCACAAAGACAGTCGTGATCATTCGTCACAGTATTAATAACAATTTTATGCACGAAGTCTGAGCAGTAAAAGAATATGCACACAGATATAGTGGATATCCTTGCAGTCTTGAAGAAGTAGTGTTGTCCTTCCAACGGACGACAGTGCTGACTCTTGACATGTAGACAGGTAATGGGCCACAACAGAGCAAACCCACAGCAAGGTCAGTCGAAGTTTTGAAGAATTTTGGTAGGTAGGTTGGTAGGTAGGTCATCACAGAGCATATCCACTGTAGTCCTGGTAGAGATTATGGTATAGGTGCAGACACACTACAGTCCTTGTAGAAATAATGGTATTGGTGAGTCATCAAAGGTGTAGATCCACTGTAGTCCTTGTAGAAATTATGTTATTGGTGGGCCATCAAAGGTGCAGACCCACTGTAGTCCTTGTGGAGATGGCTAGCAGCCATCCGTTGTGACTGTGTGGGTGCACAATCACCATTGAAGAGTCTTGCAGATAATGTAGCAAGTCCATGAATCACCACTTGTGCACTCAAAAAAAATTTTTTTTTAAATGTCCTTAGAACCAGTAATGCTGTTAACCAGTCCCTTGCTGAATTATCAACACACGTGCGAGCACTAACAGTCCTCTTTTTTTCACATATTGTGCATATACTATGACCAACATAAATGTGTGCAGTGAAATGAACGCTTACAAGTTACTTAATTTGGTGAACTGGTGTCAATTACAATTGTATAACATGAGAATACAATAATAAAGGTACAAAATACATCATTAAAGAACATAACAATACAGGTAACATTTGTAGTAATATGAGCTTTACAAAAGAATCGAAATAACATATACATCAGTGTTACAGGAATTATGACATAAGTACATACATAAAAAATCAGAATAACTTTCGAAACATCAACATCACACATGAGCATTAAAACAAAAACAAGATATAAATAATGTCTAAACATCTTTACAAAGTAAATAACATGTAATTAGAAAAATTCTACAACATAACTCTTATCAGCTAAACACATAAAGACAGGAAAAACACAAATACACAAGAGTACACAAACACATAGCGGAATAACACACAAGCAAAGGACAGGGTTTGTTTTCAGTGTAACATTTGGTACTGCAGTCCAACCCAAAACTTCATTCCATAGATCTTTCCTCTTGTTTCAACATTTGTTTCCACCAAAAAAATCCTATCCAAGCATGCTTTCTGTATTTATATGTTCACTTATTTCTTACCTCATTATTTATTTTCCATTATCTTACCTCATCATTTACTTCCAAGAAAATCCTACCTAAATCTGTCATCCCTAAACCCTATTGTTTGGTTCATATCCTCTTTCAAAATAATTATTTCTCATTGCAAAATACTCATTTTGGCCCAAATGTTTTTCATATAACTTCTCAATGCATTCTTTCCCTATTCTCCACAGTTAGTTTCGTTTATAGTATCCCCCCCCCCCCCTTAAGCTAACTTAAATCTACTGAGCTCAGATACATAAACTAAGGGACGAGGCAATGCAGCAGTACAAAACAATTAACACAAACAGCAATGACAGAAAAATGCAAATTGGCAAAGCTAGCAGCAGTATATCTAAAGTAGCAAAGCAAATGCAACATTACAGCTAATATAAGGCAATGTGTAGCAAACAAGAAAAATAAATCAGTAGTAAAACTGGCTTAACAGAGTAATACAAAGTGAAATTCAGTAGCACTATGCCTGGCAAACAGCAGCAAATGCAACAACTTATATCTAATCATGACAAACCCACAAGCAGAAAAAATAGCACACTAAAGCAAACAATGCAGATAAGGGAAATGTCTATTCACATCTTAATGCCTATGTCATTAAAGTGGTGCACCACAACTTATTCTACAAAAAAATTACCAAGTACTTGAAAAGAAAATTACGTATGCAGTTACTGTTATTAGTTCCTTTTTATTGTTTTTTCCTCTCCAAGTTCTTCTTTTTCGAAGAATGTGAATCATAAAATTATTATTTAATTGATCTGTTGACAGAAAGTGCTCACATTAGCAAATGCATTTAATTTTATTTTATAAAACCAATGCTGCAACACAGCTGGAAACCAGATATCAAATGAAATAAGCAACTACGTAAAGCAAAGCATAGAAATATCATTCAGTAGTCATGTGGCATTTCATAAGTTAGTAGAAATTCTCTCAATTCTCGTAGAAAGGCACTTGTCATAATCAGGTGTGCAGGTGTAAGAATATTTCCCATCTGTTTATAAACATTTCAGTAAGTAGCACAAAGTATGCGCTCCACAATATAATCATATGCTTCCAAGTAATGAGCGTGTCATATTTGCGATGCTTTCTGTAAAGGAATGTCAATAGCGAGGTTAATGGCCTCTTTTTTCTCCATCTAATGGCTTTTTCTCCAGGCAACTGGCACAGCTGGGTGCCCACAACGCATTACGTCAAGGTCACTTAGCTTTCTTACCGAAATATTTACGACAGTAGTTTGCACTACAGTGACAGTCTGATATACGAGGTGCATTCAAGTTCTAAGGCCTCCGATTTTTTTTCTAATTAACTACTCACCCGAAATCGATGAAACTGGCGTTACTTCTCGACGTAATCGCCCTGCAGACGTACACATTTTTCACAACGCTGTCGCCATGATTCCATGGCAGCGGCGAAGGCTTCTTTAGGAGTCTGTTTTGACTACTGCAAAATCGCTGAGGCAATAGCAGCATGGTTGGTGAATGTGTGGCCACGGAGAGTGTCTTTCATTGTTGGAAAAAGCCAAATGTCACTAGCAGACAGGTCAGGTGAGTAGGGAGCATGAGGAATCACTTCAAAGTTGTTATCACGAAGAAACTGTTGCGTAACGTTAGCTCGATGTGCGGGTGCATTGTCTTGGTGAAACAGCACACGCGCAGCCCTTCCCGGACGTTTTTGTTGCAGTGCAGGAAGGAATTTGTTCTTCAAAACATTTTTGTATGATGCACCTGTTACCGTAGTGCCCTTTGGAACGCAATGGGTAAGGATTACGCCCTCGCTGTCCCGGAACATGGACACCATAATTTTTTCAGCACTGGCGGTTACCCGAAATTTTTTTGGTGGCGGTGAATCTGTGTGCTTCCATTGAGCTGACTGGCGCTTTGTTTCTGGATTGAAAAATGGCATCCACGTCTCATCCATTGTCACAACCGACGAAAAGAAAGTCCCATTCATGCTGTCGTTGCGCGTCAACATTGCTTGGCAACATGCCACACGGGCAGCCATGTGGTCGTCCGTCAGCATTCGTGGCACCCACCTGGATGACACTTTTCGCATTTTCAAGTCGTCATGCAGGATTGTGTGCACAGAACCCACAGAAATGCCAACTCTGGAGGCGATCTGTTCAACAGTCATTCGGCGATCCCCCAAAACAATTCTCTCCACTTTCTCGATCATGTCGTCAGACCAGCTTGTGTGAGCCCGAGGTTGTTTCGGTTTGCTGTCACACGATGTTTTGCCGTCATTAAACTGTCGCACCCACGAACGCACTTTCGACACATCCATAACTCCATCACCACATGTCTCCTTCAACTGTCAATGAATTTCAATTGGTTTCACACCACGCAAATTCAGAAAACGAATGATTGCACGCTGTTCAAGTAAGGAAAACGTCGCCATTTTAAGTATTTAAAACAGGTCTCATTCTCGCCGCTGGCGATAAAATTCCATCTGCCATACGGTGCTGCCATCTCTGGGATGTATTGACAATGAACGCGGCCTCATTTTAAAACAATGCGCATGTTTCTATCTCTTTCCAGTCCGGAGAAAAAAAATCGGAGGCCTTAGAACTTGAATGCACCTCGTAAAAAAATTTCACAAGTCGAGAATTTGCGTTACAAATGTGTAGAAACAAAATCCTATAACAGCGTCCAAAACATTTTCAGTGGCATTGTGATACATTCACGCATGTACACACATTTCATAACTCCTAAAGTACGATTCTTGGTTTCCAACATCCTTTTTCACATATCACAGTTCCTAACCACTGTTCATTACTCCTTACCTTATTACACATATACATATTCGTCGACACTTCTTCAATATTTCATCATAATAAATATGTAGCACAATCAAATTCCTCATATATCATCAGCTTATTGATCATAAACATACCTCAACAGCATAATACACATCTTCATTGTAATAATAACATCATAACACCTCAGTCAAATCTCAAAAACATCATAGCTTTCTGCAATAATTTCAAAACCTAAAAAGAATTTCCTGCTCATTTCAATAGTGTTATTTACCTCAAACGTATTTTAAAAATCATGATCCCATACCAAATACAACATTCAAAGCTCTCATAGTATCACAATGGTTACGAAAAAATATGAACATTTCACAAAGTACAGACAATATACAATTTCATAAGTGTGAAGTTATCCAACTGTGTAATTGCGTAAACATGTGTCACTGACGTAGTAAAACAATTTTTGTTTCTCTGTTAAATAATCAGATAGCTGTGCAATTCTGTGTTCGAGAAATATGGTACCAATGTGTAAAGTTGTATAAGCAAACATCATATTAGCTAGGACTCCTAGTGCTTGCCAAGCTTAGTACACAAAGTAGTCGTGTACCCCCCTGGGGATTAATGTAATTATACCCTCAGGTGTTACAGATTACAGCAATGGAATGAAATGTATCACGGAAAACCTTTGTATCTTTGTAGTTCAAAAATCTTTAAAATAAATGTTTCAAGTACAAATATTAATCACTCAAATGCGTGTCCTGTAGCCCTAAACTGTGCGTCTTGCTGTAAGATAATTCTGTCTAAGTGTCAGTTATCGTCCTCCGTAAGCTAAGTTCTGCAGAAGTCAATGTACTTACCTCGTAGTAAACAAAAGTGAAATGCTATGCGTATAGATATCGTAGCTATTATGTACATTACCGTGCTCATGAAAGTACTATACTGTAACGTATTGTTGTGCTACGAAAAAGGCGGTCTCGTTGTAGCTATACCACAGAAGTTACTACTAAAACATGTTTTACTATCCAGAAGAATTCAGAAAAACTGTGCAGATATGAAACAGATACAGCGCAAAATCAATAATGTAAATTGTGTTACACATTAGTAGCGTCGTTAAATAATCGTATAGCTGTCAAAGAAACCAAATACTAAGTCATCTTTAATCTCACAGAAAGTACTTAAAATAAAGAATGTCTTTTCAAGTAAATCAAAATGTTGCATTAGAATCTCATTAGCAGTATATGTTCCAAGTATGTAAGCCATATATTTGTTACATAATAGTGCAACTAACAAGCAAGAATGTACACACACAGTAACACTGTGTCGTCTGTTAACTATAACAATGCATTCGTAATTACTGTCTAAATATGTTCCCTAGGTTCTCGAATGGATAGTTAACTTTAAAACATTGTTGCATGCTAACAGTTTCTAAGTGTGACAAAGCGTACTAGTAACGCGAAATTTTATGGAAAAGAGAAAGTTGAAAAGCAGATTATCTCTCAATAAACGGTTTTACATGTGAAATGTGGTGCAATCCTTTACTCTTCCTAGTACGTAGAGTTTCAACTTCAACGCAATTACCATGTGGTATACGTTGGATTCTGTAAGGTTCATTGTAAATCAGAAAGAATTTGTGATTCAAGTGTTTCTTCTTATGAGACAATGAATGAGTTTTAATGAGAACTTTCTGACCAATACATAATTACTTTGCATTTGCTTTACCGTGTAGTTTTCTCCTTTTGTCTGCTGCAGATTTTATATTTTTAATAGCCATATTAATTATGTCTTTGTTACGAAGTTTACATGTATTCGGAAAAGGTAAAAGCTCTCTGATTCTCTTCGGTGGTTCTTCATTCTTCAGAACAAGAATAGGTGGTAAAGCAGTGGAGTCATGAGGCATTTCATTCAGCACGTTTTGAAATAAGTGTAAATATCTGTCCCAATGCTGATGCTTTCTGTGACAGTAGTGACTGCAAAGCTTATTGATTTCTTTCATAATCCGTTCAAAAAGGTTACAATGTGGTGAGTACAATGAATTAAAAACAGGTCTGATTTTATGTTTCCGAAGCATGCGTGACCAAACAGCAGATCTGAATTGCGGTCCGTTATCTGAAATGACTTTACTAACGTATCCAACTTCACGTAAGAAATTTTTAACGAAGGCGTTGGATACAGACCGTCCAGTGGCTTTACGTAACGGTGTGAAAGAAACAAATTTTGAAGTAAGTTCAACAGCGACTAGAACGTACGAAAATCCCTTCGATGTTCTGACAAGGGGTCCCAAGAGATCAACAGCAGCAAATTCTTTTAATTTCGAAGGAATGATAGGAAACAACGGAGCACGATGTGAGATAGTAGATGGTTTAGCCTTTTGACAAAGTTTACATATAGACAAGGCTATTCTTACAACGTAAGTCGTGACCAAAACAGACACCACCCATATGACAACCGTTGGCAGAGTAATAATAATTACAGGGAAAGACCACCTCTCCACAGTGATGACTATCACAGAGACAATCAGAGAAACAGACAATATTGGAACCAAAATAATTACTATCAAAGGAGACAGAATAACTTCAGATGCAAGGGTCCACCGCGCAGTTACGATTCCAGAAGAAATTCTCCACTACATGACCGACAAAAGAGAAACTGTGGAAACTACCGACATAACGACAGACCTGAATGTCATCAGAACTGGCGGGATTCAAACAGGGCAGGGCCCTCTCGACAAAGTGAATTTGTAGAAGTTAGATCATATGAAACATCCCCTTAGAAAAATTAAGAATGACAGTGCTGGTAAACCTCTACGTTGTTTAGTTTTCAAACAGCTGAGCAAAACTGAACGTACTCAGACATTTCTCTCTTTACCTATTCTGATCAACACTAAACTGACAAACAATATTTTTAGCGCAACGCAATCTGACATTCAAAAATCCCTACAAAGGAATGGCCCTGACTAACAATAGCCTATACCTTTCATGAATCACTTACATCACAAAAATCTTCGTTACTCGAATTACTGCAATACAGCGAGCGCCAATACTGCCAGCTAAATAAAAAATTATAACTACTGAAGGCACTAACTACTGATAGCCATAGATAGCAAATGAACGATTTTGATAGAGAACAATCAATGTATTTACCTTAATAGTGTTCATAACTCATTATATATACGAGGGCGGTTCAGAAAGTAACCTCCGATTGGTCACAGTGCGGGTTGTGGGGGGAGTAGCGACGCCATCTGTGCGTTCACGCACTCAACAGGTCAGTCGGCATCAATCCGTGGTCGAGTGAACGTCGTACCTGCGCTAGTTTAGTTTTTGTGGCAGTTTGAAATGTGTGCTGCAATAGAAAACCCCGCCAAATGTGAAGTGCGTGCTGTCATAAGGTTTTTTACAGCCAAAGTTGCACAATACAACTGAATGTTTGTGTACACAATAAGCATGGTTGGTTTAACCTCTCCAGGCCAGGTGACGGGGAAGTACCGATCTCATTTAGTCGCCGCCCTCCCCACGATAACACCTGTCCTCACTCTGCTCGCAGAACAACGGCCCTTCTTGAGTCCTTCAAGTGGGACGTTATCAACCATCCACCTTACAGCCCAGACCTGGCGCCAAGTGATTATCACCTCTTCATGCATTTGAAGAAATGGTTCGGGTCACAGCGGTTTGATGACGACGAAGAGCTCAAAGATGCGGTCACAGGCTGGCTCCAGGCACAAGCGGGTGATTTTTATGCAGAAGGAATTTCAAAGCTTGTGAAGAGATACGATAAGTGCCTCAATCGCTATGGAGACTATGTAGAAAAATAGTGCAAAGATGTAGTTGTAAGATGTATATATTAAAATATTTTTATTTAACTTGGTTTATTTTTTTAAATCAACCGGAGGTTACTTTCTGAACGGCCCTCGTATATATATATATATATATATATATATATATATATATATATATATATATATATATATATAATGACTTATGAACACTATTGAGGTAAATATATTGTTTGTTCTCTATCAAAATTACAAATTTACTATCACTGATGGACACACGTCCAGATCATCCGCTCTCAAAACTCTGCCATCTCTCTCCCCACATCCACCACTGCTGACGGCTCACCTACATCTGCGCAACACTGCACGCTGTTCACATCCAACTGCCCAACACTACAATAACGAATGGTCCAACAATGCCAACGAGCCACAAACTGCACACAGCACAGCGAGTGATTTTCATATAGAGCGCTACGTGGCGTTACCAGCATAAAAACCTAAACAGCCTACTTACATAAAAATCTTCAAAAGTTAGACACCGTGCTTGAACAAACACGTGAAGATTTAACTGCTGAGTTACTTAAAATCAAATAATTTAAAAGGTTTATCAACACAGTAATTCACAAATTTTGCTTAGGGGACGTTTGATATGTCGACCCATAGCCGAGGATACCTCACTGGATCTTTTGATATTTTCTTGTAGTTTGGGTAATTAGTGTAGCTATTGTTTATTGCTAGAGCGTAATTGTAGAGAGAATTTCCTTTGTAGTTGTAGTGTTTAATTGTTGTACAGTAAAACAGTTGTCGTATGCATGTAGATTTTCGCAGCTGCGCTTGCAATTAACTAGATATTATTTTCAGTGTTATGTTAATGTGTTTTCTTATTTTTGCTCTTCACATTGTGCTTTTCTTCTTATCGTGTGAAATACGTGATAATTATGGCGTGTGAAAAACGTAACACCAGGCTCCAAACTAAACTGAGAAATGATAGTGACGACGAGCGTAGCTTATCAGCACCACCGTGTAATGAATTAACAGACATTCAAAGTAGTAATTTTGTAATTATGCATAGGGAAATGGAGCGGGCGGCAAATAATGGTGTAGACAGTGAAACAATTAGTGAACAGGGAAGCATTATCGATCGATCGGTCGGCAACAGATCGCCTCAGGAATCCGAAATGACAGGACACAATCTTGCAAATACTGTAGATTCTGGTTTTGCGTGCTCACCGTTTTCTCAAATAAGTCGTCAAGACACATTTTCTGCTTTGCAAAATGCGGATATTGCTGGTTCAGATGCACTGCCACACAGCACTGAGGAACCTGTTTCAGACACCAGTGCATTGTTATTACAATTAATGCAATAAATGGGACAAAGGCTTCAAAAGTTGGATATAATACTTGAACAAAATCAGAAACAAATGGGACAAAAGCTTCAAAAGTTAGACACAATGGAACAAAATCTTCAAAAGTTAGACACAATGGAACAAAATCTTCAAAAGTTAGATACAATAGAACAAAATCTTCAAAAGTTAGACACCGCGCTTGAACAAACATGTGAAGATTTAACTGCTGAGTTACTTAAAATCAAATAATGTAAGAGGTTTATCAGCGCAGTAATTGACAAATTTTTCTAAGGGGACGTTTCAAACGCTCCACAAGGCCGCCTAACTCCTCCAGTTTCCTTATGTTGTAACTGTCTTTTTTGTAAAATCATCCAGTGTGTGTGGTGTGTTATGGTAGCCACAGCAACAACATGATTTACACCATGTGAAATATAGTTTTCTGTGAGAGGCAATGGATCAGAACGTGTTAATGTCAGTTTATAACCTGACACAGACGTCGAAGTCGTGGTGGGAAAAAAATTTATGTCACTGTACAAAGCGTGTTACAGCAGAAAAAAAAACAAATAATGTTTCAACCAGGGTCACAGGTAGCGTCTCTTGCGACTTACGGAATAGTCTGTGAGATACAGTCATCCTCCTACAGTACAAGTGATGAAATTTTAAACTGGTCTGTGCAGTATATCAATACCTGTATTTTTAATAGGATCGTCACATGTGCTCGATGCCACAATGCATGCAATATTTTTTTCGATATACGGGAGGAGGGAGATGGGGTGAGTTCTCTATCGTATGAAGTTACCGAAGTTTTTATAGTTCGTAATTTTTCCCTGATGGATGGAGCAGAATAACGACGACAGAATGTTGGAGTGATAGTAGTGAATGGGCCATGAGGGATGTGGATCTGTAGTACCTGCTTGTAGTTTGGAGGAACACCACAACGCAGTAGAAAAATCTACATCCTTCCTCTGGTTCCCCTTCGTCTTTTATATAACCTCGTGTTGCAGGAGTCAGCTTCGTTTCCGTCGAATGATCAAAATACAGTTCTGTCGCACTAACTCAACTTCACCTGTTTCTACAAGGATTACAGAAGGTGGTAGATATAAATTTCTCCGACTTCTACTCAGTTCCGACTTTCATTGAAACAATGACATGTGAAAAGCTGCAAGGGCGGTAGCGCGGAGTCTGAGGGTGGTTGCAAATTGCATATGGGTTAAAACCACGTTGCAGTTTTGCTGTAGCAAATAGGTTCGAGAAAGGTGGCTCGTTTCGAGATATGAGAGTGCCAGAAATATGATTCACTATTGGCTGCAACCATTAAAGGACTTCTCCCTAGGATCTAACGCAGATATGTGGTTCAATGGAAAGACTTGATTCCAAATCATAGAAATTATTTCTACCGAAAGCATAGAACTAGAGATCTGAAAAGGTAGGGTACATTTCTTACGACCTCAATCGCACCATCTACTACTGTTTGTGATCCTTCTCAATGAGTCATCACCTATAACTCAATGGGTGTATCGCAGAATCTCTGACATGGCATCTAGACAAAATAAATTACAAATACTGGAGAAATATACAGTGGCAGCAGCGTGAGGGAGTTGCAAATACCGGTTTCATACCACGCTTCTTAGCTGAATCATTTTGAAAGTTCAATAATTTTATTACGAGTGTCCACCATCGGGGACATGTAACCACACTGTTGGTCTGATAATGTACACTCCGGCAATCACCGTCTATGTACAATGTCACAGTATTTGTCTGGACAAACCACGTCATTCGAAGGTAATACCATTGTATTGTATTGTATAGTATGTTAACCGGGGACCTAGAAACGATGGACAGGCTCCATCCCCATCACAGCCACAGTGGTCCACAACCCCACGACGACTACTGCAGTCAACTTCACCCCTCCGCCACCCAACACCGAACCCAGGGTTATTGTGTGGTTCAGCCCCTGGTGGACCCCTCAGGGAACGACTCACACCAGTCGAGTGTAACCCCTATGTTTACGTGGTAGAGTAATGGCGGTGTATGGGTACATGGAGAACTTGTTTGCGCAGCAATCGTCGACAGAGTGTAAATGAGGTGGAATAGTTGGAACCAGCCCGCATTCGCCGAGGCAGATGGAAAACTGCATAAAAACCATCCACAGACTGGCTCGTTCACCATACCTTGACAAAAATCCGCCAGGTGGATTAGTGCTGGTGACAGGGCGTTCCTTCCCACCTGTAAAGCCATGCCTTAGACTGCACAGCCAACCGGGCGGGCAAGGTTATATCATACATGGATTAATAAAGCAGGTATAGCTTTTAACATGGATACTTGTGTGCAGATGTAGAATCAAGACCGCTTCTAATGGTAATATTTTTGTGTTTTTTTTTGTTTTTTTTTTACTTTTAACATATAGTGGTTCGTAAGACGATCACGCCTCTATTTCTAAGACACAGAGGAAGCACTTGCAAGAAAAACTTATGAGACATGTCCACCCATTGTTGATTTCCGGTCAGTATTATTTCGTATTGAGAGCAATCAATTATTGATGAAGTATTATACTTAGTAGTAAGGAGTGCTTGACAGATATACTTAGTAGTAAGGAGTGCTTGATAGATTCACTTTGAGAATCAGTTTTATAAAGTATGTGGTTGTGTTCCAACATGTGCAAAGGAAATGAGTATGTCCAGTCATAAGGAAGGTATGGATTTGACGTGGAGTACTGTGATATCAAAGGGAAGATTAGGTCCAGTCATAAGAATGGTACCAACATTTCTACTTCCAGAGCCACAGCCATCACTACAGTGTATTTCTGATACTTCGCTCATTGTAGAATGTAGTTCAACTGAGACTGCAGTCATAACATTTAGATGTATGTACAGGGATAAAATATACTTGAGGCCGTTTTTTTTTCCCTAGGAGGATTCTGTCTGTGTGTCCTTGGCGAGCAACGCCACTGATATGTGGCAGGAATGATTCATGTTTCCTGTTACCACTAGGAGCTGTATGAATCGAAAAGCCTGTTGGAGTTTAGGAATGTAGCTGACTTAACTGTGTTGTCCTCTAGACGGCCGAGTAGCTAACTAATATTTAATATGTGTTGGATAGCTTTTGTGAGTGCGTGGTAATTTGAGAAGATTCACTATGGACGTGTGTTTGCGCTGGACTGTTATTACCTCCCATGTAACTTGTCTGGTTGACTGTTTTTGCACATTTCGCGCCTTTATTTAGTTGACACAACATCGATTGTGGTGTGTGCATCTAGCAGGTGAAAAATGGGTGGAAGGCACGTTTGCTGGTTCTCTAGACATGAGAAACACCTGACTTTGTAATACAGGGGTGATTTGGAATGTGTTACATCACAGACATCGGTATTCATGAATGGAATTAACAGCCTCCTCTATTTTTTTCGAGTTCTCATGTAAAGGTCTAAGTAGATGGGATAAGTTTCTGGTTACTCTGTGGTTTACACCACACAACGCCTTGCTATGGTTTCAGGTTTGTAGAGAAAGAATTTCCAGTCTATATCTTCGGAATTATGTTGCGCGAGCGATCGGTAGGGTGCTGCTGTGTGCTTCATATCGAGAAGTACTGCGAAAATGGTGTAATATTATGACGACCATGTGAAAATACATGTGTTCTTGTAATCCCAGGCCGGAAATGGGTGTAGGAAAGCAAGCATGGAAGCAGGTCTGTACCAGAAATAGTAATGCGTTTGTGCCGAGGGGAAATGAGCCTGAATTTATAGAACCATTCTGAGAATGACTTACGTCTCCTGAGGGCACTTTGGTGACGCGTTGGGAGTGGATGACTTGTGACTGGCAGCTGCAGGAAAATATCTAGTGCTGCGACGAATATATACAGTGCTGTCTGTCTTCGCGGTATATGTACGAGTGTCTGGTGGTCGATAGCTATACAAATGATGTAAAATGTGCGATTTTGTTATGGCTCAGGACACATATTGTATGTTTACTGCATCAACACAGTACACAGTGATATATTGCTGGGTTGGAGATCGGTTTCACGCTCTAATATTGAAACTCCTTTCCTCAGTGGCAGAGCAGTGTAATTGAGTAAGAGTCTTTCCGTATTGACGATCTGGAGGCCTCTTTGCAAGGTTTAATTGTCGAGGCACATGCTGCTGCTTGAATGTAAAGGTACTGTGGCTTATGTTCCGACATACGTCAGGGGGAAACAGTCAAACTACTATTCACGTAAAAAAAAAAAAAGAATTACATATGTCTAGTCATAATGGAAGGATAGATTGGACATGGTGAATTGTGATTTCAATGCACTGAGGAGTATATCCGAACATAGGTGGGGATAGATACACTTTGTAAACAGCCGCACAATATACCAATGAAAGTGTTCAATTGGACCTGCTATGGTGCGAAATAGGAAGGGCAATACCGCTGTAACAATATGTTCCCTCATTGGCACTCCTGAGCGTACCCTCTCATTTTCCTTGTTGTTCTATCGATAGTGATGTTGATATCAGTACACCAACACATGACTGAGATGCCTTTCCAAGCATTATGTTTGTGGGTGCAGTATCTATTATCACATAGCCCCAAATGCCTGTCCATCATAACACTGGTTTGACTGAATCTTGGCAGGATGAAGCATCTTCCAGAAGCACTGATTCGAAGACTTTGTCAGATAATTTCCTATGACTGTGAAGAATCGATACATATAGCTGGTGTTAGTGTAGGCATACCATTTTGTCGGTCACTGAACAGATATGAAGGTAACTGCACTGTTTGTGTTAAATGTGTATATATTGCAATGTAAATTTACTGTAGCTTATGTTATGGCATGACCAGACTATGAGAGTGTGTCCTATCATAAGGGACATATAGATTCAGCACATCGATAACCTTGAAGGTATGAGAGAGATTTTTATGTGGAAAATTATGTGAAGTATAGATACTGATATTCGTTTCAGAACCACAGCTGTCAAGAGAAGACATTACCTCTACATCCATCGGTGTCAGACTGCAGCAGAAATCGTAATATTTAATTGTAGTTATACTGGTAAATATGTTCCTGTCTCCCAATATTTTTGTGCGTCTTGTATGTATTTGATGATCTGTAGACAACTTTTGTGGGATTTTGCAATGTGCAGATCTGTGCAAAATAATTTTCCCATTGAAAGTCACATCTGCAGGAAACAATGGCGAACAGTGCTCCCTCACCAGCAGCAGCAGCAGTTGGATGGGTAAATTCAGTGATGAATGGGCTGTCCCATTAGGAGTGATAGGTACAATGCACCCTCTGCTATTCTGGGAATCACTGGATCATCTCTCACAGCACTGAATCCGCACCACATCTGTGTGTCATCACATCAGCAATGGGGGCTAGGTGAACATGTATTTGAACAGGTATTTCTGTCAAGTATGAAAGAATTGCGTCCTCCTCATCCTTGCGGAACCCAAACTGATACCAATGCATCTCTTGGCAACTGGCAACCCCATAGTCACTTCACGGGGGGCTGCCAGTGCATCTCAACTCCTGGGGACATGCGCAGAGTTGCAGCATCTTTGTCAGGTGTGGAGTGTTGGGATGTGTTTTTACTAGCGATCTTTTGTTTACACTATATTCCATCGACTGGACCGACAAATAGTATGCCGTGAATTAAAAAAAATACCCCATACATCTGAAGAACATTGATATCATTGATCTGCATAAAATTTTTATATCAACATGGTGTCAGCAGTACAATAGTTAAGAGGAAGGTGTGCATGAGTGGGTGACATGGAGCAGAACAGTAGGTTACTATGTTAATCTGTGTAATTTTTTATGTGATATCCAGTACAGTAGTAGAAGTGAGTATATGACAAAGTATAATGCATCATAAATGGCGTTCGAAAGCATGTGAAATTCGTAAAGCGTACCAGAAAATGGTGGAAGGACATAATTGATTATTCAATTTGGTACCAAAGGAGGTGCAATAGTTTAAGGAAATGGGAGTGACATGGAAAACCACTTAACAGAACAATAGGTTAAGTGCTGACAAAGGGCCAAACATTGGGTTAACACACCCAGAGTACAGTGGCAAACATTAGGTTATGCAACAAGTTTGCTGAATGTAATTACTTCTTACAAGACCTTCATGTTTCCAAACAGCAGAGAATGATAAGTAAGAGAAATCCAACCCCCACTAACTGATTTTTTTATAAATAAACAATATACCCTTACATTTCCTGTTATGAGGCCCTTTGTCTCCACCACCAGACCGCCATCTTGGATTATGTCGCAGAAGGAATGACAGCACCCTCTGGTGGAAGTACTGTGTACTAGATCAGATGGATTCTGGACCTTGGGGTGAACAGACTTGACGGCAGTACTGCCTCTAATTGCTTAAATAAAGACTGAAAATAACGACTTTTTTCCAGCACAGGCTGAGTCCTTTTTGCTGTGGATTGGCAGGAGAGCCAACCCACGAATTTTAGAGGAAGCTGAAAGGCACGTGTTTAAGCTCATGCAGGCTGGCGTGAGGTCTGGAACAGTACAAGGAATTTAGACTTCAGAAAAAAGGAGGTAACTGGTGGAATACTTAACTTTAATCCATTAATGTTGAATGTAGCTTTTGTCTGTACATTATTTACAATATCAATAGTAACTGAACATGGCGCCTTGCTAGGTCATAGCAAATGATGTAGCTGAAGGCTATGCTAACTATCGTCTCGGCAATTGAGAGCGTATTTTGTCAATGAACCATCGCTAGCAAAGTCGGCTGTACAACTGGGGCGAGTGCTAGGAAGTCTCTCTAGACCTGCCGTGTGGCGGCGCTCGGTCTGCAATCACTGATAGTGGCGACACGCAGGTCCGACGTATACTAACGGACCGCGGCCGATTTAAAGGCTACCACCTATCAAGTGTGGTGTCTGGCGGTAACACCACACTTTTCCCATCCAGTTCCTAGGAAGAGGTGACGGTCAGATGACTTAGGTTAGTGGAGGTAGTCCAAGCGCCCTTTCTTTCCCACCATTTTCGTAAATTAGTAGAGGCAGCTGTGGTGCACTGCATTATCCTGATGGAATCTGAACTTCCCGTCATTTTCAGGGGGAGGGGATGGGGTAGGTAAATGGAGGTAGCTCAGTTGACCTATCTTCCCACAAAAATCCGCCATCTTGGATAATGGTACTTGCATCATCAGCTGATGTCATGGCCTCCATCTTTGATGGCGCAATCGCCGCCATCTTGGATATATCTGGCAACATTGGAGAGTGGGACGACATGAAGGTTACCCTACTACCGGAATAGACTCAATTAATGTCTGAAGTAGTGCTGGAGGGAACTGATCCCATGAATCCTGCAGGGCTGTCCATAAATCTGTAAGACGAGGGGTTGGAGATCTCTTCTGAACAGCATGTTGCAAGGCATTCCTGACATGCTCAATAATGTTCTTGTGAATTTGGTGGCCAGTGGAAGTGTTTAAACTCAAAAGAGTATTCCTGGAGCCACTCTATATCAGTTCTGGGCGTGTAGGGTGTCGCATTGTCCTGCTGTAATTGCCCAAATCCGTCGGAATGCACAATGGACATGAATGGATGCTGGTGATCAGACAGAATGCTTTCGTATGATCACCTGTCATAGTCATATCTAGAAGTATCAGGGGTCCCATATCAGTCCAACTGAATACGCCCCACACCATTACAGATCATCCACCAGCTTGAACCGTCCCCTGCTGGCATGCAGGGTCCATGGATTCAAGAGGTTGTCTCCGCACCCGCACACGACCATGCGCTCGATACAATTTGAAACGTGACTCGTCTGACCAGGCAACATGTTTCTAGTCTTCAACAGCACAATATCGGTGTTGACAGGGCCAGACAAAGTGTAAAACTTTGTGTTGTGCAGTCATCAAGGGTACATGAGAGGGCCTTCGGTTCCGATAGCCCACACTGATGATGTTTCATTGAATGGTATGAATTCTGACACTCTTTGAAGGTGCCAGCACTGAAATCTGCAGCAGTTTGCGAAGAGGTTGCACTTCTGCTACACTGAACGATTCTCTTCAGTCGTTGTCGGTCCCGTTCTTGCAGGATCTTTTACCAGCCGTAGCGATGTCAGAGATTTGATGTTTTACTGGATTCTTGATATTCACTGTAGACTCGTCGAATGGTCGTACGGGAAAATCCCCACTTCATCGCCACTTCGGAAATGCTGTGACCCATCGTTCTTGCGCCCACTATAACACCACGTTCGAACTCACTTAAATTTTGTTAACCTGCACAGGCAACTGCTCTAGCAACTCAGCTGTGTTAAGTTTGGAAGGTAGGAACGAGGTATGGGCAGAAGTAAAGCTGTGAGAACGGGGCGTGAGTCTTGCTTGGGTAGCTCAGTTGGTAGAGCACTTGCCCGCCTAAGGCAAGGGTCCCGAGTTCGAGTCTCGGTCCAGCACACAGTTTTAATCTGCCAGGAAGTTTCATTTCAGCGCACACTCCGCTGCAGAGTGAATATCTCATTCTGGCAATATCCCCTAGCCTGTGGATAAGCAATCTCTCCGCAATATCCTTTCTTTCAGGAGTGCTAGTTCTGCAAGGTTCGCAGGAGAGCTTCTGTTAAGTTTGGAAGGTAGGAGACGAGGCACTGGCAAAAGTAAAGCTGTGAGGACGGGGCGTGAGTCTTGCTTGGGAAGCTCAGTTGGTAGAGTACTTGCCCGCCTAAAGCAAAGTTCCCGAGTTCGAGTATCGGTCCAGCACACAGTTTTAATCTGCCAGGAAGTTTCATATCAGCGCACACTCCGCTGCAGAGTGAAAATCTCATTCTGGAATGCACCTGGCTGAAACTTACATCATTTACCTCAAAAAATACATTGCGCAACACAATTAAAATAGCAGTTTTTCAAAATCTCGTGACTGTCTCCGACTGACTTACAAAAGTTTGGAATTCGGCTCGAAGGTGCTTACTATTCCCTCTGTAACGATACGAAAACGTGGCCCCCTGCGACGGAGCCCTCAGTTGTTCATGTTTGGTGTATGGTGTATTAATGATATGAAAATGGACAAATTTCACCATAATTCCACCCAATGACACCATGGAAGTGTCACACGATGGAATAGTCGTCACACTTCCCCTTACCCACATTTGACCTCTTCTCTTGATGCGCCTGCGATGGCTATAGGAACTGCGACTTCCAGGGTTGAAATGACACGGTACTTTCTGAGCGGACGATGAACACATTTCAGACATACGGTCGCTCAGCATCCACATGCAATGTTCACAGTCGGCGGTATGAAGGGTGTCAACGTAGCCAGTCCTATCCCTGAGGCATTGATCCCCACGCATTTCGCGGTCTAAATCTACAGTTCGCGGTGCGCTGAGCAACAGGACGACGTACTTGAGAACCTTTGACACTGCTGACACCCCTCAAATGATTCAACCTTCCTCTAAGATCGTGGAACCACTACACCTCAAACAGGTAGGTCCCCAGTTAGCCTAATGAGGCTAATTGCACCCCAATCTGATCATACCAGCTAGGAAAAAACTTGGTAGCTACAGAAATCGAAACTGGACCCTCGACATGAGAGTTATCTACACTGAACACTCGGTTGTGGAAGTGAACCGTTCTAAACCATGAAAGAGTCCTGTAGCCACCTTTCATTGCCAACTCTCGTAGTGGTCAAGTCGGCAAAGAGGTTTCCGCTACTTGTGAGAAATCCACCTGCGTTAGGTTGGTGGCGGAAATGGCATCCTGGGGTTTTCCGGTCCACGCGGAGCGTGGAAGAGGCTGGAGAAGCGGGAGACAGTCTGTCGCCGGTACGGGAAGCGTACACAGCTGTGCTCCAGTCGAAGAAGGGTGAGTTGGACTGACCGCGTGGCGCGTTGTCACATAGAGAGGGGAGCTTTTAGCTTTTGGTCTCGAATTTCGTCTTATAAAGAATTATTTGCTGGGTTGCAGCAGGGAATGCAAGGCTTTTGTAGACTTTCAGTTTGATTCCCAATGCAGTCTTGACTTTGATCCGTGAAAGGAACGCAGCACAAAGGAGTTGCATATGTTGAAGTGCCCTCGGTTCAGTGTGAATGTTTATGTGCCTACAACTGTGTGTGTATGCTTCTAATCTTTTCCGGATCTTGGTAATTTTTGTGTATTTGTGAATTTTCTTTGTCTCATGTGATTAAAATTTGGCCACGGTCCATAGAAATTGTCTCCGCGGACCGAGTGGGCACGTGGGTCTGTTATGAAACGTGTAGTATTTCACAAGCAATTGTACATAGTTAGCATGCAACAGCAGTCTATAGATGCACTACATCAATGTTTTAAGGAATAAATAATTTTGCCTTCAATCTTATCGTGTGTACCGATGTTACGTCGCCGTTACCTTCGCCATTTACCTTGTAGTTTTCCTTGTTGGCCCACCTATAGCGTTTCCATGTGCACAGGTGTAGTGATTAGTGTCCTTTTTTTATCTGAAACAAATGCTCTGGAATAGATCGTGTTTTCACGAATCTTGCTGCAGGCTGCACTTACGCATGGTGTTCACGCCCTCTTTACTTTACTCAATATTTGATTCACGGGAAGAATGCCTGGATCATATTAATAACTACATCCCATTCTTTATCAATGACTTTACAATGAATGTTCTTTTGTGAGTTTTTCTTATTAATAAATTAAGTAATTTTCCGACTCAGTGCTACCTCTTCTTTGTCGTGTGGCTAGAGTTGGTGGCGACCCTATCTTTTATATTGATTTCAGTGTCAAATAGCATTTTCTTATTCAAAGTGCGCGTGGCTCTTTTAGCTATCAGGATACATTCAAAGGGCGCTTCATGCTTCTTGCACATAGCGTCCTTTTTATTCACGCTACTTACAACCATTCGACGAAACCTGAATGTGACCCAAAGAACGGAAGGATATTTATGCTATTGCAGTCTCCCTGTTCGTCCTCCTGTAGCGTGCTACTCAATGGTGCGACATTGACTCATACATGAACAAAACGCGAAAGGATCCTCAAAGCCCCCCCCCCCCTTCCCCACATAGTTCGACACCACCCTTGGTGCCACCTGCACACCATTTTTGGGCACTTTAAAACTATCCCTGTACATAGACAGCCATTCGCTGATTCGTAGGCGCTGGCATGATAAATATCTCTTACGACACCCCTTAGGTTTTGGTTGTGGCCAACAGGTGCTAGTTCAGCAATGTAGCGCTCTCAGCCTAGATCTTTTGCAATGGCTGGCTGTCACACCAACGCGTAGTACTCAGTGGATGGATCTCTGTAAAGTGACATTCTCAAAGTGCCCAACAAAAGTGTGCAGCTGTCACTGAGGGTGAAGGAGTCTTAGAGGGACCTTCATCATCTTATACATGTTTGTGCCAATCTTTCTCTCAAAGATCACGCGACAGGTGGGAGAAAAACAGGATGGGTAAAAAAGCATAAACATTCTTTGCTGCTTCGGATCGCTTTCAGATTTTGTCGAATGGTTTTGAACTGTGCCTAATGGTCCAACACTGTACATCAAAGCAAAATTCGTGATCACTCTACACTCCGAACGGAGGCGATAACATTCATTGGGACTTGCAGGTCCACGATGTCCTTAGTGACGGGCTAAATCGTCCAGAAGGTTCAATAGTGTCAAAGGTTATGAAGAACGTCTTCCCTGTGCTCAAAGCACTGCGAACTGTCGCTTTCGGCCGAGAAATGGGAAAAAGGTGTCAAGTGTTGGGGTGATTTCCTTAATGTCTTTTATGCCATCCCCTTGGCCTTTCTGTGTCGATTCTCTGTCACCCTTAAGAAAACAGCGTGATTTCAACGCGATTCTGATCTTAGTCACAGAGGCGTTAAGAGAAGCGGTCGGATATAGGTAAGAGGGGATGCGACGACCTTCCCGTCGTGCGACACGCCTACTGTGGTGTTGGGCAGAACGATGGTGAAATCTGGTGTCAATGTGGCATCATTGGCCCACCTTATACGTCATGTGAACTTCTGAGCCCTGTCTCTTTTAATTTTTTTATTTATTTCTTTTTTTCATAAGTCGTCACCTTGCTGTTTGAAATGTCGCCAGAGGGTTACGTCGCTGAACGCAATACTTTTCTTCATTACAATGGAACGTTGTGGGTACATTTGAGCTTCACGTCAAACTTTTGCATCTCAATGGGAGACAGTTACGTATTTACTAAAAAGTGATCTTTCAATTGTGTTGTGCAATGAAGTATTCATCTGCACCTTTCAGAAAATATACCTACACTCTGCAGCCTACATTTTCAACAAGCTTCCGCAAGAAGAGAAGGTAGCTAGAGTCAAACCACTCATTTTCAAGCTCAGTTTGAAACCTTTTCTCTTCGTGAACTCCTATTATTCTCGGCAGGCTTGTCTAAACTTCATTTAATGGTTTAACTGTTAGAGTGATTGTATTGTAGGACTTATTCTATATGCAATGAGTCTTGAGAATTGTTACTTGGTCTGACCATACATGTGTCGTTTATTGTGGTTTATCCAAATAATTGTAGACGAACAATAGAATGCTTCTTAACAATGTGCTGTGGCCGTCATTTTCTGTTGTCCCTGCCCACTGTTAATAATTTGACACTAAAAGTTTTGCAGTTACTTTAATTTTATAATAATTTTTGTTCACTGAATTTCTTAATCATTTAATGACATGACATGGTCTGTAATCGTGTTTCATTGGTGTAAGATTCTATTTACTAAATATCTAACGAAATAAAAACAAATAAACAATTTGTTTCCAGTCGTATCTTCTACTGATAACAATTAGTATTTATCTATTAAGTTACTCACTAAAGTGGCATGTATGTAACTAGATTTTCTCGATGTAATGACTGGTCAATAATTTTCTGTTTAAAGCTGCTTTCCTAAAACTGCAATAATAGTAAAAGTTTGCTTAGCGTCCTCATCCGATTATCATATGATGAAGTAGTCATAATACTTAGCGTACCAAATACATAAATCACACAGTGTTTAGGAAATGATGTGCTCCTACAACTAAGAGAAGAAGCCCAATCCGTGTACAAGTGTCAGTAAACTGCTGTCGCATAAGTTTTGTATCGAGATTTAGGACACTGTCGAACTAAAGAAACAATAAGAATCATTGATTAATCAGTGAGTTGTTGATAAAATTATGCCAAAAACAGTTTTGAATAGAAACATTTTGCAACGCAAAGTAATATCGTTTTTGGTAGAGAATTGGATCTCAGCAGACGTAAAACAGGAAATTTTACTGCTGCGAACCGGTCCGCTTGAGGATAACGACTGGCAGTGCACAGTCCTTAATAACTTTCTTGGTTTGAATTTCAGACGTTTTAGTATGCTTTTATGGAATTACTTGGTAGTGTAGTTCTATCATACATTCTAAAGGATAGTTTGGTTGGCTCAATAACTTTGGTGCTTTTCAAGAAGGATAGCCTCTATGGCTACTGCCACTTCACCTTCAAAAGCACAAAGTCACTATTCGTACGACACGCAACATCAGTGTCATCTACATTTAATAGTTATTTACTTCTCAAAACGGACACTCATTTCTTACAAGATTAGGGCCGACGGTATTCTGCTTGTGCTGGAGGAATCGGTGCCTTTTTTTTCTAATTATTCCACGAAACTGATACATCTAAAAGTGAACACAACGACTCTATGAGATTGATTACTGACGCTTACAGGAGCAATGGGACTCCGACTGAAGGCCTGAGACCGGTGAACACAATTTTTCGTGCTACCGCCAACTTTTTCTGAGGGGTGTAACGAGTCAGAGATGGAACGACCGATTGAAAATAAGAAAAACGAAGTTATGGATAATGTATTCGGAATACTGTAATTGTTCACCAAGCTATCGCCAAACGGATGCGGTGGGATACGTCTTGAATCAAGACTACGTTTTAGAGATGCGGGGTAGTATGCTAACCGAGCAGGTAACAGGGGTAGGACGCCAAGGAACGCCTTGCTACACATTATGTCGTCCTCTGCAAACTGTTATTTCATTGCCGCTTTACAAATTTACGACCTGATGGCGGAATAAGTGCCTGGAAGTGCGGTGTAATAAGCTATGGCGGGAGAAGGGAGAAGCATAATCACGGAGCAATTCGTTTCCTCCCTGTGGTGCAATGTAGTAATTCTCGCGTCGCGCATATCGAACATTGCCCTCAAAGACACCTTTAATCATCGACCACCGAATACCTATAATTTAGAGATTATCACTTCCTTTTAGACACAGTTAAGCGTGTAGTATATCACCTGATAGCAGTTGGAAGAAAATCTCTCTCTCACTCTCTCTCTCTCTCTCTCTCTCTCTCTCTCTCTGTCTCTGTCTCCCCCTGTATACATACCGATACAGTGCAGTAGCGCTGCAGAAAAAAGGTCTGAAAATACCGCGAGCAGAATCGCAGTTTGGGAGAGGGAGTCTGGGTGTTAGGTTCCTATTTGAGCTAGCAACATGGGGCGAAAGGTTTTTCTTTTAACCCGGAGCAGCTGCCACTTGTACAGCCATTCTAACGTCTGTCCTACTGTCGCCATGTTACAGTATATTAAGCAAGATTTGAACGACAAACTGGAGTTGGTGCCAAGGAAATTTGTGTGAATCTATCAATTCCTTTTCCGAAAGATATTAATTAGCCTGAAATTAATGCTCAGCTATTGGCACTATTTGCATATTCACCAATCTGATTCAACATGCAAAAACAGACACCCTCTTTCGGATTTAAGTTGCAACAACAGTCACTCTCAAGTAATTCCGGACCGGATCTAGACTGATAGTTCGAATTTGGTCCACCAATGTAACGCACCTTGGTCTAAGACAAGCTTATATCTTGGAAAAATCATTCTCCGTTTGGATTTTAAGTGCCAAACCCACCTTTTCTTCTGAGATGTTTTTGAAGCGTGCCACTTCTATACTTAAACTTTTATGAATCGGTTCAAACTATGCGTTAAGGTAGATAAATTTATAAAGTCAAAATGAAAATCATTTTATCCATCTGGAAGGAGATCGAATATCAAAAGTGTTCAAATGTGTGTGAAATCGTATGGGACTTAACTGCTAAGGTCATCAGTCCATAAGCTTACACACTACTTAACCTAAATTATCCTAAGGATAAACACTCACACACTCATGCCTGAGGGAGGACTCGAACCTCCGCTGGGACCAGCCGCACAGTCCGAGACCGCAACGCCTTGGACCGCTCGGCTAATCCCACGCGGCTGATCGAATATCCCAAGGCACAAGTCTTTCTCTTAGGAATATTACTACACATTTATGAACTCCGAGTATCCCACACTATGATAATTAAATAAATCAGTCATGAACGCCTAGAGTAAACTTATGGGCAACTGAACTAGACACCTCTCCCCCATCGTGCAGCACTACGTTTCATCCTGATAATGGCAGTGAAGTGTCGTAGAATGGACTCCAAGAGACACAGAGAGCGCTGGGGAGCCCTATTGATCCATGACCGCTGACCCATTGTCAACAACTTGAGGAGATGGTTGGCGCTGGGTCCATGGAGTACAAGCCTCGCTCGCTGGAGTTCTAGATGTGCTCAGTAGGACTGAGTTCAGGTGGGCACACAAGCACACTCATGTCCATGATGTATTCTTCAACCTGTTACTTCACAGTTAAGTAATGATGGGGTGGTGCATTGTCTTGCTGGAAGTACAGGTTCCTTGGAACATGTTACGAGAGAACGAACGGATTCAAATTACCGGACTGTAGGTTCCTGCACCTTTTGCTAGTGACACACAGTTTTGGATGATTCAGGGGTCCAATTCCATAAATTACGGAATGAAACGTCCCCCTCACTTGAATCCCTACAATCACCTGCCTGAATGCTCCCTTATATAATTTCCGACATGAAGAAAGGAACATACAGGAGCTGAAAACAACGAAATGTATCCCATGTGGTGAGGCCACAAAGATCTATAAGGCCATGAACCCTTCCCTATTAACAAATATTTTAGCTTCAACACCTAAAAACCCTATTCCAAAAACTGATGATTCTATACAAACGGAGGTTGCTAGTCGCAGCAATACTACTTGCCTTTTTTCCGTTTTTTAAAGAAACTGTAAAGGTTTATTCTGGAACCAATACCTGCACACCAGAATATGACATAGTTCACTATTACCGACATTGGGGAGCTTCCGGCACCTCAAACGGCAGACTCCTATGCGTTTGAAACTTCCTGGCAGACTAAAATCGTGGCGGACCGAGTCTCGAAATCTGGATCTTTACCTTTCCTGGGCAAGTGCCCTACCGATTGAATTACCCAACAACGACTCACGACCTGTCCTCAGAGCTTTACTTCCGCCAGCACCTCATCCCCTACCTTCCAAACTTCACAGAAGCTCTCCCGAGAAACTTGCAAGACTAGCACTCCTGGAAGAAAGGATACAGCGGACACACCGCTTAGCCACAGCCTACGGAATGTTTCCAGAATGAAAGGCAAAGATTCCGAGTTCGAGTCTCGGTCTGGCACACACTTTTATTCTGCCAGGAAGTTTCAAATCAGCTCACACTCCGCTACGGAGTGAAATTTTCATCCTATGCTTAAGTATACAATAAACACATTTTAAAGCTAATGATAGCCCTGTGCTACAGGCTTACATTCTCCAACTCAAGAATGATCTGACTGGGCAGAGGGGCAAAGGAGAATTCTCTCTGTCTGTTAATAACACAAACCATTCCTCCGCTCTGTTTGTGGGTACTGACCTACAAGCAGTTGCCGTGAAAGCTCATGTGTGTCAACAGATTACCATCTACCCCGTATTTATCACCCTAACGCTCGATAGGTTCCCAGAAGGGAAAAAAAAAACCAATGTGCACTCCGTATGCATACCGGGTGGAGTCATTCCAGATGTAGAAAGGGTCCTTCCGGATGTCATTAAGAGCACAGGGTGCAGCCAACTGCAGGTGGTTGCTCACGTCGGTACCAATAATGTGTGTCACTATGGGTCAGAAGAGATTCCCTCCGGTTTCGAGCGGTTAACAGAAGTGGTAAAGGCTGCCAGTCTTGCTTGCGAGATGAAAGCAGAGCTGACCATTTGCGGAATAGTCGACAGAGCGATTGCGAACCTCTGGCACAAAGCCCAGTGGAGGGTCTGATCAGAAGCTCAGACGGTTCTGCGATCGTGTAGGCTGCAGATTCCTCGACTTGCGCCAAAGGGTGGCTGGGTTTCGGATTCCGCTGAATAGGTCAGGTGTCCACTATACGCAGGAGGCGGCTACAGTGGTAGCAGGGGCTGTTTGGTGTGGACTGGGCGGTTTCAGTCACAAAAGGTGCAGGCCGAACACAGGAAATACGTAGATACAGGAATCATTGGTATAACAGTTGTAAATTGTCACAGATGTGTTGGGAAAGTACCAGAGCTCCAAGCTCTAGTAGAAAACACTGATGTTCAAATCGTTATAGGCACTGAAAGCTAGCTAAAGCCCGAGATAAGCTCAGCCGAAATTTTTGCGAAGAACCTGACGGTGTTCCGAAAGGACAGGCTAAACACGGTTGGCGGTGGCGTGTTTGTTGCTGTTAGAAGTAGTTTAACTAATCGCGAAATTGAAGTAGATACTTCCTGTGAGTTAGTCTGAGCAGAGGTCATTGTTGGCAACCGGAATAAAGTAGATAAAGTAGTAACTGGGTCCTTTTACCGACCTCCAAATTCCGATGATACAGTTGCTGAAACGTTCAAAGAAAACTAGCGTTTGATTTCAAACACGTACCCGACTCATACGATTATAGTTGGTGGTGACTTAAATTTACCCTCGATATGTTGGCGAAAATACATGTTTAATTTCGGAGGTACGCATAAAATATCATCCGAAATTGTGCTAAACGCATTTTCTGAAAATTATTTCGAGCAGCTAGTTAACAAGCCCACGCGAATAGTAAACGGTTGTGAAAACACACTTGTCCTCTTAGCAACAAATAATCCTGAGTTAATAACGAGCATCAAGACGGATACTGGGATTAGTGAACACAGGGTTTTCGTAGCGAGATTGAATATTGTAAACCCCAAATCCTTGAAAAATAAGCGAAAAATATACCTATTCAAAAAAGCAGATAAAAATTCACTTGACGCCTTCCTGAGAGATAATCGCCACTCATTCCAAATTAATAATATAAGTGTAGACCAGACGTGGCTTTAATTCAAAGAAATAGTATCCGCAGCAATTGACAGTTTTATACCAAATTAACAAACGGCGGAGCTGATCCTCCCTGGTACACAAAACGGGTTAGAACACTGCTGCAGAAACAACGATACAAACATGGCAAATTCCAACAGACACAAAATCCCCAAGACTGGCGATCTTAACAGGAGCTCGAAATTTAGCGCCGACTTCAATGCGAGATTCTTATAACAGTTTCCACAACGAAACTTTGTCTCGAAACCTGGCAGTAAATCCAAAGAGATTCTGCTCGTATGTGAAGTATGTTAGCTGCAAGAAACAATCAATGCCTTCTGTGCGCGATAGCAATGGAGATACTATCGAAGACAGTGCTGCCAAAGCAGAGTTATAAAACACAGCTTTCGATAAGCCTTCACAAAAGAAGATGAAGTAGGAGTAATCCACTAAATTACAGGCCCATATCGTTAACGTCGATATGCAGTAGGATTTTGGAACATATATTGTGTTCAAACATTATGAATTACCTCGAAGAAAACTGTCTATTGACACACAGTCAACATGGGTGTAGAAAATATCGTTCCTGTGAAACACAACTAGCTCCTTATGCACATGAAGTGTTGAGTGCTATTGACAAGGGATTTCAGATCGATTCCGTATTTATGGATTTCCGGAAGGCTTTTGACACTGTACCACACAAGCGGCTTGTAGTAAAATTGCGTGCTTATGGAATATCGTCTCAGTTATGTGACTGGATTTGCGATTACCTGTCAGA
The DNA here is from genome assembly GCF_023898315.1 of Schistocerca nitens. Taxonomy (NCBI): domain Eukaryota; kingdom Metazoa; phylum Arthropoda; class Insecta; order Orthoptera; family Acrididae; genus Schistocerca; species Schistocerca nitens. Next base: position 358,026,113 of record NC_064619.1, on the reverse strand, counting down.
GAGGTCACAGTTCGTAGTAATTGAAGAAAAGTCATCGAGTAAAACAGAAGTGATTTCTGGCGTTCCCGAAAATAGTGTTATAGGCCCTTTGCGGTTCGTTATCTATACAAACGATTTGGGAGACAATCTGAGCAGCCCTCTTAGGTTTTTTGTAGATTACGCTGTCGTTTATCGACTAATAAAGTTATCAGAAGATCAAAACAAACTGCAAAACGATTTAGAAAAGATACCTGAATGGTGCGAAAATTGGCAGTTGACCCTATATAACGAAAAGTGCGAGGTCATCCACATGAGTGCTAAAAGGAGTTCGTTAAACTTCGGTTACACGATAAATCAGTCTAATCTAAAAGTCGTAAATTCAACTAAATACCTAGGTATTACAATTACGAACAACTTAAATGGGAACGAACACATAGAAAATGTTGTGGGGAAGGCTCACCAAAGACTGCGTTTTATTGGCAGGACACTTAGAAAATACGAGTATAACAGACCTACTAAGGAGACTGCCTACACTCCGCTTTCCCGTCCTCTTTTAGAATACTGCTGCGCGGTGTGGGATCCTTACCAGGTAGGACTGACGGAGTACATCGAAAAAGTTCAAAGAAGGGCAGCACGTTTTGTATTACCGCGATATATGGGAGAGAGCGTCACTGAAATGATACAGGATTTGGGCTGGACATCATTAAAAGAAAGGTGTTTTTCGTTGCGACGGAATCTTCTCACGAAATTCCAATTACCAGCTTTCTCCTCCGAATGCGAAAATATTTTGTTGACACCGAACTATATAGGGAGCAACGATAAAACAACGGAAATCAGAGCTCGTACGGAAAGATATAGGTGTTCGTTCTTTCCGCACGCCATACGAGATTGGAACAATAGAGAATTGTGAAGGGGGTTCGATGAACCCTGTGCCAGGCACTTAAATGTGAGTTGCAGATTACCCATGTATATGTAGATGCAGAAGCGACAAACGTTGGCAAGCCCTTGCGTATCAGCAACGTTGACTGGATATCCCAGCTGCTATTAAAGCCGAACAACAGGCTACAACAGGGAAACCGACGAGATCGCACGCTGACGCACAAACACATCGCCAACATCACCCTACACTGTGCATCTGATATATGAGCTATCGGACACAAAACGATGATGAACATTACTGTTACATTTATGAGGACGCTGATTGAGAGATGAACACCGGCACCCAGCGGCAGCCGCCGAGTAACAGCACCGTACAACGTCAGAATTATCGACTTGCATGATACGCACTACTAACAAAGCCTACCCTTGCACGACCTGTCGCAGGCATCCGCTACTGCTCTTACGACCCAACCTAACTATCGCAGAGGTTTTATTCCCTTAGCCCTTGCCTTGGCACATTTTTCCTCTGCCCTTCAAACCACTACCCTTCGTTCGACTTTCGACCCAATCTAAAAAATAAAATAAGAAAAGGGATGACCACGAAGATAGTACTGCGGGAACATTACAAAGAACTGAAAAGATAGAAGTTGCAGTACGCACCATTCCGTCTCAAATGAAACGCAGGGCCGAGGAGGTGGAACAGTATGTAAGAAACGTCCCCTTTACAGGTTTACGACTTAGCAGAAACGGCTGAAACTTATGGAGTCACAAGCAAATGTCAACAGGGACCGCAAAGGCAGTCGGAGATACGTGCCGAGGAACTCGGCACTCTCCGAATCAAAGAAGTGCACTTGTTAGGCACGGAATTTGGCGCGAGCACAAACTAGTGCTGCATCCCGTCTGCATTTGAAGTTAAGAAGCGATCAGATTCAGTCACAACCCTGCAACACATGAATACCGTTACGAACACTGAGTGGCGCATATCATTAGCCGCGCCCGGCATTCAACAAGGATGCGAAGTCGTCAGAGGAGAAAGCGTTCGACCATTACATTTTCTCACAGCGTAGTAAAATACATCTGGACGAGATCCGTGGCTCCACTGACTTCCCGCTGCAACGAACGTTAGGGCACCGGAAGACAGTTAAGCGGGCAACAGTCTGCTTCAAGCTGGACGCGCGCAGCGTAAAAAGAACATCGATAGCAGAGTGCATCGCAGGGCCTAGCACTTGGAAAATAAAAGAGTAGAACAAAAGAGTGATTTGCAAGGTGTCCAAATTGTGGAAGTGAGAGCCTCAACCGTCTGTGCAATCAGTCGCATAACGGTACAAACCAATAACGATTGGAATCGATCACAGGCACGGAGCAGACAAACAAACCTGTCGTAGAACCACAGCGGGGACGATCGCGGGGAACGGACGCAGTTAGTTTGGAACACATAACTTGTCATTTTAGGTAATAATTGAGTTTTTGTAGGAAAATATTTTGAAAGGATTCGTGTGTAATTTGTTTTGTGGTGAGTCTTCCATTCGGTTCTTTTTGCAATATATATTTTCTTTATCATAATGGATAGTGTTTTTGTTTTCTTGTCGTGATACTCTTATTGTTTGATTATATAATAATTTTGATAAAATCGAATGCTGAGAGGAATAAATTATGATGGTTTTTGGCATTTTCCGGCTTGCTACTTTGCCTAGCGAATCAATATGGTAAAATTTTTACTTAAAGAGGTAAGAGGCATTTCAGACGACGCACAGGTGCGGCGTTTTCATGTATTGGAGAGTGAGAGGGGAAGTATTTTTGGCATCATCATGCATATGACGTTCAGCAACACTACAGATATTAGAGCATGACATAAGTTTCGTCCTGCACAGTAAGGTGACAGCATAAAGAAAACTGAATATCAATCAATCAAATTGCATTAGTAGGAGTGGATGAAGTCAGTTGTTGCGTTTAGAAGGTGAAAAAGACCGTAGTTAGATACCGTCTCTGATGACGTACAAGGAAACTATTTTTTCCGTGTGTGTCCGCTTAGAAGGAGATACTGACCACTACGATGTGTTAGTGTTGATTTATGTCTGTCTCAGGGTACGCCTGGACTACTGAGATATTAGAGCGGATGACGTTTTTGTGCCGTCCACGTCGCAGTCCGTTGGGACTGCCAGCAGTCTTTAAAAATGTTAGGGACCATTAAGGGATTTGGTGTTCACTATGCGGCTATCTAATCCCGCTGCACGCTAGAAAGAGTCCATTACTACTGTCTCGGGTTATTTGGCCGACGTTTCTTTGACGATTTTTCTGACATTTCACAAGCACTGGAGGCTGCCACTGTCAAAGCTGCACCCTCCACTGCTGGTGGTGGACTGGAGTCGAGCTCGCAGCCACAAATTGTATGAGCTTTCCCGTGGGCATTTCCGGTGCGGTTGCCCCCTTGCTACCTGCAATGGTCGTTTTCTACAGCATGGAAGACCAGGATCCGTTCACCTGGAGACTTCCTTCTTCCCTGTTGAAGCTGTTCTCATTACTGTGTACTTCTGCAGATTCTCTGAACAAGCAGGTGAGATAGCTCTACTCTACAGCAAGAATTTCCGTGTCGGCGAATTTTACTGTGCGGCTGGTCTCACAGAGCACATGCTCCGCCACTGCCGATTTGTCCAACTGCCCTATCTTCAATCACGCCTATGTTCGGTGATATTGGTGTTGACTGATCGTCCAGCCATTCCAACACAGGCTTTTCCGCATGTACTACCACAACCACGACCTAAACGACATTTCGCCTGATTGCCTTGTGGCACACTTTATGTTAGTTTCAATTTCTGTTGTCACTGAGTTGCTGCTTTGCCTGCCCGTGAGCGGCAGAAGCAGCACTTATCAATATAGCCCTGTCGTATTATGTTTTCTGACTGTTATTACTTCTCAGTTGACGTCTGTCATGCAGAAAGATGGAACGCGCCTGCAGTGCAGTTCGGACCTGGCAGTCGTAGAGTTGGGACACGGCAGAAGTCAGTCGGGTTGGAGCAGTAGTGAGGCTTGGATAACCATGACTCGCCCGACCGTCGCCGGCACACATGACTTGAACTGGGGACGGTGTTGGTTGATCGTCGGTTGGTCGCCTTACCGGACGACGTGTATTTGCTCGCCAGTTGCTTATGGGCTGGCGGTGTGTGTCTCAACTCGTGTCATCGCTCGGTCACTGCTTTTAGCATTGGTTGCGTTCTTCGTCCTGGTGTTTGTGAAATTGTGTGTAGCTTGTGATGTCGACTACTCAGTTATTTTAGAGCTGTCTCTGTACTGATGTGTGGCAGTCGGTCGGTTGGCGTGGAGCAGCGAGCAAATCTCCACGGGGCGTAGTTTGGTCGGGCCCGCTGGCCGTCTCTACACAGTGTCGGAATGTGTGGGGCTGTTCCCACTGCTACGAGGTCTGTGGCTCACCGATCCTGGACACGAAAGTTGAGTTTGGATTTAATTTACCAGCAAGTCAAGACCGTTCACATTGTGCTGTTTGATTCTCGTTGTTGGCTGTTGGGACATTCCGGCGAGCAACAACTTGTGTGTTCGACTTGGCGAAGGTTCAGCCACCATCCGGTGGAGTCCAACTGTATTTGGTTATTTGCAATTGAAGTGCACCAGCGGAATTTTCTGCCTTGTGGCCGTTAATGTTCCGATTACCTGCCCTGGCCGTTGACGTAAATTTACGCACCGTCCTCTCCTCACTCTGTTGTCGCTGTCCAGCACGGTGTGTAGTTCGACAGCTTGATGTATGCTTGGTTGTGGGCGTCCATGCAATTTACGTTTGCGTTGAACTCCCAGTTGTGTGCTGATCGAGTGGAGCGCAAGTTACCTTGTTGGTGGGTCTGTTGACTGTCTGTTCGTTGGGTTGTCGTCGGATGGAGAATGGTTGGGCCGATTGTTTGTCTCACCTAAGTGAACGTTAGTATTTCAAGTGCTGGTCGACTCCCGAAACTTCTGAGCGCCGTTAGCTGCACTGCCTTTTCTTATTTTCTGTTATGTGTATTTGTATGGCTCATAGACGATGGTTTTGAATTAAAGTTGAACTGTTTTTATAGGTGTTTTAAGTCATGGGCCTTCAGCCGCTTTAAAATTAAAGCTTCTTGCTTTTCAAGTGTTAGATTGTTTGGGCCTTCAGCCTGATTAAAATATTGTTTAAAGATAAAACCTTGGGCCTTCTGCCTAATAAAAATTATTTAGTTACGTTTTAAGTTATCGGCTTTCATCCGTTTTAAAATTAAAAGTTTCTTGCTTGTCAGGTGTTAGATTGTTTGAGGCCTTCAGCCTAATTTAAGATAAGGCTTTGTTGTTTAAATCTATTTTACCTTGAGTTTTAAGTCAGGGGGACTTAATCAGTTTTTGAAATAAGGATCTTCGTCTTTCAAGCATCAGACTGTTTGGGGCCTTCAGCTTAATTGAAGATAAGGCCTTCTGCCTTCTGTTTTTTATTTAATTTTACATTGAGTCTTAAACCATCGGCCTTCAGCCGTCCTTAAATTAAGATTGTTGCTTTTCAAGTGTTAGATTTTTAGGCCTTCAGCCAAATTATAGAACTTACTTAACGTGAGGCCTTCTGCCTTCTAAATATTCACTTTGGCATTTGAACTTGTAGTTAATGGCTTTCAGCCATTTAAAAAAAAAAATTAAAGTGGTTGTGCCCTTAAGGCATAAGATAGTGTGGCGTATTCAGACGATAACTAAGCTCAAGAATTTGTACTATAGTGTCTGGTCAAATAAATAAAGTTATATGTGTTCGAATGTAACTGACAGGCGCTCATTTTGACCCATTTCCACAATTCCAACTACCTGTCTTGTCCTGCGGGTTGAGCAACGCGTTTCACAGACTTTTAACCACTTTGAGCCAGAGCAAATAGTTCAATCAGACGAATCTTAGTCTTTCCCAACCAGCCGCCACCCAAGGGAGTGTTAACTGTTGATTGCATATTTGTGTTGTCATCAGATCATGTTTTACCTTTGTCATCTCGTTTGGCATGTCTCTTTTTGTTCTATTTTATAATTAATAAACTTGAGCAATAATGTTTATAAAAGACCAATCCATGTTGATATATTAATCACAATCAACAGCCACTGAGTAAAATAATGACAGTGCCACCATTTCATTAATATTATTTCAGCATTCAAGTTCGTGTAGATTCTGGTATATGTGATAAGCTCTAAGGCAAGCTATCAACAACAAACACAGTCAAAGGGCGAAAAAATCAATTTAGCAGACGAATGGGGCACGAGGTAGGAAGTGAGTGCTGTCAGGATGGTATCTCAGACTCGCCTCATGCCTTCCAAATCATACCGCAAGTTCAGTGTGGTCTTGCAACATATTTAACTTTACCGTTGAAGCTAGTGAACGGACTTCCAAATCCGTGGTTGGAAGAGCACTTAGGACCTCTTTGGGATTAGTTAGAAAATATTGCGTTTGATGTCTTTACGAGGAAGGCTAGCAAAAAGTCTAAGAGGCATATGGAGTCGTGTTGGGATTCATATGGATACTCTGATCCGAGTTCCTCCTTGGTGAGTCTACTTTGAACTCTGCGCTCATACGTGTTTTTCTTAACTTCTGCCAAGTCTTCGAAGTTTAGCTATGAAATTACGCGCACCCGCGGCCAGTAATCAAGTAGCTGAAGAGATCCGCGATTCGCACTCTTATCACATCGGCTCAGCACAGAAACATGTTAACAGCTGCCACAGTTTGGCACACGATGACTTGTCGGCAACCGCCTCAATGGCAGTCACGGTAAGATCACATTTTCAGTGCAAGCTCCTGACTTTGGGATTTGCGATATATTAAGGGAAGAGAAGTTCATTCCTGGTTTCAATTTTTTAGACTTCCTTACTTGATCTACGCGCTTCGCAAATTGGTATGCAAGTTTTTCTGCAATCTAATCCGTGCTTAAAAGGGAATTTTTCTCGTAACTATTAGTGTTTGTTTCTCTATCGAGTTCACTCACTGGATCTGACACACCCTAGTGATGGTTCTTATTAATTCTTCCTTTCTTAATTTATTAGTTATATGCTTTCTTCAAATTCATGCCCTTTTTGTGTGATTTTAAAGTTTTGTAATCACATTTGAAAGCGTAATTCGTGTAGGTTTTGTGTCTGGGCACCATCTCAACTGTAATTGTCCAGCCTCATGCAGGCGGCGATCCTAACAGCCATTCATTTTCTTGTCATTCTTCTTTTTTAATTATGTTAAATTGTTTGATAACGTCGACATTAATGTGTCATGAGTAATTTTCACATTCCCTTTGAATAAATATTACGTTAGCAAATCAAACACTGTCATTCAGCAATCAGTAAGGTAAATTATTTTACTAAAATGCCTGGGTGCTGCAGCCATAAGCAATAGACGAGGCTCCTGACGATTTCGGGAACTTATAATATTACGTTTTGCGATGTGCGCGGCACTTGATTTTTCACGTAACTTATTAGCTTCACTGGCGTAATTTTCATATTATATATTTTGGGGTAATAGATTGAGCATCGATGTAATATGCATATCCACGCAGCGCCTGATAAGCCCCGGCTTTTGTAAATGTCTTTTCCTGTATGCCAAGTATTTACCTTTTAGGAGCGTTAGCTGCCCAAGGCCAAATAAAGGGAAAAAAGTTCACTCTCAAGTTGTCTCACGTGCCACATTACCCGGCCAATTCAATTATCCATGTTTGGGAGCAACAGCTTGTCACAATCTTTCGGAAGTCGCTTTGTTTTGGGAACCACCACATCGATTTTGAGCTTTGTTTACAGATCGTCTGGTTGACGTATCTAGCGTTCTCGACGAATAATTCTTTGTGGTTTACTCTTTGGGCAGCCTTGCATGTCGACTTCAAGTATCTGTCACACAATGGACTGCTGAGCGGACTCTAATACCACTCCACATGTGTCAATAAAATTGCTACTGACATAGTAGTGTATCTGAGTTTTAGTGGGACCGAAATCTACGAAGATCAAGGAGAAAATCAAGTACATTCTTCGAAAAACTATCAAATAATGCCTAAATCGAGGGCATAAAAACCCGTACTCTCTGAAGTTCAAAAATTAACCATACTTGGGCAGACATACAGCATGTAAACATACTCTCTGAATAATATTATATTTTTAACAAGAAAAAGAACGTGTGAGTTGCTAAGAGGTTTCTATTCAGTGGTTAACGTTTCATTCAGTTGGTACATACATATTGTGGCTCCTACTTTATAATGACGTTTCACTTCTTCGTATTACTTAATGTCATCAGAAATAGCCTGCTGCGCGAATTTGTGACTGTCGATCTGTTAAACCTGATTACAAACTGCAAAATCGGAAGTACCTTATCTTAATACTGCTAATGCAGAATCTGCTGCCTTTACAGATACAATAAAATTAATTTCGCAAGTACCTAACAACATAAATAATTTTACATAAGTCCCTTTCCATTTATTCTTCATTTAGACACTTCTATTTACTTTTTCCACTGAATATCCCTTCATGGAACGTTTTCTATGAATAAATACACACGAGTACAATGTAAGAAACAAAATGAAAATGGAAAGAAAAAAATTACAGCGCCTAATTGTCATATTGAATCATTTGGTGCCATAAGCCTACAAAATGAAAGACAAATAAAGAGAATATCTGTCGATTTTTACGTAGTTGATGACTATTTCCGTCTGCTGTCTGCAATCGTGCGATTTTGTACTGTAAATGTATGTCACGATCTTGTTTGAAGATGTATACTCTAATTTATTATTCGACGTTCCGTTTAATGTGACACTTTCGATACGATTCGGTAAAAGTTACTAGTTAAATTTTCTGTTGAAGAGGTAGTAATGCAAGGACACTGCGGAGACATGGCTTAGCCACTGCCTGGAGAATGATTCCACACTGAAATTTTCAGTCTGCAGCTAGGTGTGGCTGATATCAAACTTTCCGATTGATTAAAACTGCTTGCCGGACCGAGACTCTAACTCGGGACTTTTGCCTTTTGCGCGCTAGTGCCCCTTTTTTCCAGGAGTGCTAGTTCTGCAAGGTCTGCAGGAGAGCTTCTGTAAAGTTTGGAAAATAGGAGACGAGGTACTGGCGGAACAGAAGCTTTAAGAACGGGTCGCCAGTCGTGCTTGCGTAGCTCAGAGGGTTGACACCTAGCTAGTCTCTGTAATCAAAAAATCGAACGAAGGGATCAACAACGATCTTCAAAGGATGTCATCTGACGTCCGAATGACCAAATACAACGATCAATTACAAACAAAATGCAGAAAAAAAGATGGTAGAGCAGTTGCCCGCGAAAGGCAAAGGCCCTGAGTTCGAGTCCGGGCCCGACAAACAGTTTTAATCTGCCAGGAAGTTTCATATCAACGCGCACTCCAGTGCAAAGTGAAAATTTCATTTTAGTCATGTGTGGTTTGAGAAACTAAGGTGTGAGACAAGTCAATAGTTTTGTCGATATAATTGTAATTTATTTCCACTCACAACAAAGAATATCTTTTCTGCTTTTCTGTTTCGTTATAATTTGGATACCAACTACTTAAAATATAATTAGGTATGAGACGTAATTGGAAAGGCCACGTAATTGGAAATCACTTGTCAATGTGGACGGCACTCTTGGTGTTTCGACATCTTCTGCGAAGGGTAAAAAGAATGAAGTAAGGGGAGTTGGTAAAACTACTCAGTTTGTTCTTATTAATGGAAGTACTTTATTTTGTGGTCCGAAGTTAAATTTTTCTTTAATGAAAGTTTCTTCTTCTTCCAGTTTGGGTAACGGATGGATAACTGTAGCTTTCGTTGCTTGTAACAATGCAGGAAGAGCCGGTTTGGAATCCTTTGAAACTCGGGAAATCCTAGCTTACCGTACTATACCTGTTTCCGAGATTATTATTGCTAGTGAGGGTTGCTACCTTTTACCTCACGGGAGTTTTTCTTTGTCTTGTCGTAGACGTATGAAGATAAATTCTGATTCTAGCGTTCATTTATGGGTGAAGGCCACGTCAGATCTTAGTACACTGGCAGCCAGTCTGCTTGTGTGGCCGCTGTTACACAGTATATGCGTGAATGTATCGCCGTCGAAAGTGAATAGCACCCGCTGGCATCAACAGTGTCTAATTAGCGTCTGGCATCGACAACTTCTGCTAATGAGCTGGCAGCGCTGACTGCTCTCGGTTGCTCCATGTTAAATAGAACACAGAGCTCGTCTGTTTTCAACGATACGCTATGTCGTAACGCTTGGGAGAACGTGGTAACTGTCGCTAGTCAGACAACTGCAGTGAATTCTCTTATGTGTACACGCTGGACAGCTCAGTGCTGGACCTCAGTGCTCTGCATGTACAATTAAATTAATCAGATCAAACAGTCCACAAGAAAGATGTAAATAAAAGTACCAAGCAGACCTCTTTGCTTTCATTAAAAGTAACTATCGAGTGTGAGTTTCCTTAGAAGTGGTCGGGGATATTACATATATCTGTCAATCGTGAGTACTGTCGTAATATAGCACTATGACTCTCTTGATATTAAACATCAGTGCCGCAAATCCTCCACTTTGAAGTATCTGGCTTAAGAAAACCATGATCGATATCCTTATAGCGATCCACCTATCTGCAGGTGCTAGCTGACGAGCCTTACCTTCTAGAATTTTCTGTAGTCTCCTGCCTTTTCCGGCGATCAGGAATTGCATTGTATACCGACATGATAGTATTAGTGAACCCACCCAGGTGGGCAGTAGTCAGGGCCGGATCTAGGTGGTGGTGGTGGGGGGGGGGGGGGGGGGCAATGGGGACAGCTGCCCCGGACGGCAGAATTTGGGGGGTGGCAAATTTTGGTTTTTTTCTTTCTTAGGAAGAAATTTTTAGGAAGCTCCTTAACGTAGCATTCATACTATTGTAGCTATCTAGCAAACAGTTCTTTGGAATGAAATGTTCAGATTAAGAAGCAATACATACAGTACCAGCGCCTTTTTGTGTTCTATTACAAGTCTACGTTATTACAATGCCAATTTGTTGAAAAACCGTCCCATAACCAAATCCTGGATGCGCCTATGAAGTGCGATAGTTATTCGAGAAACCACTGTTGTCGCCCTGCAGCCTTACTGCGCCAGACGTCACGCACTTGGCAGCAATAATCTGAATACAGACTCAAACAGTGTATTAAGGGGCTCCGGAAAGGCTCAAAATCATGAAAAGTTCAATTTTTACTTTTTTGCGTTTTCTGAATCTGCAGACTATTACTTTTTAATAGATATATAATTTATTCAATTCCGAAGACTACAACTATTTTTAATTTTTTTTTGAAATGTGTTCTACATGGGCGTGACCCACTGTGGCGCTGTTAAACTGCTGTCAAATGGTGTTATTATTAACGTCCGTGTTCATCAGGTACATTTTAGTGATGTGAGATAAAGTATGTGTTGTGGCTAACCTGTGATGGTTCAATATATATCGCTGGTGTGATTGTCGATTGTTTCATGTTTATTTACTCTGTCGTTATCTCGAAAATATTCGTAATTAATTCTGTTTCTTGAGTCTCTGTTTTGTTGAAGTATAATAATGAGTAAAAGTAAAGTTATTAGAAATCCTCTGAAGGCTTTTAAGAAAAGGAGAAATGTTGGAAAGCCAAAGGTATGTGTTATTACTGTAAACAATAAAGACGATGAAAATCCCCAACATAGCTTGTGTCCCAAAGAAGAAAACAGTTGGTGTAAATACAGTATAACAAAGGCTTGCTAACTGGTGAAGTGTACACTCATAAGCATAGTCTGCCTCATGCAATAATGGAGGTGATAAAACCTATTTTCAGAGACTTAGCAGCACCTGAACTGTTGAAAAAGTGTATGCACGGAAAAACTCAAAACCCCAATGAAAGTGTAAATAGTGTTATATGGTCGAGAGTCCCCAAGACTGTATTTGTTGGAATAGAAACACTTCACTTTGGTGTGTATGATTCTGTTGCGACTTTCAATGATGGCAACATTGTAAGGTGCAAGGTATTTAGAAATATGAGAATGAAGATAGGTTCTAACATGGTACGAGCGATGCTTGCTTTAGACAAGGAACGCCTTTGGGCTGCAGACAGGGCTGTAAAGAGTCTAGAAATACAAGCAAGAGTAAACAGGAGGAGGAGCAAGAGGAAGCTGAGTTTGCAGAGGATGAAGATAATCCATCCTATGGACCTAGAATGCACTAAAAAGTTAATCCAATCTTTGTCGCTTGATTCCCAAAACTTTTATTTTCTCATACTAATTACATGTTTTCTAAGGATCTTCCAAACATATTTGTTTCAAACTTTCAGTAAATGTTACACAGTACCTTCTGCATAATTTAACACAGCCTTTTTCCAAAAAACTGTATATTTTTGAATATATAAATAAAAATTGCAGAAAAATGTTGTGAATTTTCATTACAATTGAAAAAAAATTATCTTTAATAACTGAACTAAAATTTGGTAAAATCCCTGTGTTAAGTTGTAGCCCATATTCCAATAAATAATCTGTAAAAAGTTCAACTTCCTACCTCAAATACTTTGTGAGGAAAGATGTAATTTATAAGCGTTATTTTAACATTGCAAGTATAGGGCGTTCCGGAGCCCCTTAAGCTATCTGTTCTAAAGGTCCATTCAAAATATTAATACCACTATTAACTTATTGGAATTTCTTGCTTGAACGTAAATATTTTAATAGCGATGTCCGTCAAGTAAGTTGGATTTGTGTATTTGCAGCAATACAAGAAATCTGCCAGAATTTCGGCTGTCGACTAACAAAAACATTTTCCGGCTTTGTATTCCATAAATAGGAGAGCATCAGCCGAAAATCGGATAAGATGTCAACACCGACTGACAGGGAATAGTTTCACACTAAAGCTCTCAGACATGATGCGCGCGCAGCCTACCCTCTCCCGTTGTCATTTATTGTTGGGGCGCGATGGCGTTATACGGCGTATCATTGTTTTCTCTAGGATTGATCTTTATTGTTCTTCTGTTGTGTATTTAAATTTGTTTAATAACTTATATGGTAATGGATGGTCGAAAACGGAGTAGTGGGGTGACGTATAGAAAAATAGCAGAAAAAGAAAAAAAAAGTAAAACAAGCATACCAATTGCAAAGTTGCAAGTTAATCCCAATCAGAGAACTTCAAATTATCGCTAACGTCTCAAAACTGAAAAATCGTCTTGCACTTACAAATAAAAATGGCCGCCATTCAGTAACGGTCCAAGGTAATTTTTTTTAAAGCTGTTTTGAACTTCTCAGTTATACTGTAATCACATAAAAAAACCAAAATATTTAAAAATGGTCAAGCAATCCTCACTGGACCACTTCATATGGATCAATCCCTTACAGTTACTGTAACAGTACCACAACAGAGAAGGACATAAACAAATTACTCAAAGACAGTAAATCTTTCAAGTTCAGTATGGATTATATATTTTTTGGTTTCAGGTGAAACCGAAGATGGCCCGAGTACGAAGGTAATAGACAACACTGTGAAGGAATGTGAAACACGACTTCCTGGAATGTCAGCTATTGTTCAGAAAAAGGATGAAATTTCTGAGTTTCAGTTTAATTTTAACGATCCTGGTACATGGCCGAAGAGCTTTTATGACTCTGAAAGACGTAACATTATAAAAATGAGAGCAGAAAACGAACGTGATCCTGACACCAGTAAGAGCTATAGAGACGGTGGCACTTTTAGTTAAGATTGATTTCTAAAGCAGTGAAAAATGGGAAAAAGTTAAAAGATCATGATTAGGTTATAGTGAGAGCAAAAAAAGCTGTATACTGTATTCCCTGCAGATTAACTTGTCACTTGGGCTCAGATTTTGAGTCAAAATCATTCTTAACTAAAGAGGAAGGGATTGTTAATTGGAAAAAACTTTGTGAAAAGCTGCCTGCCCATGAAAATTCACAAAATCATAAACTTTGTTTCTACTCTGGGAAGGCTCTAGAGTCTCCTCTCGGAAGCGGAGGCAATGATAGAGAGCTGCAAGACCAGATAAAAAAAGAGTAATCTCACTGCAGAGCAGTGTTGCACTGTATTATTGATGCTGTCGTTTTTCTAGCAAAGCAAGGAAGTCAGTTTAGAGAAACAAAAGAAGCTGGTGATTTTGGTGATCCACAGAGTGGGAAATTGATCTTATATCACACTATAGTGATAGCGTCCACCCTCGTCTGCATATTGAACGCCACAAGAAAGGGCAGATTAACTACTCGTAATTTTCCGAAGGTGTTCAAGATGAGTTCCTTGATTTGATTTCCGACAAAATAAGAAAAGACATAATTAGATATTTTAGATGCTACATACTTTTCATTGATGTTTGACTGCACTCCCGATATCAGCCACAATGAGCAGATGACTCAGAGGTTGTGGAAAGTTCTGTTGACTTTTTGATAGGTACAGACAAAACAGAAGGTCTCAGCCAAGAAATACTGAAAAACTAGAGCAAGATAGGCTGAACATTAAATACTGCAGTGGTCAGTCCCATGACAATGGGGCAAACATGTCTGGAGAGTACAAATGGGGTCCAGTCAAGAATACTTGAGAAGAATAACCTGGCCTATTTCGTACCATGTGCTGCTCACTCTTTAAGTTTAGTAGGAGCAAATGCAGCCGACACATCTGCTGAAGCCCAAACGTTTTTTTGGAACTGTCCATCGTTTGTATCTATTCTTTGTGAGTTCTACATCAAAATGGGAAATCTTACAAAAACATGAACCCATAGCTTCAAAACCCCAGGGCAAGACTAGGTGGTCTGCAAGAGTAGAGGCAATGGAAGCAGTTTATAAGCATTTTCATAAAGTTGTAAAGGGTGTGGAAGAAATTGAAACTTATAAATTCTCAACACCAGAAACAAAAACAGAGGCTAGGTCTACTTTAAAAGGCCGGCCGCGGTGGTCTCGCGGTTCTGGGCGCTCAGTCCGGAACAGCGCGACTGCTACGGTCGCAGGTTCGAATCCTGCCTCGGGCATGGATGTGTGTGATGTCCATAGGTTAGTTAGGTTTAAGTAGTTCTAAGTTCTAGGGGACTGATGACCTAAGATGTTAAGTCCCATAGTGCTCAGAGCCATCTGCTTTAAAAAATGTGAGAAAACTCAAATTTACTGCCTTAACTTATTTCTGGTATGCAAAATTAAAAAAAAAATAGATCATGTTAATCAGTTTATGCAAAGAGAAGACCTTACAATTGATAAAACTGTTCGAAACATTCAAGGCCTTTTGAACTTTCTGAAAATTTCCAGAGACTCTTGTACCTCTGAAGCCATTTCTGAGGCCAAAGCGCTAGCAGAAGATAATGCGGTATCAACGGTATTCTCAGAAAAAAGGATCAGAAGAAATAAAAAATGACCGATGAGTTTTGTGAGGATGATGTATCCAAACATTCACAGGAAGATTTGTTCAGGATGTTCCTGTTAGAAATAATTGTCAGAGTGATAATGGAGCTGAGTACCCAGTTTACTGCACTGGAGAACATTAGTGCAAATTTTAGTTTTCTGTGTGGTGTCCGAATTCAAGAAATGGAAGTGGAGGACTTAAGGGCTAAAGCAGAAGAACTGTCTGATACCTATGGAGAAGATCTAATCAAGGAATAATTTATTTTTGCAATTGAAAGTTTCGAACACCTTGCACTGGTAATAGAGAGAGACTTGGAAAATGACACTGCATCATCCACATTAAGTTTGATTTATAAAAATAAATTGGTAGAGGGTTATCCGAACATTACTGCAGCCTTAAGAATATTACTTACCATACCAGTTTCTGTTTCCTCTGGAGAAAGTAGTTTCAGCAAGCTGAATCCCATTAAAAGTCATTTGAGGAGCATGATTGCTCATCAAAGATCAACAAATCTCAGTACAATCTCCAAAGAGCACAAACGAGCTGCTTCCATAAACTATGATATCATAAAACGTTTTTGCAGCCAAAAAAGCTCGGAAAGCGAAGTTTTAAATTTGTTATTGTATGAGATTTATGGTATATTTTTGTATATTTTAAAATTGTTTGCGTTTGTTTTCTTTGACCTTACTTCATTTAATAAAATAAGTTAATGTTATCAGATACTGACATTTATTTCGAAATATACTACCTAAATTATTCTCAAAAATTTTTTATTTTTTTGAGTGGGGGTGTAAGAAGGGGCGGCAAATTTAAACTTGCCCCCTTCGTAAATCTCCTAGATGCGGCCTTGCAGTAGTGGAGCATTGTTTGTCGATTGAACATCTGAAATAATCGAGAAATTAAGATAGAAAGAGTTTAATAGCGCACTCAGATGAGTATTTACTTGAAATAGGAATGTTGTGTCTGACCATGGTTTTTTCAGAATGAAATATTTGTGGAAGTAGTCGGTGTCATTAAACTGAATGAGTGTGATACAGTTGGGCGTTTTTCTATTGTTGTAAGTTAGAAAAACGACGTTACAGGACGTCCTCTTTTATTTCAGAAGAGCCATACCAACTATTCCGATTAATTTCGTAATACATGATAATACACATATCAAGCACAGTTAGGTTGTAATTTAATTTCCTATTCCATCGTGGATGCTATCTCTTGTTCAAAGGTAGATAATACTTAAGAACACGATTAGTTCGCTCAGCTTACACTGGGCTACTATTCTGTCAAATCTGTTTCGTCATGAAGGCACCAACGATATCTTAACCTCAGAGATGTTTCATAGAAATGCTGTGAGTTGCTCTATTATGTAAAACACTCTTTGGCAGCGAGTGACCTGCTGTCGATGAGTGACGCATTTCATCGCTGATCGAAGTATCTCTCTCTTGAACTAACAGTAGCTTGGGATACTTGTTTGAGATTTAATGCAGTTTATTTAATATTGAAATTTTACAAGTAATTTAAGCAAGCGCATCGAACATTTTAACCATTCAAATATTAACGATGTGTGTCAAAGAAAGCTAGGTACGAGCAGTTGTTACTTCATATTGAAACTTTACAAGTAATTTAAGGAAGTACTTTGAACATTTTAAGCATTCGGGTATTAACGTTGTGTGTCAACTTGAGATGGGTACGAGCAGTTGTTACTTCGCTCCGAAAGAGAGGAATTCAGAACAATCGTGTTAAGTGATTTCACGACCACACGTATTTCAGAAAATGAATTTTCCGATTGTTGAAAGTAGGACAGATAATTTTTAAATAGACAACAGCTGAGCAATTCGACAGTTCTTCGACATTATGAGGAACGTTCTCATCAAAAACATACCACTGTGGAACAACTGGACACAAATTTCTGATAAATCCTTACGCGTTCTCAAAACAATTCACATCTGTCTCCTTCTTTTTACCATATCACATCCTAAAATAACGGATGGGAGAGGGTTTGGAACAGTAGTTACGAGGAACAACCTCACCCTACAAGCAGCTCCCACAGAACTCCACTAAGTATTTTCCAAATAAAAGAAATGTGCAACATGTGCATCAAACTGTTTCGAAATTTTATCGGAAGTCAATAAAAGTATTCCTTCATTGTTTTACTTTAGAAAACACGTTCGATGGATCTGTCGGCCAGACATTTGAAAATCACTTATTTCAAATATGAACTTAAACATGTTGGGCAAAAAATGCAGAAACGCCGGTAGAATTCCATGCTAGAACATAGCTGAAGATGTTAACCAAGCTTGCAGGTTGCTCAATCGTACTTGGCAACACACGGCACCTGTGCAATGGCCTCAGTATGTTGCAAGTCAGTCGCGGTCAGAACAGTGTTCTGTGTGGTTGTGAGTGCATTTTGTCGAAGCTAAGTAAATTCGAACGTGGGCAGGCTGTCACAATGCGGACGAAATCGCATGTTGAGTGATCGCGACAGATGGTCATTGAAGAGGATTGTGACTATAAATAGGACGACAGCTGTAAAAGTGACTACTGAACGGAAAGCCTCATACGTGAACTCGGACAACACTAAAACAATAGGAAGAGATCAGAACTACTCACCAGCGACGCGAATTTCCAGTACAGGAAACCGTGCGAAGGCATAAAACCTGGAATGTAGAGCGGTGGAAGGAAGTCATTTGGTCGGATAAGTCTAGTTTAACAATGTTTCCAACATCTGACTGAGTTTGCGCCCCAAGAGTGAAACATTTTTTGGGTTCGGTGATGATATGGGCGACATTATCGCGGTATTCCAAGGGCCCAATAGCTACTCTGCAAGATCGAATTACTGGTAGGGATTCTGTGACCATTTTGGCTCATCAGCTCCATCCCATGGTACAACGTTTGTTCCCCGATGACGATTCTGTGCTCCAAGACAACAGGGCTCTTGTTCACACAGCTCGCTAAGTCCAGTACTGGTTTTGCGAGCACAAGGATGAACTGTCACGTCTACCCTGGCCACAACAGTCACCGGATTTCTGTATAACTGGGCTTTGTCGCCTACTTATAAGCGACGGGTACGTAATCGCTATCCATCTCATTATCGTTACCTGAATTTTCCACTATTTCGCAGGAAAAATTGTATAAGATTTCCTTGGAAACCATACAAGAGTTGTATTTATACACTAGTGGCCATAAAAATTGCTACACTAAGAAGAAATGCAGATGATAAACGGGTATTCATTGGACAAATATATTATACGAGAACTGACATGTGATTACATTTTCCCGCAATTTGGGTGCATAGATCCTGAGAAATCAGTACCCAGAACAACCACCTCTGACCGTAATAACGACGTTGATACGCCTGGACATTGAGTCTAACAGCGCTTGGATGGCGTGTACAGGTACAGCTGCCCATGCAGCTTCAACACGATACCAGAGTTCATCAAGAGTAGTGACTGGCGTATTGTGACGAGCAAGTTGCTCTTTCTGTATCCAGAAAGGCCGGTACAGGACCTGCAACATGCGGTCGTGCATTATCCTGCTGAAATATAGGGTTTCGCCGGGATCGAGTGAAGGGTAGAGCCACGGGTCGTAACACATCTAAAATGTAACGTCCACTGTTCAAAGTGCCGTCAATGCGAACAAGAGGTGACCGAGACTTGAAACCAATGGCATCCCATACCAACACGCCCGGTGATACGCCAGTATGGCGATGACAAATACACGCTTCCAATGTGCGTTCACCGCGATGTCGCCAAATATGTATGCGAACATCATGATGTTGTAAACAGAACCAGGATTCATCCGAAAAAATGACGTTTTGCCATTCGTGCACCCAAGTTGGTCGGTGAGTACACCATCGCAGGCGCTCCTGTCTGTGATGCAGCGTCAAGGGTAACCGCAGCCATGGTCTCCGAGCTGATAATCCATGCTGCTGCAAACGTCGTCGAACTGTTCGTGCAGATGGTTGTTGTCACGCAAACGTCCCCATCTGTTGACTCAGGAATCGAGACGTGGCTGCACGATCCATTACAGCCATGCGGTTAAGACGCCAGTCATCTCGACTGCTAGTGATACGAGGCCGCTGGGATCCAGCACGGCGTTAAGTATTACCCTCCTGAACCCACCTATTCCATATTCTGCTAACAGTCGTTGGATCTAGACCAACGCGTGCAGCAATGTCGCGATACGATAAACCGCAATCGCGATAAGCTACAATCCGACCTTTATCAAAGTCCGAAACGTGATGGTACGCATTTCTCCTCCTTACACGAGGCATCACAACAACGTTTCACCAGGCAACGCCGGTCAACTGCTGTTTGTGTACGAGAAATCGGTTGGAAACTTTCCTCTTGTCAGCACGTTGTAGGTGTCGCCACCGGCGCCAACCTTGTGTGAATGCTCTGAAAGCTAATCATTTGCATATCATAGCATTTTCTTCCTGTCGGTTAAATTTCGCGCCTGTAGCACGTCATCTTCGTGGTGTAGCAATTTTAATAGCCAGTAGTGTACATTCAAGAGCAATGGAAGCTCTTTGAATGCCAATGCGTTTAGTACAGTGTATTGGTCACGGTAATGTGGAGTTTCCATATTTTTATCGGCCCCCTATAGTTGTGGGTGTCGTAACTAATAGTCAATACCTTCTAATGACTGAGTTAAAGGATGCCGTAATTTAATGCAGGTCATTGCATAGTTCCAGAACTTTCTCAGATGATAACCCTTGTACATATTAACAAGTTTATCGTTTAATGTAATTTCAGTGGATTCCTACAGAACACAATTTTAGTAACACTAAGTGTCAGCAGCTACTTTTATTTATATACGGTCAAGTCTCATAAATGTGATCCTAGCCTGTGTTCAACGTCAACGTGCAATAACCACTCACATATAAGGCAGTCATTGTCGTAACGCGGAAACGGAGCGATTTACTTATCGTCCAAAAGGGCATGATCATTGGCTTTCGGTGCGAGAGTGGAAACTGTGCAGTTTTTGAACTGTTCGCGTGTCACCATGGTTAAAGCATACCATGCATGACAAAATGGCGATATCCAAAACTGGTGTCGAGGGGCCATAGATGAGAGGGGCAAACGACGGCTCCGGTCATTAAGTATGTGCGAAAAGACTTGCAACTGTTGACCACCTGACTGCCCAAATGAACCGAGGGGCAACCTACACTGCCTCCTTAATGACCGGTCAGTGAAAGTTTGCTGCGTATGGCCTCCGCAGCAGGCGCCTGGTTCAGAAATGGGTCAAATGTCTGTGAGCACTATGCGACTTAACTTCTGAGGTCATCAGTCACCTAGAACTTAGAACTAATTAAACCTAACTAACCTAAGGACATCACACACATCCATGCCCGAGGTAGACGACTGGTTCATGTACCCATGTTGACCTGCTATTCATCAGTGATGAAGGCTGGAATTTGCACGCTATTACCACAACTGGACCTTCATTGAATGGCGACAGGTGGCCTTTACAGATGACTTTTACGCTCCAGCAAACAGATGGTCGTTGGTGCATGGCGTGAAACGTCTAGAAGCAAACAAAGAGGAAGCACTATGGTCTGGGGAATGTTTCTGTGGTATTTCCTGGGTGCTTTCCTCATTCTGAAAGGCTCGAAGGATCAAAACAAGTATGTGTCTGTCCTTGTGGAATTGGTCCAACCTTAAATGCAGGTTGTTTTTCCTCAGCGTGATGGCATCTACCAACAGTACAATGCAACATGTCACACAGTTCGCAATGTACACTCTTTGACATAAAACTCGAGCGGCAGCCAGACGCTACAGAGGCTAAGTCCTCGCCGATCGTGACATGGGACAAATTTACTGACGAACTCCGGCTATCTGTACAATCTGGCAACATTGTAGACTGCAGCACTTCCTGAAGGAAGTCTTGTCCCGTGTTAGTGAAACAGTAGTCAGTTGGTGTAGTGGTAGTGTCCGTTGTTTCTGTTCACAATATCTGTCGATCGAGAGCAGCTGGCTCAAAAAATTTGATAGCCTTTTCTGTCGGACTAATGAAGACGTGAATGTCATAGAAGCGCAGATTCAATCTATTTCACTTTCTGACGCTCTCATAACAAACTTTTATCCAGTAACCATTTTGTGACATATTTCTTGCAGACTGTCCTCCTCTTGGCGCCGTATGCGACAAAGCTCCAGGATCCATTAGCTCGCTACTGGCGCTGCACTACCCCGTTCTTTATCGAAAGTGCCTGCTACCGCTCATCGCTTTTGGTAATTTGAAACGCTTTATTATTATTCTTAAATAATGCTCCACAGGAAATTTCTACGATTTCCATTCACGCTCGAAAGCAATGCAGACAGATGCTCTGATTACTAGATGGGTACTGTATTACATTAATCGGCACGAAATTAATTTTATAGACTGGGACGAAATTAAACCACCTCACTACATTCGATGAATTTATAAGTGCTTCATACCTCGTTTCTTTTCCTTTCCAAGACAATTATTTGTGCAGCTTTTGGCCAATATTCGGATGTTTTCGTCAAGCCAGAGTGAGCTTCTGTGGTGTAAAGTGTATTACAGATTTTGTTTCATTTTAAGTCTATGCGATAAACTGTGTTCATATCTTGCAATGCATGCTCGGTAGCAGTGCAGGAACACTGCACATTTGGAGTTCCATGTATGCATTCATGAAGTATTTAACGTTGATCGGAAGTGATAGTTAAGGTCATCAGATTTAAACAAGAAAAAGTTATCGTTTTTGAGGTTTCAGAGAACGGAAAGGAATCGCTAACGCCGGTGTCAGAAAACGTCTACAGTTAAATGCTATTGCAAAAATTTAGAAGAGAGGAACTATATTAATCCACATGTTCACTTCATAATCAACCTCCTGACATGTTAGACCTATATGACGAACAAAGCTCAAATTCGTATCGTTGACAGTCGGTTTGAATCTTTTCAGAAACTATTTTACAGTGAAGCACCTAGGCTTTTGCAAAGCAGACATCCATGATATTAACATAATTTACTAAGCTGAAATTGCACGAAGATTTGTATGTAAAGGCCTTCTTCAGATTTCGTACAGTGAATTTTTACTAGCAATTTGCAACTCCATTAATTAAAATGGGGTCCGCAGCTCGTGGTCCTGCGGTAGCGTTCTCGCTTCCCGCGCACGGGTTACCGGGTTCGATTCCCGGCTGGGTCAGGGATTTTCTCTGCCTCGTGATGACTGGGTATTGTGTGATGTCCTTAGGTTAGTTAGGTTTAAGTAGTTCTCGGTTCTAGGGGAGTGATGACCATAGGTGTTAAGTCCCATAGTGCTCAGAGCCATTTGAACCACTTAAAATGGAAAATAAAGGGTTGGATTCCGCGGCTTACACCGAGATTGAAACCGCCATTTCATATAGCACCAGCATGGCAACGCATAAGGCAACTACTGAGCTAACGACACACTGGCGGCAACATGCAGCATTTAGTCATTGCGATATTGCCTGAGCCTTAAAACACAACATTAAACACACAAACAGGTTTACTTACGTGAAAAACGCCGTTCTTGGAATCCAGAAATTAAATATACTTTTTAAGTGTCTCATCTTACAGTGGATTATTTCGTATGAGTCTTCGATGTGAGAAACGAATGCCAAGTGAATTTAGCGAGGTAATGCCAGGCTACACCCGGAAGTAAATGCACTATCACAGTGTTGGCAAGTACTTGCTACGACGCTGCCAATTCTCAGCTCTTTTACGAGGCAGCTCTTTAGCGAAATGCTTGTCGTGATTGTCCGATACGGTTCTTCAGAGGGGAGACGCGAGCGCATGTTTGGTTTTTACGCAGCGTTCTCCCCTGATAGTTCCTGACATCGCCTTGTGGGCTATGTATGAAGTAGGTGAGATAATTTTTCGTAACGTTCATAATCATCTCAAAATAAAAACGAAGTAAACATACAACGAAAACTTATTTGAATTGAATATATTGTAAGATATCAAACGCTTTGCACCTCGATGTCGAATGTGTCCACGTGCAATCTTTTGCAGCATACATATAGAATATCATGATTACCATGAGAATGAAGAAATATGTTGGTAGGGATGGAAGCAAGAAGAGACGCAGTCAATAAATATTTGATTCATCGTGGAATTCATTTCATTTAAGAAGAGGTAAAGCGGGATATAACTTTCGTTAACATAAAAGATATGCCGCATATGGATAACGAGGAAGTCTGCGTCTTTATACATTTCCTCCTTGAAATTTGTATCCTCTGTTATATACTAAGTAGCCTGATCATTGTTTCCGTAATGTTACCCTCTTGTTTGTCCCCTAAACGATGAACTGATTCCAAATGCATCTCTCTGCATGAAAGTAGTTGTTCGAACCCTTCCTGCGTTGATTTTTGTGTATTTTGCTTGTAATTCATGAAGCAGACCGCTGTACCTCTCCCACCCCCTTCCACCCCGTCGAGGGTTAGGTCTCAAAACTAAACCGTTTTTCATCCACTGGCAAAATTTATTCAGACAGCATCAGCACAAGACTATCAACCAAAGCCTTCCATTTACAGTTGTAACACCCATGTTCCGAAATTAGCAGCTCTCTGCTACTGTGGCAAAGCCCATACTACATTTTCGATTCCGCAGCACCAGTTTACCTGGTAACACTGTGTTAAATCCACAGGATTAGTTGCAGAGTTGTGTCAGCATATCTGTCCTCTCATTGTTAACTTTATGTATTTCACTTCTCCTGTAGCGTTGACCACTAGGTGCCGAAGTAAATGCTGTATTCTGCATGACGTAACTGTCAGTATTCCCTTCTTTCATAGCCATTCTTCATGTGCATCGTGAAGGTTGAGACAAGGGGTAGCTTCTGCATGAAATCACCTGTTACTCACAAAATAGTAAGATATCTTCAGAGGGAATATTCAGAATATTTCATACAGATGACAAGAAAATGTCAGGCGAATTTACAGGATAGATCAGTCCCACAGCTGAAAATCACTGTTAGGCCAACAGGGTTGCCAAAGGATACCTACAGTGTTGCAGTCTGGATCAAGCTGACAGCAAGAAGAACGTGTTTTCGTAGCCTGAATATTTCATGATAGAATCCAGACTCCAATCTATCGCGAGAGATTCTGCTCTTCAAATTTTAGATATGTGGAGTGGCCATGTGCCTACAATTTAGCAACAACCCTCTGATTGTTATTCCCATTTATGTGATTCGGATGACGAGAAACCGCTGCCATTGGTTATCTATATGTCTACTGAAAGCAAGCGACATTACATAACAGCAGGAAGCCTGTCATATACTTTCAGATAAGGTTTCCTGAACATCAGATATATATGATATTAGCATCCTTACTCTATCAAAAATGATTTCTTGATATTGCATTTTACATACATTTTACTGCTGAAAGCCTCAGGTTTCTTGCTTCCCACATAGCAAAAAATGGCCACCACTCTCACTGTCGCTTGTCATAACCTAATTTCTTCAGCATCATCTGGCTTAATTTCGACTACAGTTCGTTATCCTTAAAAATAAGCCTATACATCAAAAACTACAAGTATTATGTCTACGTAATGTTCATGCAGGGTTACTCAAGAAGCTTTTCGAGTAGAAGCGAAAATCGTTTAGCGGATGAGAATTTTATTTCGTGGTACACCTCAGAACGAAAGAAACAAAATAACAGTAAGAGCAGCAGGCGCATCATATTTAGCGTGGGCACGGCCAACGCAGCGCCCTGAATTTGGCCATTTTCCTCCGAATTTACTTCCTGATAGTTTAAAGGCGCTATCACTACAAAAATATCAGCATGTTCACATGGGAATTACTATCCACATGTAATTGCTAGAATACCTTGCTACGTCAGGTATCAGGTATCTGTTATCAGACGCTCGATCTGAGCTGTTGATTTTTATGGAACCAAACTGCTGTGTTTAGGAAACTGATCAGAGCTATTGGATGAGTTTATTATTTTGGTATAATGTATGAAAACCCACTTTTCCCACTTACTTTATCCTAAATAGTCCACGATTGGTTTGAGAGCAAGGTAAATAGTATACAGTGTGGATAGAAAGGGATTGAATATTGAAACGAAATTATTAGAATCATGGGAAGGCAATGATGTATCGATATGCAGCGACGTGACAGTTTTCTGAGGTAAAGGTCTGTCTCTGGCATTGGAGAGAAGGGCCTAGGTTCGTCTATATTCTTACGTTAAGCTCATTGAGTAGAAAAGCGAGTGTAGATTTCATTGTGTGCTGGGGAGGAGATAGCCAGGAGTTTCAAATGCTTGACATTCTGCAGCCTTGATTGGCCCGGGTGCACACCACCCTCGCCGTAGGCAGGGAGAGAGCGGTAGCGTAGTAAGAGAAAGGCAGTTGCCTGGAGACGACTGAAGCAGCCGGATGCAGTGAGGAAGTGGCGGAGGAAAATGCTCTCCGCATAGGAAAAGGAAATGAGTGATTTAAGGCTTTAATGTTCCACCTTACGTGGAAACCTTCTCATTCAGAGTAGATTTAATTTTATATAAGATTTTGGAGGGAACCAAACTGTTTATAGGCAGGTAAAAGATAGGCGAATGTGAGAATACTATGTCGCGACCGCGAAGAGTAACTTGAAAGTTAACTGAATTTGATATTTCGTTTGAGTAATTCGGGGAACAGTAAAGTGTTAGAATTCAATTGTGAAACAGGTACGACACAAATAGGATGCATGTGACGAACTATTATAGCCTAAAGACCTGGCATTCACCACATGGGACTGATGAATAAAATGATGAAGAGTGGATGTCTGAGTGCTAGGAACCATTAGTTCATAAGTAGGAATGTGTTGATATACCATAATTCTTTTTCGTAATGGTCAATTTAAATTCATGATTTTGGTTAGTTTGTTTCAAAATCTGATCTGGAAGTGAAGGGAAATATTATCTCGTGGCTTTAACTAATCGAGCTGCTAACAGAAATTCATAGTAGAAAGTAATGCTCTTAAAGTTGATCTGACAGAATTAGTTTTCAAAGAAGCCATTTGTAGCTTTCATGTGTTTCAATTTGTAATTTGACGAGTTTGTGATATTCATGGATAAAGGCAAGGTTGCTAATTTAATATGAAAGAATAAGAAGTCACCTTTTGTGACATGAGTCAGTAGACATTTACGTGTGAAGCTGATTTTTGAAACAACGGGTTTGAAAGATACGTGGGAATCAGTGAGACCGCTTTCCTGAATTAAATAAAGGGGAAACGGCATAATAGTAATTCGTGTAGCCATGCTATGCAGGCGATACAAGAAATGTAAGTATTGTGCAAAGTTCTGTGTGTGTGTTTATGTATCTTTTGGAGGGGAGGTTTTGGATGGTATATTATTTAATGGTGCCGAGATACAATTAGGAAATCAGTCTAGGTAACTTGTGGAGGGTTTTCTTTCACTTGAAATAACGTGCCGCGCACAAATATGAGGGGGACGTAAATTTCGGAACCGCGAACGCGTAAACTTTCAAACCACGTGAGACTTAGTTAACATCGAGGCACGTCAATAAATGCGATGTGTTTTTGGGATCAGAAAGTTACAGAATTTTTCTACTACTGGTCCGCGTGGAGATACGATCATTGCTTTGCCCAATGGTAATAAGAGTGATAGTGTGTTGCTGTGACGTTATGAATCAAGCATTGTCGGCTACCCTTCATTCCTTCCCGTGGGTAGAAAAAGGTTATCTTCGTAAGAGACCATAGGAAGTAGAAATATCTTTATATGTGCTGTTACAAGATCAGCTGTTAGGCAATTTTATCCTCTATGTTACTGGTAATACCGTTGTTATGTTTTGAGAGATGAAAGTAAGACAGAAGGAAAAGAAATAGCTTACAGAACAGAGGAGTTATTATGCAGGCCCAGTTACGATTCCGCTTACTTACGCATTTCCTTTAAACACAGTCGGGTGATTAACAGTTTACCAAATTTGGGGTTAATATTACAGGATCAAACATTTAGCCGTTGCGCATACATTTGTTTATTTATTTCTTTGAGTAAAGAATTTAATTAGTAGTAGCTATGTGTAAGAATCACGCAATGACACATTTAATGAGAATACACAGGGACCATTCAGCTTTAGTACGTTTCCGGAACACTTTAGGGCCTCGCAACTGGTTTGGCCTTTATTTTTCTTTCAGTGCTCTACCCATTCTCCCTCGTTTTCTATAATTGCTCGAAGGCGTCGGGGAAGTGATAAGGCTAAATTCCTCGAGAGATTGTGATGATCGTTTATCTCACACCATATATTCTCTATATTTTCCCACAGAGCTTCTGAATTCCTTGACCCAGATGGTAACGACCTCGTAAGCTCCGCCCACATATTTTCAATGGGGTTGAGGTCTGGTGATTTTGGCACGAAAGGAAGAAGTTTTATTCTCCGCTGACCTTGGAACCGGTTCTGGGCGGCTCTACTATTATGAATCTGGCTATGGTCCTGTAAAGAAATGATCATCCATTAACTTACAAATTAAATACTTCTGACTAATACTATGAATACTTAGTTCAGCTGCAATGGCTGTGTAGTCTAAGCAACAGGTTTATAAATTATTTGGAAGATTCCACATTCCAAAATGCTTTGCTGATAGCTGTTCACAGAAACCTACATTGAAAAGGGAAGGGCACTGGGATGGAGATCAGAAAACAGAATGAATGGTAATGTTGTCTAAGGCGCCAGTTATAACACGCAGGTAGGCCTTCTTTCAGAATGTATCGTTCTCCTATGCTTTGGTATTAACGAGGTGGGGTGTAAGTTGTTCAATACAGTGCAGCATTCTGTGGAACTGTTAGACTCTGTTGCATGGTTGTAAAGCTAATTTGCTTCACTTATTCAGAACGATTGCTTGCCTTCACTATACAGTTCTTTTTTCTATCTTTCCACTTACAAAGATATATAGAAGAAACAAATCTGTTTTATACTGTTTTACAACGAGATATCATCTACTGACTTTACACTTGATCGTTCGCTCAATGTGTTGCATTTACCGAAGTCGATCGTGGCCGCTGACGTCGCCTGTTCACACGTCGTGTCAACGCGGCCCCGCGCTCGGAGTAAACGCCTACAGTTGAGATAAATAGTTGATTTCAGGACTTTTAATGAAATAAGTCTTCCCTTCATATTAGTGAGAACTAAATACCACTACGATTACGTATCTTTATGCAATGCTCATTGTTCAAGAGCAAAACGTGTATGCAACGTTGCTTTTATGACTAAGATCATAAAATCTGTAAAACGTAGCCCATTTAATATATTTGCATGCGCCTAGGGAATATTAAACATGAAAACAATATAATTTTTAATCAAGACAATGCAGGCAGTTGGCAACTTATATCAAAATTGAATATAAAGGAGGAATCAAGAAAAATATATACGAGAAACGAATCTCGAACCCGTAAACTATCCTGGAAACGTGCTGATGCAGCTATCTCACAATTTCAAAGGATGAGAAAACTATCCTGTCTACTTTCCGAGGACGATTCTTCCTGACAGAAAGCACACTAGGGTGAACGGCTTTAGGTTGAGACACCAGGATCCTCAAACTACGTTGCCAGTACGTTCGCTCTCCGATTCCTAGCCCCGTCATCATACACTTCCCATGTCAAAGTGGCTGGCAGAAACGAGCGCGAACGACGTGGGATTAGGTAATACAGACCTCGTCTCTCCTGTTTGACAGATGTGTTATCATTCACCCATGCCAGGAGGTGAGGAAATCCACTTATGAAACGTTGAACACATTTTAATTTTACATGTGGACATTACTGCGCAATTATATTCTAAGTTACAAGAAGTGACCTAGAGAAAAAGAGTGTAAACCTTGGGAGATATGTTATAGACCATGATTGTAATGTTAGTAAAGTACTGTAAATTACATTTTATCTTATGCTTAACTTTAAAAGAAAAGTCAGCCAAGGCAGTCGACAGTGAAAAGTACAGCATGCCTCCAAGAAACCTACGATTATCGTACAATTTTAATAAAAGGAAATATAGCTCGGTTTTTTTGGGGAGGGCCTATTCGGGAACAAAGTAAGAACAACCAAATCAATTGCAGGTTTGTGTGTGCTGTTAGTTAAAAGAGAAGAAATGAACCGATAAAGAAATAATTCCTTCATTGATTTAGGAATGGTTCGAAATGGAAGGTATAATTTTACTATTGTAAAAAACTGGCCAGGATTGAGTTGATTAGTTCCAGTTTTTGAATACATTAGAGTCTAATAATCAATAAAAATGGAATAAAAGAGGAATATAAAGTCTGGAAATGAGTAAGCGTGGACGTCCTTTGTCTACGTATCTGCTTCGAATATAGGGTACTAAAAATAAGTAAACCATATTTCGAGAATTGATAGGATGGACAGAAACAAGACAAAAATATCCAGTAAACAAGAGTAATGAGTCTAAAATGAATATCTTAAGAGCAATGAGCACTTTTTCACCTTTACTACTGTGAAATATATCTGTTGTTCTACTCAAAACACTTCTCTTGTACAGAAGAATTGCGTATAGCTCCTATGATATGCAGTTTGTCTTGTTTTAGTCCATACTACCGATTCGCAAAGTATGGAATACCACTTTCCTTAACACCGTGTATATACCTGTATATTACAGAATCAATACAAACAATGGAACAGGAAACATTAACAGTTAAATTCAATCGTGAAAAGATACGCTGCATCACATCTGTTAACAATTTTCTAATAGTTCCGGATTTAGAGACAAAATGAACAACATTTTGCTGGTTTTATCCGAAAATCGAGAAAAGAATAACACTGGAATGTAAGAACAACAACAAATGGTAATGGCAATGAGAAAAAGTAATAAACACATGAACACAGCAATAAAAATTGATGGCATTAAAAGTACAGCACTTCAGCCACTTCAGGACCAGAATGAGAGAGAAATAGATGTTTAACAAAAGTAAAGCGAAGAACAGCGCTAGCAAACCATTTATGTTTACGAATAATATTCTTTCAAGTAAACATACAAGTGATAGAAATATAGAAACACACTGCAAAATGGATGATGTGGAGTACTCTTTTCTTTGGAAGTGAAAGATGGGATCTGAAAAAATAAAGAATGCTCCGCCTACAGGTAACAGGATACTGAATGTAGTGGAAAACGACCAAAACAAGGTAGAAGGAGATAGAAACGAATCGCAGAGTTGTAGAAGAAGTAACTATGGAGAGAAGCCGAGGAAGAGAAAAGGTAAGTAGGAAAATGAAATTTATTTATATCAGTTATTTATACACGGCGTCTTCCTTACACATACAATTATGGGACGAGGCAATAAGGAAGAAACTAAGATGATGCCCGGGAAAGCTATATTTCACGGCCATCAATAACAAAACATGGTGGAGATATCAAAATTATATGACTGACAAAGTAGAGTAGTCGCTTCGATAAGAAGTAGAGCTTATCAATGAATAAATCGTATGAAAAACCGGAAATACTCTTAATTGTTCCACACGTCCACTGTTCATACCTGCAGAAGATATATTTCACCGTCAGGGTACAGCATTTCAGCACTCGGCTTCATAGTGGAATTCAGTATGTTAATTTAGGCCTCGCCGTTGAGAATTCCCTCTATTCTCCAGGCAGGACCTGCCCCATGAGCCGAGATAAAGCTCCGTACAACTATGGAGGACCGTCCACTTCTTTGTCTTTCGGTAAGATACATTGGCTGGAAGCGTTGTCCTCGTGGGCTGTATACCTAACGCAAAAATCATGTGCGTGTTAATGCAAATATTCAAAAATTCAGGGGTCACATTTATTTATCAGATGAGGGATGAACTACTAAAATCATGATGTAGGGAACTGTTTATATTTATTATTTTGTGCCTACTACAAATGTAAACTCACTAACAACATAAACTAATAACTCTATGGAGAAAATTTCGTGTCTCACCTGAACGTGGGCGTTGCTATAGGAAGAAAATATTTTTTCTTCCGAAAAAATTACTCTACTCCAGTCAAAGTCGATATATTCTGCTGCAAAAGCCATGCTGCCAATCCTCTGATAGTCGGTCAATGGCTGCTTTATAGCAGCTCTCCGACAATATAATCCGGCGTTTTTCAGTCTCCTCGTAACAGTCTTTCGCTTCCGGGAAACTGAGATATCTCTTTCAGGGCACGGCAACTGAGGAATGGATTAGCACGTATATTCTCCAAAACACGTTGATCATCTGCTGCAGTGGACACACGGGGCGGGCCACTTCCTCTTTTCCGCCCTATATAGCCCCTTTCCTGGTATTCGTTCCACCAGCGTCTAGCTGTTATTGCCGGTACTCCACACTTTTCTCCAGCTTCTGGTGCCGAGTAATTGCCATTTGCCATGCTCAATCAGTGGAACCACACGCACCCTACTTTCTCGATTCCACTGCGACTGCATTGCGACTGTCGCCCTTGTGACGTTACCACGCGTTTTGTAAAGAGAATCATTTACAACTCAGTGGAGAAACGAAGACTGACAAAATAAAAGAATATCTTTTTCCAGTTATCTGACACACAAAAATATAAATTTCGTTAAAATGCTTTGTCAAGAATCACTATTAAAAGGAAACAACAATCATTAGGTAAGATATTAAACGATTCTGTTGTTCATTTAAGTCAGACCACAAATAAACGATAAAAGGTAAATTAAGGTTTCTGTCTCACTTATAATATTCATGTGACCATTTGACTTATTACTTGAGTAACATGTTGAAAAAACACTGCGCCCTTTTCACACTGTCACTCGCAGCATGTGACGTGATGTGCAGTGTGCCCAGACACGCTGCGGCAGCCACTGTGATGTAGAAATAGCAGTCGGTCTTGACCATGATCACATCACTCGACAACCCAAAAACTGACTCCCATTCTCAAATCCAACGGAACTAATGAAATCTGCGTTACCCGACTTCTTATCACAACAAAAACGCCCTTCCCATACGCTACCAGACTCGAAAGCATTCATGAAATGCGTTTCTCGAAAAGCATATAAATCATTTCTACATCTTGTGACGTAAAACAAAACATTGTTACTGCCCACAGTATTGTATTCCAGGACTTGCTGTCAGCAGGCCCTTCTTCAGAAGTGGTCTTTTGTATTTTCGAATCGCTGCTCAAATGATTTGATGCTCTATAGCAAGTCAGAGCTTTATGTGTCTCTAACTTACGGTGTGACTAACACACGATATAACGCTTTAGGAAATCTCTGAGGTAGGGAACAATGAGAAAAGTTCGAAAACATTTCAGTGCGTCATCAAGGAATGGGCTGAAATAAAAATTAGTGATGGCCGCAAGCGAAACGCTACCTAACGTGACCAGGTATTCTATCAATTACACGCTGGGAGTAGTTCTCATATGAGTACACTGATGCTTTTGTATCAAGATCACATTTTGGTCTATCAGGAACTAAATTCGACGGAAACTGGTCCAACTTCACGCCACTACATCAAACCCTCCCCACGCTCGCTATGGTCAAAAAAATTGCTCTGAGCACTATGGTACTTAACTGCTGAGGTCATCATTCCCCTAGAACTCGAACTACTTAAACCTAAATAACCTAAGGACATCACACACAGCCATGCCCGAGGCAGAATTCGAACCTGCGACCGTAGCGGTCGCGCGGTTACAGACTAAAGCGTCCAGAACCGATCGGCCACACTGGCCGGCTCGCTATGGTCAACTTGCTCCTCTTAATATTATTTTCTTTCATTCGGTCTGGACTGTGCTGCAAACTGAAAGGCTCGTTCAGCGTTTCTGAGCGCTTTTATAAGCACAATTTCCTGACTGCATCACGGTAAACATTACATGTAGGTGTTATTTCTCTTTCCTTGACGTATAGCCTTTAATAAAAGGGTAATGAAAAGTACTCCGTCTTCAGGCCACGAGTGGTCTACCAAGGCCATCCGACCGCCGTGTCATCCTCAGGGGAGGATTCGGATAGGAGGGGCGTGGGGTCAGCACACTGCTCTCCCAGTTGTTAAGATGGTATTCTTGACCGAAGCCTCTACTATGCGGTCGAGTAGCTCCTCAACTGGCATCACGAGGCTGAGTGCACCCCGAAAAATGGCAACAGCGCATGGCGGCCTGAATGGTCACCCATCCAAGTGCCGACTACGCCCGAGAGCGATTAACTTCGGTGATCTCACGGGAAAAGGTATATCCACTGCGGCAAGGCCGTTGCCGCAAAAGGGTAATGAGCAGTAGTAAAATTAAGTAAGGCTATGCAGAGGGTATTAAGTGAGGAAATGAGACGATGGTAGTCGTAGGTGTGGTTTCCCATGTGGGCAGCAAAATAACTATTGCGGCAGAAGTAAGAAGGATATGAAATGTTGTTTGAAAATAGAAACAATAGCTTTATTGAATAAGAAAACCTGCTACATCCTAAAATGAATTCAAATATCAAGGCGTCTACTCCGGAAGTATTTCTCTCCGATCCTGCTGTTATTTGATGATGTAGGTAATAGTCGGTAAGCATGAACAGTGGTAATAAATGGACTTTAACCATGATACGAGTCACAGACATGGGAATATTACTCAAAGGGTTAACAAATAGGTTTTCTTCTCTTTTTAGACATGTAGGCATACCGCCATACCTGTCAATTGGATTGTATTGTATCCGCATTCGTTCGTGAAGAATTCCTGCCAAGAAAACCGAATCTTCTTGCCACTAACGTAGTCAAGGACTTACAACGTCGTACGCCTTATTTTTGCAACTGTGTTGGCATGACAATGATTTGCGGCTTTGGGACTGTATTGTATCTGCTACATCCATTTAATATTTTCTTGTCATCTAGATCAAATATTGTGCATAATTCCACAGAAGCAGTGGTTTTCAGTTAGGAAACGTATTTCAGTTCAAAATGGTCGCTTCATGCAAAAAGTGGCCGTACTCTCATGTTTCACGTTGCGAGCTGTATACGTCAGCTACGATTATGGTAAGGACAGAATTTACTACTGTGCGAACAAGGCACTGCTGCAGTAAAATGCTCAATTTATATAACAATTTCTGTTTCCTTCATGAGTTCCAGTTTTTCTGCAAAAGCTTTATGTTATCAATTTCGTCCGCTACTGCTCTTTTTTAAGTTCTAATGCCTAAAGGACCAAACTGCTAGGGTTATCAGTCCCTAGACGTAGAAACTACTTCCACTAACTTATTCTAAGGACAACACACACATCCATGCCCGGGGAAGAACTACAACCAACTGCGGAAGCGGCCGCGAAATCTGACACGGCGACCAGAACCGTGCGGCCACCCCGCGCGGCAACTGCTGTTCTAAAGGTCTCAACTAAGAGACTATTCATAACTCTCCGTATCATATGTGTTCTGAAAACCTCTCAGGATTAGCGACAGTTGTATTCCTCGCGAATACCAATTTACATCAACAACAAAACAAGACTAAGTCCCTGAAGAGACTAGAATTAACTGTCAGTGACACGAATTTGTGTTGTTTATATCATCTCGGTGTCAAACAAAACGGTAATAGTTGCTGAAGCAATAAACGAGGTTATTATTGATGTATTAACTATGGCATCTATGAAGATAAAAACGTATGAAAATGCACATCAGCGCATTTTCTCATTGTTTCCTTTCTTCTTCAGTAGTCTCACGTTACATTTTTCTTTGTGAATCCACCATATCAGTTCGATGTGTAGGATTATTATCCATATTAACACCGGATATTCTAGTCATGTATAACAAATTTCACTGAAGCTGATCAGTATAAGTAAAGAGTTCATTCGTAGATTTCAGGGGTGTAATGTGTTATCGGGTTGGCGTCTGGCAGCGCAGCTCGACTAGGGCTGACAGAAACAGGCTGCGGATAGCACTGAGGCCTTTCTGATCTGATATGCTTTCTTCATATTGCTACTGTTTTTGGTACTTGGCAGAGGTTTTGAAAGTGTTTGGCACGCCACTGTCTTTCACTCTCAGGATTGGTGCCGAGGGACCATGCTCAATTCGCATAATATTATGTTTTCATATTGAGCAGTAATCTGGATAGTCGTCACGTACAAGTAACATCTACATCGGAAATTTAATATTACGATCCTAGGAACTACGCTGTAATACGTTTTGTATTTCATAATCGGAAATATCTGCATTAACCGTCATCAAAGCAATGTCAGGGAACAGAATACAGCAGTGTCTTGGTAGCTTCTTGGGGACCTGCTTGAGTCGTGTTCCAAGGAAAGGGTAGTTTCTGGGTCACATTATATTACACTAGCGAGAAGTACCGAATTTTCCTTTTTCTCTGCAAACATCAAACATCCAAAACTAAATTCAGTAACAAAATGATAAGAAGATATTTGCATTGTGCCAAATCAAAGATCAATCTATTTTTATAGATATTTATTTTCACAGCCATTCTCGTCCTGCATTGCAATAAACTACATTCATTATTTGCTTGTTCTTGTGACAATTATCATTGTCATTCTCTCACTCACAAGAGTTTTCACATCCCTATTTGGCGTCGATGCTCATGAAGAGTTGCTATGAAAGAAGGGAATACTGAATGTTACGTCATGCAGAATACACTCATTTACATCGGCACCTCGTGATCAATGCTACAGGAGAAGTGAGATACACAAAGTTGACAATGGGAAGACAGATTTCAAGGAGGAAACGTATGAAGATGTAGACTTCCTCATTATCCATATGTGCGGCATATCTTTCGTGTTAACGAAAGCAATATCCCGCTTTACCTCTTCTTAAATCTCAAATGAAATGAATGCCACGAGGAATCGAATATTTGTTGACTGCTTCTCTTCTTGCTTCCATTCATACCAACACATTTCTTCATTCTCATGGTAATCATGATATTCTGCATATATGCTGCAAAAGATTGCACTTGGACTCACTCGACATTGAGGTGCAAAGCGTTTGATATCATACATTACATTCGATTCAAATAAGCTTTCGATTTATTTTTACTTCGTTTGTATTTTGAGATGATTATGAACATTACGAAAAATTATCTCACCTGCTTTATACATAGTCCACAAGGCGACGTCACATCAGGGGAGAACGCCGCATAAAAACCCTCTGAAGAGCCGTATCGGACAATCACGACAAGCATTTTGCTAAAGAGCTGCCTCGTAAGAGAGCTGAGAATTGGCAGCGTCGTAGCAAGTATTTGTCAACGCTGTGATAGTGCATTTACTTCCGGGTGTAGCCGGGCATTACCTCGCTAAATTCACTTGGTATTCGTTTCTCACATCGAAGACTCATACGAAATAATCCACTGTCAGATGAGACACTTAAAAAGTATATTTAATTTCTGGACTCCAAGAACGGCGTTTTTCACGTAACTAACATATGTTTGTGTGTTTAATATTGCGTTTTAAGGCTCAGGCAACATCGCAATGACTAAAGACCGTGTGTTGCCGCCAGCGTGTTGTTAGCTCAGTGGTTCCCTTATGCGTTGCGATGCTAGTGCTATATCAAATGGGAGTTCCAATCGCAGTGAAAGCCGCGGAACCCAACCCTTTATTTTCCATTTTAATTAATGGAGTTGCAAACTGCTAGTAAAAATTCATTGTACGAAATCTGAAGAATGCCTTTACATATAAATCTTCGTGCAATCTCAGCTTAGTAAATAATGTTAATATTATGGATGTCTGCTTTGCAAATGCCTAGGTGCTTCACTGTAAAATAGTTTCTGAAAAGATTCAAACCGACTGTCAACGATACGAATTTGAGCTTTGTTCGTCATATAGGTCTAACATGTCAGGAGGTTGTTTATGAAGTGAACATGTGGATTAATATAGTTCCTCTCTTCTAAATTTTTGCAATAGCATTTAACTGTAGACATTTTCTGACACCTGCGTTAGCAATTCCTTTCCGTTCTCTGAAACCTCATAAACGATAACTTTTTCTGGTTTAGATCTGATGACCTTAACTATCACTTCCGATCAATGTTAAATACTTCATGAAACTCCATACAGGGAACTCCTACGCCTACCAAAAGGAATGAAACAGAAACTGTAATACACTTTAAACCACAGACGCTCACTCTGGCTTGACGGAAACACCAGAATATTGCACAAAAGTTGCAGAAATAATTGATTTTGAAAGGAAAAGAAACGAGGTATGAAGCATTTATAAATTCATCGAATGTAGTGTGGTAGTTTTTTATTGTTGTAAGTTAGAAAAATGACGTTACAGGACGTCTTCTTTTATTTCAGAAGAGCCATACCAATTATTCCGATTAATTTCGTAATATATGATAACACACATATCAAGCACAGTGAGGTGGTAATTTAATTTCCTATCCCATCGTGGCTGCTATCTCTTTCTCAAAGGTAGATAATCCTTAAGAACACGATTAGATCGCTCACCTTACACTGGGCTACTATTCTGTCAAATCTCTACAGTCAAATCTCTTCGTCCCAGTCTGCTGTTAGTGTTGTGGTCTTCAGTCCAGAGACCGGTTAGATGCAGCTTTCCATGCCACTCTATCCTGTGCAGCCTTCTTCATCTCCCAGTACTTCCTGCAACCTACATCCTTCTGAATCTGTTTAGTGTATTCATCTCTAGGTCTCCCACTACGATTTTTACCCTCCACGCTGCCCTGATGATCCCTTGATGCCTCAGAACATGTCCTACTAACCGGACCATTCTTTTTGTCAAGCTGTGCCACAATCTCCTCTTCTCCCAAATTCTATTCAATACCTACTCATTAGTTATGTGATCTACCCATCCAATCTTCAGCTTTCTTCTGTAGCACCACATTTCGAAAGCTTATATTCTCTTCTTGTCCAAACTAGTTATCGTCCATGTTTCACTTCCATACATGGCTACACTCCATACAAATACTTTTAGAAACGACCTTCTGACACTTTTATCTATACTCGATGTTAACAAATTTCTCTTCCTCAGAAACTCTTTCCTTGCCATTGCCAGTCTACATTTTATATCCTCTCTAATTCGACCATCCTCAGTTATTTTGCTCCCTAAATAGCAAAATTCCTTTACAACTTTAAGTGTCTCATTTCCTAACCTAATTCCCTCAGCATCACCCGATTTAATTCGACTGCAGTCCATTATCCTCGTTTTGCTTTTGTTGATGTTCATCTAATATCCTCTTTTTAAGACCCTGTCCATTCCGTTCAGCTGCTCTTCCAGGTCCTTTGCCTCTGACAAAATTACAATGTCATCGGCGAACCTCAAAGTTTTTATTTCTTCTCCATGGATTTTAATTCCTACTCCGAATTTTTCTTTTGTTTCCTTTACTGCTAGCTCAATATACATATTGAATAACACCAGGGAGAGGCTACAATCTTGTCTCACTCCCTTCTCAACCACTGCTTCTCTTTCATGCTCCTCTACTCTTATAACTGCCATCTGGTTTCTGTACAAATTGTAAATAGCCTTTCGATCCCTGTATTTTACCCCTGCCACATTTACAATTTGAAAGAGGGTATTCCAGTCAACATTGTCAAAAGCTTTCTCTAAATGCGAGAAACGTAGGTTTGCCTTTCCTTAATCTATTTTCCATGATATGTCGTAGGATCAGTACTGCCTCACGTGTTCCAACTTTTTTACTGAATCCAAACTAATCTTCCCCAAAGTCCGCTTCTACCAGTTTCTCCATTCGTCTGTAAAGAATTCGTGTTAGTATTTTGGAGCCGTGGCTTATTAAACTGATAGTTCGGTAATTTTCACATCTGTCAAGATCTGCTTTCTTTAGGATTGGAATTATCATATTCTTCTTGAAGTCTGAGGATATTTCGCCTGTCTCATACATCTTGCTCACCAGATGGTAGAGTTTTGGCATGGCTGGCTCTCCCAAGGCTGTCAGTAGTTCTAATGGAATGTTGTCTACTCGCATGGCGTTGGTTCGACTTAGGTCTTTCAGTGCTGTGTCAAACTCTTGTCCCAGTATCATATCTCCTATTTCATCTTCATCTACATTCTCATCCATTTCTATAATATTGTCCTCAAGAACATCGCAGTTCTATAGACTCTCTATATACTCCTTCCACCTGTCTGCTTTCCCTTCTTTGCTTAGAACTGGATTTCCATCTTAGCTCTTGATATTCATGCAAGTGGTTCTCTTTTCTCCAAAGTTCTCTTTAATTTTCCTGTAGGCAGTATCTATCTTACCCCTAGTGATATGCGCCTCCACATCGTTACATTTGTCCGCTAGCCATCCCTGCTTAGCCAATTTGCACTTCCTGTCGAACTCATATTTGAGTCTTTTGTATTCCTTTTTGCCCGCTTCATTTACTGCATTTTTATATTTTCTCCTTTCATCAATTATATTCAGTATCTCTTCTGTTACCCGAGGATTTCTATTTGCCTTCGTCTTTTTACCTACTTGATCCTCTGCTACCTTCATTACTTCATCTCTCAAAGCTACCCATTGTTCTTCTACTGTATTTCTTTCCCCCATTCTTGTCAATAGTTCCCTAATGCTCTCCCTGAAGCTCTCTACAACCTCTGGTTCTTTCAGTTTATCCAGGTCCCATCTCCTCTAATTCCTACCTTTTTGCAGTTCTTCAGTTTTAATCTACAGTTCATAACCAATAGATTGTGGTCAGAGTCCACATCTGCTCCTGGAAATGTCTTACAATTTAAAACCTGGTTCCTAAATCTCTGTCTTACCATCATATAGTCTATCTGATACCTTTTAGTATCTCCAGGCTTCTTCCACGTATACAACCTCCTTCTATGATTCTTGATCCAAGTGTTAACTATGATTAAGTTATGCACTGTGCAAAATTCTACCAGGCAGCTTCCTCTTTCGTTCCTTGCTACCATTCCATATTCACCTACTATGTTTCCTTCCTTTTCCTACTATCGAGTTCCAGTCAGCCATGACAATTAAATTTTCGTCTCCCTTCACTATCTGAATAATTTCTTTTATCTCATCATACATTTCATCAATCTCTTCGTCATCTACTGAGCTAGTTGGCATATAATCTTGTACTACTGTAGTAGGCGTGGGCTTCGTATCTATCTTGGCCACAATAATGCGTTCACTATGTTGTTTGTAGTAGCTTACCCGCATTCCTATTTGCGTATTCATTATTAAACCTACTCCTGCATTACCCCTATTTGATTTTGTATTTATAACCCTGTATTCACCTGACCAGAAGTCTTGTTCGTCCGCAGCTCGTGGTTGTGCGGTAGCGTTCTCACTTCCCACGCCCGGGTTCCCGGGTTCGATTCCCGGCGGGGCCAGGGATTTTCTCTGCCTCGTGATGACTGGGTGTTGTGTGATGTCCTTCGGTTACTTAGGTTTAAGTAGTTCTCAGTTCTAGGGGACTGACGACCATAGATGTTACGTCCCATAGTGCTCAGAGCCATTTGAACGATTTTGAAGTCTTGTTCCTCCTGCCACCGAACTTCACTAATTCCCACTATATCTAACTTTAACCTATCCATTTCCCTTTTTAAATTTTCTAACCTACCTTCCCGATTAAGGGATCTAACATTCCACGCTCCGATCCGTACAACGCCAGTGTCTTTCTCCTGACAACAACGTCCTCGTGAGTAGTCCCCGCCCAGAGATCCGAATGTGGGACTATTTTACCTCAGGAATATTTTACCCAAGAGGACGCCATCATCATTTAACTATACAGTAAAGCTGCACGCCCTCGGAAGAAAATTACTTCTGTAGTTTCCCCTTGCTTTCAGCCGTTCGCAGTACCAGCACAGGAAGGCCGTTTTGGTTAGTATTACAAGGCCAGATCAGTCCATCATCCAGACTGTTGCCCCTGCAACTACTGAAAAGGCTGCTGCCCCTCTTCAGGAACCACACGTTTGTCTGGCCTCTCAACAGATACCCCTCCGTTGTGGTTGCACCTACGGTACGGCTATCTGTATCACTGAGGCACGCAAGCCTCCCCATCAACGGCAAGGTCCATGGTTCATGGGGGAAGCGTCCCGGTCTATAAAATTAATTTCGTGCCATACTCCACTCTTCCCGATTAATGTAATACAGTACTTATCAACTAATCATGGGGTCTGTCTGCATTGCTTTCGAGCGCCGATAGCCAGCTAATGGATCCTGGAGCTTTCCCGCATACGGCGCCCAAAGGGGGACAGTCTGCAAGTAATTTGTCGCAAAATGGTTACTGAATAAACGTTTGTTATCTGTGTGTCAGAAAGTGAAATAGATTGAATCTGCGCTACCATTACATTCACGTCTTCAGCATTCAGACAGAAGAGGCTATCAATTTTTTTTTATTCCATCTGGTCTCGATCGACAGATATTGTAAACAGAAACAACGGACGCTACCACTACACCAAGAGCGTAAACTGTCTACTGTTTCTCTAACACGGGACTAGACTTCCTTCAGGAAGTACCGCAGTCTACAGTGTTTATTTTGTCCAAACCGTTATGCGTTTATTTAATACAACCATAGAACATGTGGAAAGTGATTATACAGGGTGGTCCATTGATCGTGAGCGGGCCAAATATCTCAAGAAATAAGCATCAAACGAAAAAACTACAAAGAACAAAATTTATCTAGCTTGAAGGGGGAAACCAGATGGCGCTATGGTTGGCCCGCTAGATGGCGCTGCCATAGGTCAAACGTATATCAACTGCGTTTTGTTAAATAGTAACCCCCATTTTTTATTACATATTCGTGTAGTATGTAAAGAAATATGAATGTTTTAGTTGGACCACATTTTTCGCTTTGTGATATGGCGCTGTAATAGTCACAAACATATGGCTCACAATTTTAGACGAACAGTTGGTAACAGGTAGGTTTTTTAAATTAAAATACAGAACGTAGGTTCGTTTGAACATTTTATTTCGGTTGTTCCAATGTGATACATATAGCTTTGTGAACTTATCATTACATCGTGATTACCTGTAAATACCACATTAATGCAATAAATGCTCAAAATGATGTCCGTCAACCTCAGTGCATTTGGCAATACGTGTAATGACATTCCTATCAACAGCGAGTAGTTCGCCTTCCGTAATGTTCTCACATGCATTGACAATGCGCTGACGCATGTTGTCAGGCGTTGACGGTGGATCACGATAGCAAATATCCTTCAACTTTCCCCACAGAAAGAAATCCGGGGACGTCAGATCCGGTGACCGTGTGGGCCATGGTATGGTGCTTCGACGACCCATCCACCTGTCATGAAATATGCTATTCAATACCGCATCAACCGCACGCGAGCTATGTGCCGTACATTCATCATGTTGGAAGTACATCGCCAGTCTGTCATGCAGTGAAACATCTTGTCGTAACATCGGTAGAACATTACGTGGGAAATCATCTTACATTGCTCCAATTAGATTGCTATCGATAAAATAGGGGGGGGGGGGCAATTATCCTTCCTCCCATAATTCCGCACCATAAATTAACTCGCCAAGGTCGCTAATGTTCCACTTGTCGCAGTCATCGTGAATTTTTCGTTGCCCAATAGTGCATATTATGCCGGTTTACGTTACCACTGTTGGTGAATGACGCTTCGTCGCTAAATACAACGCGTGCAAAAAAATCTGTCACCGTCCCGTAATTTCTCTTGTGCCCAGTGGCAGAACTGTAGACGACGTTCAAAGTCGCCGCCATGCAATTCCTGGTACACAGAAATTTGGTAGGGGTGCAATCGATGTTATGTAGCATTCTCAACACCGACGTTTTCGAGATTCCCGATTCTCGCGCAATTTGTCTGCTACTGATGTGCGGATTAGCCGCGACAGCAGCTAAAACACCTACTCGGGCATCATAATTTGTTGCAGGTCGTCGTTGACGTTTCACATGTGGCTGAACACTTCCTGTTTCCTTAAATAACGTAACTATCCGGGTAACAGTCCGGACACTTGGGTGATGTCGTCCAGGATACCGAGCAGCATACATAGCAGACGCCCGTTGGGCATTTTTATCACAATAGCCATACATCAACACGATATCGACGTTTTCTGCAATTGGTCAACGGTCCATTTTGACACGGGTAATGTATCACGAAGCAAATACCGTCCGCACTGGCGGAATGTTACGTGATACCACATCCTTATATGTTTGTGACTGTTACAGCGCCATCTATCACAAAGTGAAAACAGTGGCCCAGCTAAAACATTCATATTTCTTTACGTACTACACGAATATGTAATAAAAAATGGGGGTTACTATTTCAAAAAACGCAGTTGATATCCGTTTGACCTATGGCATGCCATCTAGCGTGCCAAGCATAGCGCCATCTGGTTCCCCCTTCAAGCTAGACGAGTTTCGTTCTTTGTAGTTTTTTCATTTGAAGCTTATTTCGTGAGATATTTGGCCCGGTCACTATCAATGGACCACCCTGTATACAGATAACTTAAATATATTCTGTATTCCTGAAGCTGTGTACAGAAATTAGTAATAGACAAAGAAATAATTTCTTTGGATTCAAGGCATTACAACAGTTGAAATAATGTACTCAACGTGAACAAGTAAAGTTTGTCAGAGAAGCTCAGTAAGTATGTACAAGCATTACGGAATATCTAGAAAAATGGTTTGACTTCAGTGAAGAATCAATTTTTAAACCTATCTCTCAATTAAATCTTGAAGATTTCTTAGAAAGCCAAACACAATGAAACTTATGGATTATTTCAACATAAATATAAACGGTGACGGACTATAATCTGAAATATGTGCACTGCATGACGCCTTGCCATTCATTAAGGCCCTGCCAGACTCGAACTTTCAAACAAAACAAAAAAAAAAAATGGTTCAAATGGCTCTGAGCACTATGGGACTTAACATCTATGGTCATCAGTCCCCTAGAACTTAGAACTACTTAAACCTAACT
Organism: Schistocerca nitens; assembly: GCF_023898315.1. Classification (NCBI taxonomy): domain Eukaryota; kingdom Metazoa; phylum Arthropoda; class Insecta; order Orthoptera; family Acrididae; genus Schistocerca; species Schistocerca nitens. The sequence continues at coordinate 357,982,244 of NC_064619.1, read as the reverse complement.
AACCTAAGGACAGCACACAACACCCAGCCATCACGAGGCAGAGAAAATCCCTGACCCCGCCGGGAATCGAACCCGGGAACCCGGGCGTGGGAAGCGAGAACGCTACCACACGACCACGAGATGCGGGCTTTCAAACAAACAGATGGCATTTTTTAAGATATGCAAAGCACATAATTTGCTGAAAGTTATTCAACATGTGCTAGCAGTGCCAGCGTCGAATACGTCTGTAGAGCGGATTTTCAGCGTGATGCTAAATATCTGGAGCAATGATAGAAACAGATTGAAAGTGGAAATGGCGAAAGCCAAACTATTTGTGAATTTTAACTACCACATGAAATGTGCTGAATTTGCTAATTTGGCAAATCCGACAATGGGAAAGAACTTGTGAAGTCAGGAAAGAAGTATAACTTCAAAATATAAACTAGAGGCTCGCAGAAATGGTTGGGTTCGCACTATTTACAGTGAGTATCAAACCGCAGCCGCAAATAAACCAATAGTAATCATTACCAGTAATCTACTCTTCACAAAGATTATAATCGAGCCAATGTAACAATTAATTGCCTTTCTCTCCACAATAAATCTTCCATTAATCTATAATTTCCAAAGATCTCCACTGTTTGCTGGTTACTGCTGCTAAACCAAAATACGACTGTTCAAAGCTCAACCGTCCTGTCTTCTCTCCTCTCCTCGCGATCAGCTGGTAAACCTGGCGCGCATCTTCGCAGAGCAAAGATCCCCTCTTAAGTCATCACTGTGCAGCGCAACTGCTCTGCCGAGGCTGGGCGCGCATCTCTAAGCAACTAGTACCTGACAAGTGCGATTCCAGACATCCAAAATAAGAAAAATTCCTACGAATATTTACACATACATCTTTCAAGATACAATATCTGCTCTTAGTACCAGCTCTCTAAGGACAACAGTCGGTTGGTATTGGGGTGACAAATAGTCGCAAACGAATACCATTCAGTATGCGACGGTTTGCAACAAATGGTATGCCAGAGAGTGCCATCATTCCGTTTGTAGACGAGAACGTCTATAAATGGAAGCTTTCTATCGATCCCAACTTCCATTACAAACTCAATGCTTTGGTGAAGAGAATTAAAATGTTTCAAGGAAGGGTTAAAGGTGTCTACTCTATATGGTCAAACTATAAAGACGTTATCAACTCTTCTCTAGAAACGTGGTTAACAATATGAGTCTCATTATATGATCGTAAATAACGGACGTTTTAAGCGTAAATCTATTTCTGTCAGGCTCAAATGGCTCTGAGCCCTATGGAACTTAACATCTGAGGTCATCAGTCCCCTATTACTTAGAACTACTTAAACCTAACTAACCTAATGACATCACACACATCCATGCCCGAGGCATGATTCGAACCTGCGACCGTAGCAGGCGTGGTTTCGGACTGAAGGGCCAAGAACCGCTGGGCCACCGCGGCCGGCTTTCTGTCGGAGCTGTGGTCCTACATAAGATGCAGCCGAAAACGCGACTGATGGAAAGAAGTAACTAAACTGCTTTTTATTATAAAAATAATCGCCTTAACGGTTTATACATTTATACCATTGTGAAATAAAACGGTCAGTGCCTTCATG